>NC_071106.1:19637500-20008333 GCF_024256425.1 Clarias gariepinus
TTGATGGAATCCAAGCACTGGTGAAACAGTGCATTAGTGTAACATTTATAGAAAGGTAGTTTTTACTTTTATAACTGTGTCCTTTTGTTCTGCCCAATCAAAAGTCTTGGTTTAACCCAACATCAGTGGAACTGTTTAGTTTCTCACACATACATGTATGTGTTTCTCACCCTGTCTGTTTTGTATGTGAAACTGAACAGTTCCACTGATGTATGTGCTCTATGGATGATTTTCACACTATGGCCAAAGAGTAACTATATCTTTCTCACATTTATGTACAGAAATAAAATATGGAGTCGGACATAACTGCTACGTGAATCTGTTTTTTTAAATTATTTTTTTATTGTGTGCTGTGACGCTGTGCTCATTGATGATGAGCAGCATTTAGGCTTGGATGTCTCTGTGTCAGTTAAGTGATTTGGCCTAAGATTAGCTGCAGATAGGCATCAGCAATGGGAAGAAGAGCTCATCCCTACTTATGCCATCATAATCTGTTGGGGTTATCGAGGCTATTGGCCTCTGTACCGCCAGCAGATTAGGATGATAGGACTCTGCTGGACTGAGATAAAAGATTACACATCCGGTACATGCCTTAAATTGAAAAGAAGTGTGTGTCTCCATGTATGAGTGTAAGACTTAATCATGTCTCCCTCTACAAAGGAACATGTTTTGAAGGTGTTTTCAATCTATTTCGCTGATTATTTCTAGTCAGTAGAAGAATTTGAAGAATTAATACACCAAAGACAGATATTATATATACTACATACCAATCTGCAATGACATTATGACTATTAATAGTTGAAGTGAATAAAATCAGGGGTAGCTCAGTGGTTTAGGCATTGGACTACGGTTCGGAAGATCCCAGGTTCAAACCCCACAACCACCAAGTTGCCACTGTTGGGCCCTTGAGCAAGGCCCTTAACCCTCAACTGCTCAGATGTATAATGAGATAAAAATGTAAGTCGCTCTGGATAAGAGCGTCTGCCAAAATGCATAAATGTAAATGTAAACATTAACCTGTCCGATCTGATCCCACAGACCCCAGCCTCAAAACTCCACAGATACCGATCTACACAACAAACCAGTCTGATCCATAAAGGGCCCACACCGCAACTCACAGCATCCAAAGAATCTACTGCCAATGTCCTGGTGCCAGACACACATCATCCAAAGGCCCTGTGCGGTCATGTTCCCAGGAGCCAGAGCTGCTAATGGTTTCAATGTTATGGCTGATCATTTACAGAATGTACACCTGTGCACTGTTGAGTACATACGTTCCTGTATACGCATAGGCGATTATTGTCCGTCACATAATTCATTCACATCCGGTCTCTCCAAACACACAGAGCTGGCATTTAAAAGTAGACACAAGTGAGGTTATGATTTAATATAAAATACTTAAACTTAGAGACTCACGAGCTATGGTCTATGTTATATTGTTCCATACAAGTACAGCTTTTTTTTTTATTTTTTATTTTTTAATAAAACAGAAGTTAGAATATTATGCCTCCTGTGCATTAATAAAAGTAGGTTATAATATGTTGTAAGATTCTCCCCCACCCCCACCTCGTTCCCCAGGCCAGCAGCAAATCCCTTTAATATAAAGCATTCATATTTCTCATATCATTGTTATATTGCGACATGTTAGGTGTCTGAATAAAATCCGTCTCAAGATTATAACAGCATTAAGACGGCTTATGTAGGGGAAAGTGTGCACTGGTGACAGGTCAAGATTGTGCAGGAGTGTGTGAGAGCGTGTGGAGTCACACAGAGAGACAGATGGCCCTGACGCTCAAAGGGAAAGGTCACGGCGGCTACAGTGGCTTTGCTGCCTCTGCACATTCATTAGTAGGGCAGAAAAGCTGCAGGAACCTTCAGTGCACAAATTCATCAGCCCGGCATTACTTCTATAGTGTTTTTTAATCTATCACACACAGCATGCTACTGATATATTAAGGTTATTACTAAGGACGAGTTCAGATTGTGTCTTATATCACGGCAGGCCTTCTCATAAATTCTATTCTGAATCTCTTAGGAGTTAGGCGTGAATTTAATACTGTTTTTTGTTTTCTTTTTGGATCAAGCAAATGCTTTATAATTATTTCATTACACTGACTCATTAATATCAAGTGTAACCCTGTCTAAACAATATTTAGCAACAATGATTGTGATTTATTTATTTATTTCCTAAATGCCAAAGAAAGATGATAAGGATGTATTACGATGCACGTGATGCACACGGTCCTGCATTGAGCTTTCAGAAAGCTTCCACAGAAATATTAGAATACAGGTAATATCACAGCCCTGTCGTTTCTTCTGCTCCATTCTCCGCATGCAGGCTCTGGCAGGTGAGAATTGGGTGAGAGGGTTATAGGAATTCATTACAGACAAATGATTACAAATCTCTCTTCGATGAGCTTTTTTAATCAGAGGTGGCAGATGAGGGTGTTAATTCGTTCTGTGTCAAGGGGGAGAGAGAAACAGGAGGGGTGAGGAGAGAGACGGAGAGAATGAGAAATTGAGAGTGGAGATTCAGTTCTCAGGGGTTCTTCAGCAGTAATTTAAGCACCATGTGCTCAGAGCAAGAGAACAAAACATGCACTGCAAACCTCTGCAAAGTCGACGACATAAAGAAGAGATTTTATATGGCTGATTATGATCGTTTTTGTTGTTTTTTTTCCGATGGAAGGAAACTAATTAGTTTTGCCTTTGGACAGAAACTAGATTTAAACTCAAAGTTGGAAGACCACCAGAGGATTTGAGCAGATGGTATTTGGTTCACGGCAGCAGCGCTCCACTTCAAACAATAAATCTAATGTTCGATTGTCACAAAGCCAGATTGGATTGTTTAGATGATAAATGGTGACAGAGTGTGTCATTATTTGCGAAGCTCAAGTTTGTTTTAAGTGACAAGCTTTTTTATTTTTGCAAGTTTAATTAATGTTCTACTGTTACTGGATTAGGGTTTAAAGAAAGGCCTGATGTTTATTCAATTAATACATCACTAATCTCCTTTTTTTCTTTTTACATTATAACACATTATATAATATGGTATTTACATATAAACAGCATAAAAGATAATTGATATTTTTTCCAGTTAGAAGGCAAAGAAATGTGTTACTTAATTCTGCATGTTTATTTGCAATTTGCAAAAATGACCTACTACTTTAAAGGCCTGCATAGAATTCTGACCCGTGCATTCTCCTAACTCTCTCTAGGGCTGGCACCCACTACAAAGTGCAAAGTCTGGCACTGGCAGAAGAGACTTGAGGAGAGATTACCACACATGCTGTTTAGGCTGCTTCTATGCGACATTCATGGAGGATTAGACCTGATGCAAGCTGCTGCTGCCACCGGTGTCCCACAGCATGGCTCTTCTAAAGCCCCGCTCGAGCCCTTGAGCTATCTGGCTTGGCGAGACTCTTTATCCGGCATTATCTGGTCCGCATGCACGGCTCTATGTTTTAGCCCCACATTTTAGCAGGTTAACCAGATTGGCTTTAGTGTGCTGCTTGCTTGACGCCAGAGATGGAGAGGATCATGGAATTAGCAAGTACATTCTTGGAATAGTTATGGAGCATCATGGTTGGGTAATGTTGCTCTTTCTGATATTCTGTGTGAATAATCACAAATAGAAATAGAGATGAAAAGAGTGAAATGATGTAAAAAAAAAAACATTGAATGTCAGTGTCTTGCTCTTTTCGCATTTTTCAAAAAGGCAACTAGGCACAGTGTAAAAAATCACGCTGTGTGCAACACTAACAGGGAATGAACAGGGTGGCATGTCTCCTCACATGAGCTGTGATCATTCCTCCACCATTCAAAGATCCCATAATTACTTCAGCTACACCAGGGGCATGTGTGTACAAGGCCATGTGAATGAGTCGTTACTATAGAAATCATTGTTCATATAAGCACATTTATATAAACCTTTGATATGAATTATAGCATCACTAATGTCTAAAGAAATCCAATATTATATCTGCAACAGAAATCCAATATAAAAAAAAAAAACACATTTAAGCTACAATAGACTGGATCATAAATTTCCATCTGAGGCATCACAGTTTTTTTTTTTTTTTCGAAATAAGTGAAACTATAAACAGCATTACTGTATACTGAGGTTTAAATGGGTCTGTTGGTAATAATGAGGCTGTTTAGCACACACACACACACACACACACACATAGAGGGAGGGAGAGAGAGAGAGAGCATGAGGCATTATGCTAGGGATTTGCATTCTCACTGAAAGCCTTGCATGCCCCTGTCCAGCTGCCTCTCATTCTGACAGATGCAAGGACTCTTTTTTTTTTTCCCCCGGAAACTGAAGCTGAGGTCAGGAGAGTCCCAGTGCACCGTTTTGCTGTCTTTCAAAGGCTAGGGTAACCCTATGAGGCCATGGAGGAATTGAATACACATACCATTCCTGCCACCGACCATTCCTACCCATAACATCTCAGTTTTAATTTCCCAGCACCCCACTCAGCCTTAAACGCTGGCTCAGCGCCAAGCTGTAAGTGTGTTGATGTTAAAATCATCATAGCATGTCAGGGTTTGGGCTACGGCCTGCCAAATCGTGCAGGACTTCCAAAACAGACACGTGGTTCACTTTAAGTAAATGGGCGCAACTTTCCGATGGGATGGCTTAACTTTCCAAGCGTTGACTGTATTTGCACCAGGCGTAGCAGCATAAGGGGTTGTATTTCTGGACTGAAACATTAGCTAAGGGATCCAGAACCGAATTACCAAAGTGTTAAGACGAGGTCAAATGACTTCGAGCCCCATTAACACCTGTGCAATGCTCAAAGCAAGCGGTTCGTATTGAACTTGTTAATAACTGCACATACCTGTCATTAATATTAATAATGTTTCGCCGCACTTGATATATTTCATGATGGTGTTGCAATTATTGTCAACATTTAATCCGATTGGTTGAGATGACAGAAATCGAAACAAACATGCCTTTAAATACATGGCACATGATATCACAAAGTAAAAAAAAAAAAAAAAAACTCCTGTTTGACCACCAGTTTACCCCCTGAGGCAAAAACATGCCAGAGGTTCCAGAAGTGTCCTGCAGGGTGACAGGCAGATGAGGGTGGGGATGCTGACAAGTAAGATCTCTAGGTGCTCCTTCCCTCCTTTCTTCCCTCGCAGCAGGGATCTGTTGTCACCTTCTTCTCCTCCTCCATCTTCCCTTTCCTTTCTCACCCTCCCTCTCTCTCTCTTTCTTTATCTGTGCGTGTGTGATAGCAGAGGGGCCGAGAGGCCGAGGTCAGCACTGGCTGTCAGCAGGAAGATCGTGTGTCTGCTCTGTTTGCCTACTCGGCTCTGACACAGCCTCGGACGGCCAGCTTCAGATGATTATCACCGGTGTCACTGTAAAAGGAGCCTGTCTTTGTAACCAACACACACACACCACACACACACTTTCCCCAACTCTATGTAAACCCCAATGTAACCAGAACTCTTACAGAGACATTAACAAAACTATTCGGCAAATTTAAAATGCAGTATTATGTTAATTAAACTGTATAGTATGATTATAGATCATTTCTAACACAAGTAGAAAAAGTGTTGTTTTTCATTTTTATTAAAATCACAATTACCATCATATCTTGCTCTTAATTAGAGCCCAAAACCTATGACATCAGCCCTATAGTGTGTGAGGGGCCCTATTGTTTTCCTATGGATTTTTTTTTTCCACCTTAACATGTTTAATAAGTCATGAAAATTGGATTGGAATTTACTGCCATTAGGATGTCTGAGAGTCTGGGCCCCAGGCCTGGCTCGGGGCCCTCACATGAGATTTTGCTATATAGCTCACACACTTGCACGTCTGCATGCGAAAGCCGGTTTACATTTAAAGCTAATAGAGCTGAACAACTTTTAAATTGAATGTTATGGACTCAACAGGAAGTCAGTTATTATGTGTCGTGTGTGACATCATATTAAACATATTCATATTGCTTCCCTACTGTAATCCAAGTGAGCTACTGTTCTGCCTTTTGACCACCTTACTATCAAATAAATGTCCCCTTGTGTTTTTCCAGTTGCATACGACTCACACACACACACACCTCCCCTGTCTCCTGTATCCCCTCTGCAGTGTTTGTGTGTTTTAAGTGCCTCTGAGAGTGTAAAACTAGCCACAGCTCTCACAGGGCCAGCCGGCTGGGGGTGTCTGCTATCATGTTGAATTAAAGCTATGTCAACACATTTGGCACGACAGGGTCACGTTTCACATTCCCTTCTCGCCCGCAGTTACACGGCCGGACCAGCGTAGCCCCCTACTGTATGCACACGTTACACATCGTACACACACGCACAATAATCTGGACAATTTTTTGGGGAGAGTTCAGTTAAATACACGTGCAGCTGTGAATGAAAAATAATCACATAAATGTTAGATCTCTAAAAATGCTCCTTGTTGTCAGTTGTCAGGTCGTGTTTAGCTAGAAATCCTCGTGTAGATATTAAGCAGAATTGAACAACATCTCTTATGGCTGACATCAAACAAGAAAGGAAGACATTTTTTGTCCCGGAGCATTACAATCAAAGGGAATTACTCCGGCTCTCAGGGGACTCTCGCTGACTGCTGCTCTGTGCTGTAGCTTTTGTACCGTTGATCTGTTATGACACGATGTCGTGCTTCTGACAGGGGTGAGCCATGGGGGTGAGATTAGTGGCCCAACTAGCTCCCGTCCTTCTCTGGTCAGCCCACGCGCGTGTATGTGTGTGTGTGGGTGTGTGGGTGTGTGTGCGTGCATTCATACAGTGTTTGGCCACTTATTAGGACTGACAGCATCTACATCCCTCCCTTGGGACTATACATACATGTACTGTACACATATACATATACACTATATTGCCCTATAGCATTCTCTCGCCCGTCTTTACATGCATATGAACTTAAGTGAATTTCAATTCTTAATCCATAGGGTTTAATATGATTGAATTGGCCCACCCTTTTACAGATATAACAGCTTCAACTCTTCTTTCCACAAGGTTTAGGAGTGTGTTCTTCTGGCAGCCAATAAACCCAGACTCGTCCAACAGATTGGCAGACAGAGAAGCGTGATTCGTCACTCTGGCGAACACACCTCCACTGTTGTAGAGTCCAGTGACGGCGTGCTTTACACCACTGCATTCGATGCTTTGCATTGCACTTGGTGATGTAGGGTTTGGATTCAGCTGCTCGGCCATGGAGTCCCATTTCATGAAGATCTCTACGCACTGTTCTTCAGCTAATCTGAAGGCCACATGAAGTTTGGAGGTCTGTAGCTATTGACTCCGCAGAAAGTTGCGACCTTTATGCACTATGCATTTCAGCATCCGCTGACCCCGTTCTGTGATTTTACGTGGCCTACGTTGCTGTCATTCCCCATCACTTCCTCTTTGTTTCTATTATCATGAACAGTTGTCTGTGGAATATTTAGTAGTGAGGGAATTTTACGACTGGACTGATTGCACTTATTGCATTCTTTTACAAATGTTTGTAGAATCGGTCTGCATGCTAAGCTGCTTGATTTTATACACCTGTAACCATAAAAGTGACTGAAAAACCTAAATTCGAAGATTTGGATGGATGAGTGAATACTGGCAACATAATGTACATTTACAATCAATGGAACTATGAGGGTGTTAATGTAGTTCTTATTTTATGCTTTGTTTGTCGGTTTTGCTCTCTGTGGTTTGTTACAGAGCTCTGTGTGTGTGTGTGCGTGTGTGTGTAAGAAAGTTTTTTTTTTTTTTACTCTGGAGATGGTAGCTTGAAGGTGACATCTGTCTGCCTGTGTGTCTGTGCACTATAAATATCCCAGCACTGTGTGTGTGCGTGTGTGTGCGTGCGTGTGCGTGCGTGTGTGTGTGTGTGTGTGTGTGTGCATGTGCATGTGTGCGTGTGTGTGCATGTGTGTGTGCAGGAAGCAGCTGAGAAGAAGTGTCGTGCTTGACTGCGTAGCTCCAACCCATTCTGTCACCTCTGTAGAGCTCTTAATTATTCTGCTATGTGCTTGGTTGCACACACACACACACACCCATACGTTTCTGCATGACAAACAGAAATAATGGTGCACATAAACATTGATATCAAGATTTATATTCAATTATTTTCCAGATTTTGTTTTTTCAAAGTGAATTACAGTTAAGACAGCATGCAACACAAGCGTATAGTGGCGGAGTGGTTAAGGTTCAGTCATATTCAAACATCAGGCTCTGGATTTGATGCAGCTGTGTGCTCTATGCTGTGTTCAATGAGAGATTGCAACTTGCAAATTTCCCAGCCACAACCAGTAAAAAACTTTCAGTTGTACAATCTGAAATTTCAACTTGGTGTAGTTTTCTCAATTACTGGTTGCTTTTTTATTCATGGAACAAAGTCACCTGAACATAGCTGTTCACACTGTGAACTGTGTAAATCAGTTCCTAACAGTATTGACTCTAATATTGATCAAACTAAGTCCTGTTCGGGGAAGTTAATCAACATTGGCGATCTTACAATAGCTGGTAATAATACTAATGCTACCATGTATGGACGGCTGTTGTTGCTTCACATGTATAATGATGACATTTGACAGACCCCCTTATCCAGAAAGACTTATATTTATCTCATTAATAAAACTAAGCAGTGTTGGGGTTTGGACCTACAGTGGACCCTCAGCCTTATGATTTTTCACATTAAGAATTTACATTTTGCACTGAATTATTTTTCGCCATATGAACGAATGAACTGGACCAAACGCCAGTTAAGTTGCGCACAACCCACAATACCAACACTAAATGGTTTTTCACATGATTTTTTTCTGTAAACTTTTTGGGTGACTGGAACAGATTACATTTGCATTTTCATAATTTCTTCTGGGAAAATGTGAAAAAACGTTCGCCTTAAGAATTTGTATCCAGAACGAATTAAATGTGTATGCCAAGGCTTTGCTGTATGGCCTTCTGATCAGTCACCCACTGTCTTACCCACTGAGCCTATAAATACATACTCAACATGTATATATAATAGAATGTTGCCTATAGCCACTCAAGCCTATAATGGTCAAGCTAAAATTAACGTAGCTCTGACAGAGCGAAGAAAAGACACCCTTGTGTGAAAGTACTTATCTTTTTTTTTTTTTTTCACTTTGCATGTCAAACCTCCCAAGAAGGGAAATGATTTCATTACAACTTGCAAATTAGCACTTAAGAGCATTAGTTGTGGAAGAGACTCGACTCAGCTTGTTAGCTATCTACAAGATGACAAACACTGTGGTGTTGACAACAGTAATTAGCGCTGAAGCACTGACACTATGTATGTCTGAGCAGAGTGTACTGATGAGGCAGTGGGAGAACCGGACGGACTTCAGGACTTCAAGTTCCACTGCCGTGTTTCTTTAGGTACAACAACAACAACGACAACAACAACTAAATCATACTATCAGCTGCCAGCCGCATAATTAGGAACCTTACACACATGAATACACATTTGATAAAACACCAGGTGACCACAAAGGCTTCATAAATTTCTTCATAAATGATGACTAAGAAAAAGACACATACAATGTTATGTGGAACTAATTCTAAAAAAATATACCTAGATCATGCACCACTTAATTCTTCTCTGTAGCCTGCTGCAGGCTTATCCTGAGTCTCTTACTAAGATTCGAGCAGGTGGCTACGGGTTAATGAAGAGAAGTAATGTGAGAGCAGTGCACAGCTCATCTGTTATAGAAGACTGTGAAGGGTTTGAGGTTAAAATGTGGTCTCCTAAGTGCTGCCGCTTTGGAAGAGGGTAAGCATTATGTGAAGCCAACGAGGTAGATCTGTTTAAGATCACTGTAAACGGTCGACTGTGTACGTGCTCGAGTCAGTGTGTCAGTCTGTGCTGTGGTGTAGTGAATAACCTCTGACTGCCCACACAGAGACAGAGACAAACTGCAGGGCTGTGTACAGTCAATCACAATGCATTAAACACAGAGATGAATAAGAAAAAAGAGGGCTGACAGACATGCTGGGATGTTTTCTCTTGAGAAGCCTGCACACACACACACACACACACACACACACACACCAGTAGTCAAGACAGTGTCAGGTTCGTACACCTCTAACCTCCACACTAGGAGCCAGTGTCGGCTTTACTTCAATTTGCTTTAAAAAAAAAAAAGAGGAAAAAACCCTCCCCTCTTCATGTCAACATTTGAATTGGACGCCAGTCTCTAACCACCTCAGGCCTGCTGTGGTTTTTGGCAAAAATGAACAACTCTTGGCATTTTTAGCACATGAGAGGTTTGTCTTGGCCAGCTCTTTCAGTCTTGTGTCTACAAATGTTCTCTCTGTCTCATTGAAAGGAAGATCAATGCTGCTTTTTCAGCCTGGCATCGGGGGGGAGAGAAGGTAAACACACCGTAAATTTCCAGGGACGTATGCGTAAACAAACACAAAAGACACAAATGCAATTTCCGTGTCAAAGTTTCCCAGGAATTAGAGCACTATAAGGGGAATTCTCGAGTAATTCCAAAAATAAAGTAGGCAATAAGCAGCACCATGTACTGCTATAAAAATGTATTTATTTAATGGCTTGTCTAGCTGAAAGATTTTATGTACTGAATCAAGCCCAATGAATAAACTACAGTATGAGTGATGAAAAAGTCCAGAAAATAATTCATTCATTCATTCATTCATTCATTCATCTTCAGGATGCACTTTATCAGTGTTGTGCTAAATCTGGAACACATCGTCAGAAAAGAAAAACAGCAATAATCACAAATAATACAATAATCAATGATGCATTCTTGTTCAGATTGGTACTCTGAAACTCTGCTTGTATCTATGTTTTTTAAAAATGTCAGGGTTATATTCTTATCCATGACTGTCAGCTCTCATTATATGAAATATTTAGAGTCACTCCACACTTTGCTTTTTAATCTGCAGCTGCACCATTGCCTCATGATGTACAATAAATCAAACATTCAGAGCATGATGAATTTATCATCGCAAACCTATAAAGGTAAGTCTCACCAAAGTGTATTTCCCAAGCCATAAACCTTAGAAATAGAGTTAATAAATATACTTATCAAGGTATAAAACATATCATGCTTTAAATTAGGCATATGCATGAATGTTTTTCACCCTGAATAATAATCACATGTAAAGCTATTGCCAGATAGTAAAAAGGATCTCATTTACAAAGCTTTAGGCTAGTGTGATTGGCATTTATGTATAAGCAGATGTTCACACTATTCAAAGCAGTTCTTGCAGATAATGGTAATGAGTGACTGACGTGAATTCACTACACTGCAAAGTAAATCATTAAAGCACTTGTAGATTTTGGGGATTTCTTAACCTTTCTTGTCATTCAGTTTTAAATTTCACCAAAATTGAATAGTAATTGGAATAATTAGAATAATCAGAATGATTCTCATATACATTACAAGCATTTAAAGAAAGCATTTAAAGACAGCATGGTGATGATGCTTGTGGTGATGGAGACAGCGGCATTGGTGGTGTTAACATTTTATTTTCTAGATTTTGAAAAATCTTCCCAAATAACTTTATCTTTTATTAACGCAAGCAACTTCATCTTTAGAAGTCATGCTCATAGTTTAGATCAAACTATATTCTAAACGGTCGGTGCGGACTTAAAGCTCTGCACTTAAGATATTTCTGATTCTTCAGAAATATTTCTGTGCGCCCCTTTCTTCACACAAGAGAGGTCAGACCTTGTGTTCTGCGAGCAACTATGCAATCAAATAAAAAACCGTCTGTGCTAGCGTTAGAACACATCATAGTCTTCCTCCCACTTACTTGAATTGCCAGGCTGCCTCTTGGCGCGGCTGTGACATTTCTCATGGCCATCAATGCAGAGTGCCAGAGAAGGCTACCAGTCGAAAAAAATAAACAAAAATAGCAGGACAATTTTCCTTCCAATCCCATTCGTATTCTTCAGATTTATCATTTTCCAACCTTGACGAGTCATGTCTGAATCGCTCAAATGGCAGAGAGCCATTGAGCAGTCAAATGCTTTTCATGTTTTCTCAACCTCTCTCAGGTCCTTTGATGCTTCTGAGTAAGGCAATATCTTTTATGTTAGTAAATTAGATTCGAAGGTCACAGCGCTTCATGTCGCTGTCAAAAAATTACATGGAATGTTGTGAACCTTTTCTTTTCATCATTCATTCTCTGCCCTGGTTTTTTTTCTTTTCCCTCTGGCACTCTGCCCTCTCTAGACTCTGTGATTTTGGTAGATGCCTCGGGCACTTCAGTGTATAAACACATGATGATGAATGTAATGTCTTTGTGAATGCAGATGTCGTGAATCAGACTTAGCTCATATAGACATGTATAATATCCTACCTGCTTCTCTATTAACATTTTATGTAATTTTAATCTAATTACGGTCAGTGGATTAATCTTCAGTTTCTTGTGCTTTTTGCCAAAGCGTTGTCCACTTCATTTCATTTCATTTCATTTTATTTCATTTTATTTTATGCTTCTCTCTCTCTCTCTCTCTCTCTCTCTCTATATATATATATATATATATATATATATATATATATATATATATATATATAAATTTTCTCCCACCAGCTTTTCATAGGTAAATGTTAACTAATTTGTTGTTGTAATGTCTGTACTCTACAACCTCAGTCAACATTATAAATTGACCCATTAAAGTGCAAGTCAACATTTACAAACAGTTAATGCAAACATGAAAACTGCTAGTTTGGCTTAATCATAGCCAAATTTCTGATGAAATACAGGTATTTTTCATATGACACATAATAATGAATTCAGGTAGCAGTTGATGTGTGTTACTAAACAGAACTAAGTTTTTCAGATAATTTAATTTGGAAATTACTTTTAAATACCGGTTTGATATTGTTTTGATTAAATATTAAGTCAGGTAGCCTATTCAATCACTCATTCTCTGACGCTTATCCTGTAAAGGGTCATGGCAGGTCTGGAGCCTATCCCAAATGACTCAGGGGACTAGGCAGGGTACACCCTAGACAGGGTGCCAATTAATCATAGTGGACAAGCACGCACATACTCGTTCACGCACTACAAGCAATTTGGAAATGCCAGTTAGCCTAATCTGCATCCTTTGGACTGTGGGTAGAATCCAGAGCAGCTAGAGGAAACCCACCAAGCACAGGGAGAACATCCTTTTGCAAACTCCCATGAAATGTGGCAAGGAAAACTCCATGAAAGAAAAAGGAGAAAGTAACCTTAAGAAGAACTACACTCAAAAGGGACCCCATCCTCATTTGGGTGATACCAAATACTGTGATCATAAATAAAGAAAAATAAAGTTGAAAGTTCGATATTATATAACAGAAAATATACAGAAATATAAAGTTTACGAAAACTTTTGAGTGACTGCAGTCGCAAGCCATGACCGGAAATCCTTCCTGTATCAGCCCAGTCATCTTAGGATCTATCAATCCTCACTGCATATGATAAGTTAATTATCTTCTTATTAATATGTTAAAAAATAGGCAACATTTTACAAGGAAACCCAAATAAGATTACATATTATTGCATTGTTCTTTATTCCAAGGCCGACATTATATCCTGTAAATGACTTCCCAATAAATAAAGACATGAATGGTGAAAATAAGTAAAATTACATGACAAAAAGTTTTATTAGAAAAAATAGCTAAATAAAATCTTTAGAAATTTGTTGAACAATCTTGGATTACTTTTATTGTAATCTTATTATGGCAAATATTTGATTCAATTATTATATATTTGGTATTTTCACAAATATAAATGTATTTGCTGTAGACTTTACCCTTGCATCTCTATTACAACAAATAAATAATTGAAATACAATTGGCAGGTAAAGTGTTTTTGTTCACCATTATAGTAATAATTATATTCTGATCCTGATTTACCGGGGTACTGACTATGAATGTCATCCAAACTCTGTTAGGGAGGTAATATGACATTTTGCATGCATAAGTAAATAAGTAAGCTTAAGATTTAGAGGTTTAATGTGAGCAAACAGTCATAACAGCATAAATGTATGACCTAGGAAATTGTGAAGCATCTGTATTTTACTGTCAAGGTTTTATTCTGACAAAAAACTGATGTAATGTACTGTATGTGTATGTGTGTGTGTGTGTGTGTGTGTGTGTGTGTGTTTTAGTTTGTCACATAAAGATAGACTAGAACCCAGTCAAACTGATTAGATGCAGCAGACCCTTGGAAATCTCATTCTGTTTACAGAGTCTGTCATTGATTTACTTTAGCAGAGCCAATTCTCTTGTAAAAGCTGTTTTATTTGCCTCTTCTATGTTCGACTAGGAACTTGACTTTGTAATTTTACAGCGAATAAAGTGTAAAGACTAGAGAAATAAGAGCCAAACCCACTTCATAACACATTTATTTGCATGCCAGGAATGACCTCGTGCACAGGAAGGATTAAAACTATCCACCTCAGCAGAAGAACAGATTACATATCCGCTTGGTGTTTGAATATTTGTGCGGAGACGCAGCCGTCGAGCTAAGTGCTTATTATAATCCAGACATTCATTGTTTATAATGGGGGAAGGTTTAAATTAGCCGTGGCCAGCAGCTGTCTGACTGAAAGCTCAAAAGAGACAAATGTGAGCGTTATGCTTTTTGTCAGCTTTGACACCTTACCAAGAGACCACAAACTGTGCATGTGTGTTACAGAGAGAGAGAAAGAGCACAAGGGTAAACAAGAGACTGAGCTTTAGTGACAACACTGGATAGATTACCTAATATGGACTGAGCGTGTGATTAGACTCCAGGGTCGCTGGCTAAGTCGCTCCGAGTTCAGTGTCTGGCCTTTTAATTATTCATCAAGGTATTGCTTGGGATGTAACCTCATTTGGAGTAGGCTTTGGGGCCAGGCCATGTGTTGTTAACACTGCGCTATGATCAGATTAACCACAGGGAGGACTGCCAAGGGGAAGCCACACTGTGATGCCTGGCGCAGGGCTGGGAGCCACTGACTGGATTGCATTTAGCACAGCTACAACTGGCCTTCTGACGCCCATTTCATGCTGCGCTGGCCTGGGTAGAGCAGGCCTGGTTAACGCTTGTCACATTTCAGCTCCTGTCAACAGCCTGAGTTGAGCACGGGGATTGAGAAGAGAGATTGAGAGGAATAAAAAGACATGAGGCTGTGGGGCTTTGGAAGGAGAAAGTGCACCAGCTGAGCTCATTAATGAGTTTAGAAGAGAGAGAGAGAGAGAGAGAGAGAGAGAGAGAGAGAGAGAGAGAGAAGTCCTGCTTGTCTCTCTCTCTCTCTCTCTCTGTGCTACACACATAGTGATGGGAAGTTTGGATCATTTTAGTAACTTGGTTTTTTAAATCTTGTTCACCAAAATGAACAAATCTTTTTTTTTTTGAGTCATTTAGCTCATTTCATTCTTGATCAGAAATAAAACAAAATGTTACATTTTGAATAAACAGACCCCCAACATGTCTGCATACACAAATCTTGGCTATCGTTCCAGTAATGAAAATATTACAATGCAGGTAAGAACATATTACGATAAACAGAATGAACAGCTCACCACTCATATCTTCTGGTCCTAGTCGTTCGTTCTTTTGTCACGTGACTCCCCTAAATGCTATGCAGTGCATTATACAAGAACGACTCGGACTAGAAGACTCATGAGAAGAATCTCTCAATTCTGTTTCCTGTGTAATGCACTGCCTATAGCGTCTATGGGATTTACGTGACGAAAAGACCCCAAGGTAACTACTCATTTCGGAGGTTTTGCGATGCCTTCACACTAAAGTCACGTTAATGACTCTTTTGAAAGGAACGTATCGTTTATGAACAACACATCACTACTACAGAATACCTACAGTGTGCGTGTAAGCTTCACTATCGCACACTTATACCCATGAGGATGTGGCACGACAAAACAGGTGAGTGGACCACGGAACAAAAATCTATCTACTTCTCTTTCATCCCCATTAACCACAGAAAGATATTTCAAAATAACAACAACTAGCGAAAAAAGTGATTTATGGCGGATACTATATAGCTAATATAGAAGTAGGAGATTTTCAGAATGCCATTACAGCTCTTCCCTTTCTTTGTCTGTGTCATATGCTCCTGGCAGACCAGCCTGGTATGTGGGCTTGCTGATTAAAAGTGAGTTATTCCAACTTGACACCAACAGAAGGTGTCTTGGCAGAAGGAGCCGTCTCCTATGCTAAAGTTTGTTGAACCTGGGCTCTTGTAAAATGGTAGGGACGCTGTTTCATGCTCAACATGCACCGGTATTCTTCGCCCAAATATCTACCCCATCCAAAATCTTTAGAGAGCCTTACAAACTGTTTTGCATAAAGACCACAAAACTGATCTCTGGATGGTGTCCAGACAGGATTAATGCTTCAGGCGTAGCGTGAAGACGCCATAGCGCGATACTGTTGCGCCAATTCGCTGCATGAAGGAAGTGTTCCAGATCCCCAGGACAGGATGTTTACATTTCAGTTCCTCCCGTGTGTTTGTTTGTTTGTCTGCGTTAGAGCCTTCACGCTGTAATCTAATGAAATGCTAAAAACGTATCCTGTCTTGTTTTCATGGGCTCTGAATCATTTTCCTGCCATATGTGGATTAAACCAATATCAGAGGCGTAACAAATGTCACCCTTATTTATCTACCTGCCCCTACACCTTCCTGCAAGTTATGAAAATCCATTTCTCTGACTCATACGCAGACTCTAGGGAATATGTCTTACAGATTCATTAGATGCTATTCAAATGTTCACACCCGTCTCTTCCCATCAATCTGAATCGGTTCATGCAGCGAAACACTGGCGTCCCTAGCGCCCTTACTTTCCCATCAACCTCTCTGTCATGCAGATTCAGGTAATGCTAATGAACGGCGCTGCCATGGTAATGTGTGACGAATGGCACTTCCATGCTGCTTTAGATCTGGGCCTCGGCCGTGTCATTTCCTGTTGCCTGAGCCACTCGGCTCTTAAAGCTTGACATTGATCTCCACCATCTGCTCCTCAACAGGGGGACAAATTGCACATAGAGCCCTTCAATTTCCCCCACTGCCATTAAACATAACTGATTCAATAGAGGCAGAGAGCAGGAGAGAGAGAAGTAGATGGAGCAAGACATGTGCACTACACTCCCTGAAACTTGACATCTGCTAACCTTTACCAGAGTGACCAAAGGTGTTCATACGAGATCCGGGTTATTATTTTCAACAATGCTATCCTTCCGGCTAGTTAATTACATATGTTAATTTCACACTGATCCAGAAACCCATGACTATAAGTCTCAGTAAGGAGATATGATCCCAGCATGTTCCAAGCAAACAGCTAAACATACAGACCATTACCAGCCGTCTCACACCACCGTACAGAACACTCAGTCTTTCACGCAACATGTGGCACAGGGGGTAAACATGCGGATCTGATGACTAAAGCAGAAGTTCTTTTGAGTTCCAGTAGAGGTTTGTTATTACACCCAGGAGTCCCACACAGATGTCTTGAAGGAGTGTAAGCAGATCCAGAGATCACATCCTGAAAGGGTCCTTAGACAGGAAGCATGAGCAGATGGAACATCCTGTGTCGTAAATAGTGGCCATGTTGCGAGCACACCATAAGGATCCGTGCGTATTGACAGTGATTGATGCTTTCTAAAGAACTCACGTTGGATGATTTACAAACATTTTGTTTGTTCATGAAAATTGTGCTTAGGACAGAAATAGCTGGAAAGGAGCTTAATAGACAGAAATAGATCACAAACGCTAGCCTGCCACTCCGTCGGCAGCACACCACAACTAGTGCACTTAATAAATAGGTAGGAGAAGAGTGGGAGTGTTCTTAGGAAAAATGTACTGCAGGTATCTGACCAAAAGTTCACATTAAGCACCATGTTTTTCAATGTTAATTAGAAAGCACTTTTAGTGCTGTGTAGCCGTTTGGCACAGCCATGTGCGGCGGGCTGGTGGGTTCAGCAGCTTTTTCAAAGGGGAACGAAATCAGTGTATTCACAGTCAGCTGTACTCCACTTCCTACAAGAAGCCTTTTCTGAACACTGAAATATGACAAGATAACTAAGGACATGTTATACATTATTTATTTTGAGACACCCTTTTTCCCCCCATCTGGATCACCATTCAGACCAAATGATTTTCATTAGTCCGGTATTTGCATTCTGTAACCATATCCTTTGCATTTATCTATCTATCACTCGGTTTGTAACCCTGACAGCCAACATTGTGTAAAGACAGTTTCTTAAATAGCTACATTTATTTCATATGCATACATGACAGGATGTTATTTTTATCTTCGTTATAGAAAACTGTGTATTTGGACAAAGTGCCAGAGTCTCGTGTATAGATTTCCATATTCAAATTCATTGGCTGGCTTGATTGGATGAGGTTTCTGTAAAATGAGCCAAGACCTTCCTCTGATTTGCAAGTGACAAATGGAATGGCTTCTGCCTCAAATATTCAAATTTGCAATCTTCCTCCTGCCAGTTTTCCACTCATACACCATGCAATTGTGTGTCAGTGTGGAAAGCTTGTAAAGACTCATATTTAACATCCTTTCATTCTTTATTCTAAAAAAAAAAAAAAAAAACTTTATGAGGTGTGCTGAGGAACAGTTGAAACCATATGTCACCCCACTGTTTCATTTGCATATGAGGTACAATTACATTTGACAAATGTATTACATTTATGACAAATTTGAACCAAAAGTCTATAACTCTATATAACTCCATATAATTGCTGTCATGATCTCCTGCCACTAGCGGTTTAAGAATTAATTAGTTCAAATTATATATTAATGACAAAATGACACTATGAAAATGATGCATTTAAAGAAAGCGTCTAAGCTAAACATAGGCACTGCACAAGGATTTTACAAACACATGCACAATATTCGTCTATATAATCCTACATTATAGAAGGAAAACCTCACACCACTCAAGCCTGCGAAGCCTGTTATTGTCAACGTTGGAACATAATTTCCCTTGTGAAACACAATAACCTTCTCCCTCATCATCGTGACCTCATTCCTTCATATTGCGTACATACGGATTGCCATTTTATTTTACCTTAGCACTGCTCTCCAGCCCTTTCATCCTCTGTAGCTTTAAAATAGAATGTAATATCAGCTTTATTGAGTGTGCAGTGCCTTTGTTCCGCGATATGAAGGTAAACTGGGCCTCTTCGGGTGATGAATCACTCCAGAGGCCCGTTTGGGTGCCTGGCTTGTGTTAACGGCTTGTTCAGCGGGATACTCCTGGGTGGCTCGGCTCTTTTCAATTGCTACTCAGCACAATAAAGTGGCGAGAGTGCTATAATAACCTGGCAGGGGTTAGAGATGTGACAGTGCTGCCAATGATGCACCGAGCAGAGAGCAGTGACCCGGGCAGGATTATCTATAACAGTGGGGTGGCAGGCACTTGGAGAGAGGGACTTTTATTATGGAGTGTTTTATTGCTCAGGGGGAAAGGGGCTGACTGGCAGGGGAGGAGATGCAATAAAATGGGGCAGTAAAATATTGCACCCCAAGCTTCCAGTTGTCTAGTAACGATGACAGAATTACTATAAAGGGGAGGCAGGTGGCTAAGTGCATGCGGGTATGCGTCATATCTGCGAGTGTAGTGTGCATATATAAACAAGTGGCTAAGAGAACAGTGTGTGTGTGTGTGTGTGTGTGTGTGTTGTATTTGACTGAACACAACGACTGACCCGGCTATGTCACCACATCATAAAAGTGGTTTGTAATTTCAGATTTCATCACACGAAACTATCTCTCTATGTTTCCGTAATCACCCCCCCCCCCCCCCCCCCCCCCCCCACACACACACACACACACTGTTTCTGTAAAGTTGAGGTTGGTGTTAATATTGTCAAGTGTCTGAAATGAAACACTCAACTTAACCATATATCTGTGTCACTGACTAACGTAAAATCTCCATTTACACACACACACACACACACACACACACACCTACACACACACACAGGTTGATTTGCATAGAAGAGGCTATATTTAAGAAGTTTGGATTATTTTAAGTGATGTCGTCACTTAAAATAAGTGGACTCATGACTTACAATATACATGGGAGTCCCATTACCTCATGCAGATATATGGATACTATATGATCTAGTGTTGGCCAAAAATATTAAGACACATTTTAATTCAATTCAATTCAATTTTATTTGTATAGCGCTTTTAGCAATTTTCATTGCCGCAAAGCAGCTTTACACAGTCAAAAGAACCATCCAAGTTTGTATGAAATGTGAATTTGTATGAATCAAAATGGTCAGTTTGTCCCTGGTGAGCAAGCCGAGGGCGACAGTGGCAAGGAAAAACTCCCTGAGATGGTAATAGGAAGAAACCTTGAGAGGAACCAGACTCAACAGGGAACCCATCCTCATTTGGGTGAAACAGAAAGCAGTAAATGATCTGCATTTATACAGTGTGTAGGGTTTGAGGCAGTTCAGCTATAATAGCTGATGTTAATTGATGTTAATATGGAGTCCAGGTAGTTATTGAAGACCCAGGTAGACTTGTAAGAAGTTCCAGTCATGAACTATCGAACTGTCAAGTCCCCAGAGAAACAGTTGCCAACACCAGTCAAGGCCAGAACCATTTTCTAGGTAGAGAGAATCATCCCCAGACACCAGACGCATCCCAGAGAGACACACGGGGCATCCATGTGACGAGATCTTCAGCCAGAAGCGGGGCACCAGGATGGGTCAGACAGGTCCGGAGGGCAGAGGGAGTCTGGATCACTGGCAGCTCAGGAACGACATGTGTAGCTCGACAGAGAGAGAGAGAAAGAGTGAAAGGGGGGGACAGGAGGAGAGAGGAAAAAGAAAGAGGGGGGGAAAGAGAAGAAGAGGAGAGATGGCAGTTAGGTATGGTCACAGTTACACAATGTATAATGTGAATGTATATTAACTGTAGAGTGCAAGCAGAGACTCCGGCAGGACTAACTATGACAGCATAACTAAAAGGGAGAGCCAGAAGGAAACACAAACATGAGGGCTTCCTGACATGTAAAGCAAACAATCACCTCACCGTCAGCAAACCTGAGTGATCAATGAGAGTGAGGAAGACAGCATCCAAACATACCAGTTCACCATAATACTCTACGTCCATGAGTCCCCCAGATCTGCTCCTTTACCTATGGCAAATCTATTTATAAAAATGCTTGGCTAAATAAATAGGTTTTTAGCCTGGACTTAAACACTGAGACTGTGTCTGAGTCCCGAACACTATTTGGAAGACTATTCCATAACTTTGGGGCTTTGTAAGAAAAAGCTCTGCCCCCAGCTGTATTTTTCATAATACGCGGTACTGACAAGCAGCCTGCATCCTTTGATCGAAGTAGGCGTGGCGGATCGTAAGACACTAGCATTTCGCTCAGGTACTGCGGCGCGAGACCATTTTAGTTCTCCCAGTGCACAAAACAGATGATTTCTCTAATTAATTCTCTGATAGGCTGAAGAGATATGCTAATTAACTTAAAAAATAGAGAAAACCTATGTGACAATTGCATTCAGCTGCTGGGTCTTTTGGACTCTATGCCCCACTGAATCCAGCAGATTTTTCACTCACTCACTTATCTTCTATACCGCTTTATCCTGTACAGAGTGCTAATCCATCTCAGGACACACACACACTCTCATTCACACACTACAGGCAATTTGGGAACGGCAATTAGCCTAATCTACATGTCTTTGGACTGTGGGAGGAAACCGGAGTACCCGGAGGAAACCCACCAAACACGGGGAGGACATGCAAACTTCATGCACGGGAATTGAACCCGGACCCTGGAGGTGCAAGGCGACTGTGCTAACCACTACACCACCGTGCTGCCTCAGCAGATTTTTTTTTTAGAATACTAAATATTAATTGTTGTATTATTGCATAAAATAACAATGCAACTTTGGCCCTTGTCAAAGTCTATCAAATGCTTATGCTTGCCCATTTTTCTGCTTCCTACTCAATACCTTCAGAGACAAAATGTTCACTTGCTGCCTAATATATCAAACTCACCTCCACGTGCCAGTGTAACGAGATACTGTAACTGTAGCTACTGTGATAAGAGCCAAATTGTGATGGCTAGACGTCTGAGTCAGAGCAATCCCAGATGAGATGAGATGTTCCTAGTCTGCAGTGGTCAGGACCAAATGTGGTCTGAGGAAGGAAAACTGGTCATGACAGGGTCATGGGTGCCCAAGGCTTACTGCACTGCTGCATGTGGGTAGTGAAGGCTGGCCCTTGTAGTCTGATGCAATAGAAGAGCCACTGTAGGGCAGATCGCTGAAAAGGTTCATGCTGATTTTAATAGAAAGGTATCAGAAAATATACAGCAAAAAGGGGGATCTTAATGTTATTGCTGATGATATTAGAATATTATTGTAAAAAGAATTATGAAATGTTTGTCATTTAATCTAAAAAGGAAACTCTTCACATATTTTGGTACATTCCTAGCATTTTTTGTTTTCATTTTAATGATTACCGCTCACAGTTCATAAAAAATCAAAAATCTAGTATTTCAAAATCATAATTAGGATTTCTAATACAGAAATGCACAACAAGTCTTATGTTTATTTATGCACTCAATACTTTAGCTCCTTTAGCATGAATTACTGCATCAGTGTGGCGTGACATGGAGACAATCAGACTTTGGTTATTGTTGGGTTATTAAAAGTTAGGATTCAGCTTATTGGTATTTATATAGTTTATTATTGGCTATATTATTATATAGTTAGGTTGGGTATGAATACCACTGTCAATTAATATCATGGGCAAAAAAAAATCTCCTGTTTTTTGGTTGCAATGACTTTGGATTTGATCAAACACAGTAGAGCAACACCAGCAGATAACATGGCACCCCAAAAATCACAGACTGTGAAAACTTCACATTGGATTTCAAGCGACTTGGATTCTGTGATTCTCCACTCTTCCTCCAGACTCTGACACCTTGATTTCCAAATGAAATGCAAAATTGACTTTCATGTAAGAAGGGGACTTTGGACCCCCAAGCAATGGTCCAGTTCTTTTTCTCATTAGCCCAGGAGAGAGAGAGAGAGAGAGAGAGAGACTGTCTATCCACTGTAAGTGATTAATTAAAAATATCCAGATTTTTTATTTTGTTTTGTTTTTTTGCATGTGGGTCAGTCCAAACCCCTCGCTTCAGCATGTATGAATTTTTGAGCGTGTATGCGAGTGTGTGTGTGTGGGTGGGTGGGTGTAAAAGATTAGACTGAACAGAATGCTGACACACACACCCTGCCAAGGCCAAACCCATCTCCTAGTCTGTCTCTGAACAAAAACCCACACACAACACAACACATCATGTAACACACTGAGACGACTTCACACTTCATGGAATTATGCTTTTTCTTTCCTGATGAAGACATGGCACTGAGCAGGGCTCTTATGCTTGGAAATAGTGTGTGTGTGTCCACACTAATGTGTATGTTCTTATTGTATATCACTATTGAATGTGCATGTGTGTGTGTGCTCTTTCTATTTTCTCTCTCTCTCTTTCTCTATTCCTGCGTCTCTTATTACAGTTGCTTTGGCAGCCTGGCTGTGGGTAATGGACGCCAAGCTGTCAAGAAAATTTGTAGCTGTCTGCTTTACAGGAGTTCTCCGTTCCAATCAGTAGCTGTCAGCTCAGGCCAGGGCGGATATTAATGGTGGCCGCTAACCGCCTCGCAAGTTCTCCGCACTACCTGGGAGCAGCCATGACATAAAGGCCTTCATAGTGTGCAGTACTTGGCTGATGGTCCGAGGGCTCGGGAAACTAGAGGCAAGCTCTAAGACGCCCTAATACCCCCCCACCCCCACCCCCCCACCGGCCCTAAGATTAGCTCCAGAGCTAGGAGACTAGTGGTGTTCTTTGGTTGTTTTTTACAGGTGAATTGTCATCATTCTACACTGATTAATTGGACAGAATGCCCATAACATGGCAGAGGGATCATAAATAAAGCTTTCCTGGCTGGGAAAGAGTAGGCTGTGCTAATAAAAATATTTCCTCAGAATCATAAATGTGGCTCTGACAGAAAGAGTGTGTGTGTGTGTGTGTGTGTGTGTGTGTGTGTGTGTGTGTGCATGCGTGCGTGCGTGTGCGTGTGCGCGTGTGCGTGTGTGTGTGTGTGTGTGTGAGTGTGTGTGTGTGTGTGTGTGTGTGTGTGCGTGCGTGCGTGCGTGCGTGTGTGTGTGTGCGTGTGTGTGTGTGTGTGTGTGTGAGTGTGTGTGTGTGTGTGTGAGTGTGAGTGTGTGTGGGCTAGCTAGGGAGCACTGGCACATTTGTCCACCACATCCTGCTGGTCATGGATGCACAGGAAGACTGAAGATATGAGTCCATCATTCCTAATTAGCACTGTAGCCCTCTGATTGATTGAAGTTAAAACTAAGGTCATTGTTTGCCGTATACAGTACTTTGCGTACTAGATCTGTTATCATTCAGAGAAGCATTTGGCATAATGGCTGAGAGTGTGCTGTATTACAGACCAGTCGAAACTAATTACAGGTTCACCTCCCTAAGCCCCCTCCTGATGGCTATAAATCAAAATTTCAGGAGATTTTAGGAGAATATATAATTCTTCCTCTCTTTTTTTCCACCTAGACAAGCCCTTTGCCGTTGGCGACTTAACACTGGCTGATCTGCTGTGCTGCTCCTGTATGTTTCTTTTTGTTCTTCTTTATCTTTCATCTCTCATCTCCAGTCATCACTCACTCACCCTCCCAGCCCCTAGACTTACAATACGATTAAGAGCACTGCCAGCAGACATCCCACATTCCTGACCAGACCAGGCACTCATTATGCTCTTAAGAGGTGTAACAAGCCCTTGTCTGCAGATTTATTCCCTTAACTGGTTCTGGGAGGCTGCCAGGAAAGATGCCTGTCACTTTCACTCTGCCAGTCAGAATGTACTGTGGGCTAGTTCTCTAAAAAACAGCCCAAAAGAGGACATGTGTTGTGCTTTAAACCGGTAATTACTCTGGTTATGCTTTCGGGCTCCACTTGTACGGGTTTAATCATAACTAATCCTTCCTGACGCTGAAACACAATCAGGTGAAATGTAAGACTGTTAAAAGAGTGGAGCCTTTAATGCAGTTAAGCTGGTTGAAGGGAACGAGTCTGCTTTGGCACATACTGTATCTAACCACAGAGTGAAGCACGGTGGCGCCTGCTGGTTTTCTTTTCTTTTCTTTTTTTTTTTTTAGCATGTCTTACGATAATAGCTGGGGACTTTTGTCTTTTGCTTTGTGCTGGAGAAGCTAAAACAACATTTATGAGAACTCCTGGTATGTAGAGAGGCGAGTTAGGATGAAGTGTTCACATAGGGGCATACGTGCAAGGTAGAGAGGCTAAGCCATTTAGCCTGCAGGCTTTCAGCACTCTTTCACACACCCAAATAAGTGTGCGACAACACACTTGTACCAGCTTAAACAAACACACACACACACACACACACACATCAGATGCCAAAAATGTCAATCTGGTTGCCTCTATTTTGGAAACAGCCAGATAAGCAGTGTAAAACACATCGGTATGATAACAGAGTGTATCACACAAGCGAAAGGAGTCATAATGATGTATGACAGTGTGGTGAGCAGTGATTTGGAATCAGCTTCCGGCTGCCTCTTCTGGCTGCCTGTCTGAGCTGCCTCATTAAGGCAGAGCCCACTCCTGGGACTGTGGACTCACAAACATTCAACAACACCTGGAGATGCTGTCTGTGCTCAGGCAGAATGTGGGAGCTCATCTGTGTGTCTGTGCAAAGTCACAAAGGCCTGCTAGGTGTGCTT
Source organism: Clarias gariepinus (assembly GCF_024256425.1). Classification (NCBI taxonomy): domain Eukaryota; kingdom Metazoa; phylum Chordata; class Actinopteri; order Siluriformes; family Clariidae; genus Clarias; species Clarias gariepinus. The sequence continues at coordinate 19,663,288 of NC_071106.1, forward strand.
GACTTATTCACGAGCATAACAGGGCATGAACTTGTCAAGCGCTCTCATTATCTTTAGACAATGAGAACAGTAGTTCCTTGTTTAAAAAAAAAAAAAGGTCATATTTGCACATATTTACATTTTGAGGACGTAACTGGCTACGTAACTAAAATCATGACATGAATGAATAGCATAATAAGAAGTCATTTAATCTACACCTTGCCCAAGGTATCGGTGTGTTTGTTTGCCTGACTTGAGAGACGTGCCCTTATGTGTGTGTGTGTGTGTGTGTGCGCTATACATGACAGAACAGAGCACAACGACTGGCCCCTCTATGCCACCACATCATTATAGTGGTATGTAATCTCAGATTTCATCACACAAACTATCTCTCTAACCTTCCGTGATCATCTCACACCTGTTTCCCAATCCACACACACATACATGCACACGCACACATACACACACACACACACACACACACACACACACACACACACTGTCTCTGTAAATCACCTCTTCAAAGGCTTCATTTGTTCAAGGCTTTAAGTGTTGACAGTTGCCTCGGGTGTAAGCAGTCAGCTGTCATAATAAGGTCAATAAACACTCACTTTAGCATGACTTGACGGTCTACTATTCTGAACGCTGCCTGTGACAGGTTTGTGGGTTCAAAAGCAAACATGATTGTTAGGTGGGAAAGCCGCACCCATGTTTCCTCGTATGGTTTTAGTGTATGGTTGAAAGAGCTCTGATTCAGACTTATCTTCGCTCCAAGCCTGGCCCTTTCGTAGGGAGGAAGCTAAGCAGAACTGTTTTAGTTCCTGTTAGTTCAGCATAATAAATGGCTTCGGTACGTCTTTCATTACCCATTAAAATGTAGTGCACCACAGCCTCGGTTTGCTACTAAACCACAAGAATTGTAATTCCTATTGGGGGAATGATAAATGCATCATTTCCTTTTCCATGGCAAGTAGTCTGTGGCTGAGAACCACACACACACAGACGCAGAGCTCGATATTTTAATTCCCATCATACTGAATATTTTAAGAAGCAGATATTGCTTTATTTTATACAGCTACTGTCAAGTTATAAAATGAGGCATGGATTGAATCTACTGCAACACAACTATCATAAAATATTATTTACCAAACATATTTTCCTCTAAATTTTTCAATTTAAGAAAGGGCAGGAAAGGAAATGTTAAAAGACATGGGCCAATTTCAGAAGCAATATAAAAATCACCTCCTCCAATCCATGCATGATTAACAAGGAGTAATATCACGCTTGAAGGTCTAGCCACCTTCTGACAATTACACCTATTCCCTCGTGCTCTCGTTTGAAAGAAATCAATTTGGGCATGCATTCATGAACTCCTGTTTCCTATTTCATATCCCATTTTTATGCCTATTACTAGTTGGATTTGTGAAATAGAATTTTTTATGGCAAAACAATTAGCAGGTGGCAGATACCAAATATCAGCTTTTGAAAAAAGAGAAAAAAACCCTGCTTTGCTTTCATTGTACATGAGATTATGCATGGTGCATTGGTTTGATTTCAAACCGTTTCATAATGAGTCATTATTGCTACAGTATATCAAACATGCTGTATATCCTGTAGGCAGTGTATGTTTCAGTTCTTACATATGATACATGAGCAAGCTATAGAAGACAAGCGGCATGCAGGCGTCCTCCTGAAGAGCGCTGTGGGCAAATCTACTCACACTCATCAAGATCTAAAAACACCTCTGTAGGACTTTGGAGGGTCGAGCAGTGGGTGTTGAAGTATGTGTTGAAAGCTGTGAGTCCTCCGAAGAGCTTGAACTCTAAGGACTAGTTTGACAGCAGCAAGGAAGTGGAACGGATTCGGCTCCTTTGGCTCCTTTTCAGCATGTGGAGGGCCGCCTATGTAAATCCGGCCCTGTTTTTCCCTTTCAGTGAGGTTCCACTGCTTTGAAGGGCAAGACGAGGCCTATAATTCTTGGGTTTGGCCTACCACAACCTTTGCCAACCCCACATCCTGTGTGTAAGACCTGCTCTGTTGGGAAAATCGGTTTACTTTCCTCACTATAGCCCCTTTAAACTTAAATTACAGCGCAGAATGTTATTGCACTGTCATTATTTGTTGCAATAATTTGTCTGTTGAGTTGCTGTGTGTAAGCCCTCACTTAATTTGTTATTCAGATGCTTTAACAGCTGTTTGGGAGGCTGTTATTCTTCGTGTGTCGCCATGCTAGGGAAAGAGTTTAGAGCATAAAGGGACCTTTCACCTGTCACCGAGAGTGGGTTGTTATGGTCTCTAAGCTGAGAAACAGAGATGATTTAAAGAGCCGCATGAGTCATTTTATGAAGCTAGAAAACATTAGAAACGTCAAGGCTTGCACAGAATTACTATTATACTGTGTATGATTTAAAACCTCTGTCATCTGGCAGACATATGAAAATAATAGCGTTGACACAGGTAAGGTGGACAACACAAAATCAGTCCTCACAATGTGTCTTTACCAACGATGTGCACACCATCAGCAAATATTCACCACATGCACCCAGTTTCACCTGAAATGCACACAAAACAGTGCCAACCTCTAAGCCTCTGTGCTACCCGTTAAAATACTTGAAAATTCAAAATTTCTAATCTTTTTTTAACTTTTGTGATTATTTGAAAACTTTATCTTTGCTTTTTAAAATATTAGTTATATATACAAATCTTTAGGAAAATTATTATTCTAGACCGGTGAGGAAACTATAAATGGTAACTTCACTGACCTTGATTTGCAACATAAAAATGACAAAAAAGAAAAGTTAAAGGCACATTCATTTAAATATAAAAATGTTTCTACAAATATGTACTTTTTCCTTGAGGTACTAATACTGGAACTGACACAGTTACCAAATGTGGTTCTTTGCCCAATTAAGAAATTAAAGATTTGCTTTCCATGTCACAATGGCATGCAGAGAGAGTAATACACATGTAATATTTTCCATTTTGCTTGTTTAACTTTACTTGGTTAATATTTGTTTTTGCTTTATTATGTAAAAACCTCTATTGATGCATGTAACCATATCTAGTATTCATTATATATTTTAACTTAATACATAATTTAGTTGATGATTTCCTCCTTGATGTTGTTTCTTCAGGCTATCGTATTGTCCAAAGTTAGTCATTACAAAGTGAACTATGTCCCATAGTCATGTCAGCTTTTATCACAGTGCTGTAAAATTCTCAAATTCGATTGATCGGTAGGTGTGATTACTTTTTTTTTTTGTTTGTTTAAGGCCAGTTCTGACAATGGTCCTGGCTTTAAGGTAAATCATTGGTTTATTGTATAGTAATGCACTCCTTCTAATACACACCATAACACGTAATAATCTAAAACTTAATAAATGGATTGTGTTTTAATTCTAGCAAAGAAATACGGTGAAGATTTCTGTATGACTTTTATTTAACATCTCAGCACTTTGTAGCACTCAGTACATTTTTCCACCATAGGACATTTCAGTTCAGTGGACGTCTTATTTTCTTGGCAACATGACAAACTGTGTTTTGGTCTTCTTAATGTCAAGTGAAAGAGAAACGAGAGTCTGGTAAAGAAACAACTTTTGATGGTTGTGACAATAGGAAGTAGATTGTTTCACAACATTAAAAATACCTATTGATAGTTCAATGTATAATGTGTTATTAAAAATTAATTCCTGGCAAACGGCTGTGATTAAAATAGAGATAAAACACTTGATAATTTGTTGTTGGAAAATAGAAGTGTGGCATCAGACCGCCCAGTCCTGGATGATTTTCCTATAACAGCATGCCTCTTCATGTTTTATTATTTATCTATTGCCTGGATACACAGTGCTATTGTTCCTGCTCTGTGACCCAGCTGTAGTCGTGCAGAGGCAGGCGCGTTTCTTTGTTTAACAAAAATTTATAATCTCAATCTAATAAATTTTGTGGCCAGGCAGTTAGCAGCTTAACTAGTTTGCAGCACTGGAGATGGAGGGATTAGCTGAGTGTGATAGCTACTGAAGCATCTCTGGATCAGAACTGGAGAGGAAGAGGGAACAATACAGCACATTAGAGAGGCAGCCAGCTAACACAAAAGTGGAGGGGGAAAATGCAAGAGTTCTAATTAGCATTCATTAACAGCAAGGAGGAAAGAGTGATTATGGTGTTTAAGGAGTGCATTAGCTAATGCTGCCTTTTTTCACGTCAGCAGATCCGAATTGGAGCAACGTGTTTCCACATCAAAAGGTGTTTGTGTTGTGCTGACACTGTTGGTTTGGGGGTATAGTGGGGGGGTTAGGGTTGGGGGGGTGTTTTCATTGGTAATCAGAAAAGATGTTCGCTCTTCTGTTGGCTTGTTGTTTAAATATAGCGCAAACCCATTAGCTTAATGAGGAAGGTTTGAGTCTGACACTCGCCTCTGATGTCAGGCCTACTGATCTGTATCAGAAACTAAAACCACACACACAAAAGCAGGAAAAGGTGCGAGAGAACAATGGCCGTCAACGATGCTAACGACTCCGGAGCGGTGTTGTTGTTTTTTTTTCGAAATTTGAACTAACATTGTATCTTCAAACTATATGCTCCAAACACAATATTTTCATATTTAGACGCCCATTTATCGGCTTATCCTTTTACTTTAATGCGCCAGCATAAACTGTTCACATATGCCCCGAAGAAAGGGAAAAATATTTCCTTTTTCTGGCATGTTGACAGCTTTCCAGGGCTTTGAGGAAATTGCTACAGGGGTATATAATACTGATTGGGCTCTGGTTCCAGACGGTCAATATTAGTCTGTTTGTTTGCCAGGAAGGTCTATAGATTAAATCGGACAGGTTAGCAAGCCTCGTCTAAACAGTCTGATACTGTCATCAAGTAGTCAATCTTTGTCCTTTATTCTCATTCTGTAATGAGATGTAAGTCAAACATTAGTCACCCTCCTGTTGTTATTAAGGTACTCGCCACACAAAAGCGCTTCTATGGCGCATTATGATTCACGTAATAAGCCTCCAGTGTTAGCAGGGGGTCATGTGGCAGCTAATGTTGATTCTCCCAAATCAACTGTTTGCACAGCTCTCGGTATATAAAGCAGCCGTGATTGGGGCGTGGATGTGTTGATATGAGCGTGCAGGTGGGGTTGGGTGTGGGACCAGTGAATCACTCACTGAACCAAAGTCGGAGAAAAAAAGACCTTGGGTCAGCAGACTGTTGCCTCCTATGCAACCCTGGGAAAATATAGACCTGAAAATCCCAGGGATTGCCATGAATAAACATTTAGGCTGGTAATCACTGATTTCTCCGAAGAGATGCCAGTGAAAATGATCTCTCTGGATCTGTATCTCCATCTCTCTGTATGTTGCTTGCTTGCCAAGGTTTGTGGAGACACTCTAAAGTAGAACACGGCACTCCTCTTTCAGACACACACATACACCACCACCACTACCACCACCACTACCACCACTACTCTCTTCCCCACCCTCCCCCTGCCCTAACCCCAGTGTGTGTACTCTGCTAATATTGACTCTCCTGGCTAACACTGCCTCTATTGAGCCCAGCCTTTCACACTAACGTTTGACTAGCATTAGTACATCATTGAGATAACAGGTTGAGGCGAGCAGCAGGCTATGTTAAGGATACAATGCGAATCAAGCCCACGCTGTTAGATAATGACGAAGCCCTGCGAGGAAGCAGACGCACCTGAAAGTTTTACCCCTACACCCCAACCTCCCACCCCTCACCATGTTTTGCATATTATAGTGTTTACTTCCCCATGCTTCACTCTTTCCTTTCAGCAGAATTTAGTCAGCGTAATATCATTTGCAGACCTGGCTGTTCTGACAGGAAAATAGGCCATTTTTGTTGAGCATTTACTTTACTTTGCACAGTGCCTTGCACTTCATGCAGCAGGGGGGAAAGGGTGATAAAAAGCACCCATGGTGGCTTACCCAACAGCCCCAACCAGACAGAGAGGAGTGCTGCCATCTGCTGGTCATGAGCTGGTTTTGCATTTACTCAAAGAGTTTTTAATCACCTCAGCATCAGTTACCACTTTCAAGGTTTTTGCTATGAATCACCATGGTTTTAAGATTGACTTGCCATGGATTTGGCACACTGATATTATTAACCAAAGCATGGCAAAGAAGTGATAATGGCAGAGCTAAGGTGGAGTAAGTGGATGAACAACACTGTATTCAGTAAAACTGATTTGTGACAGAGCACTTTTAAATAAGCTACCTAAATAAAGCTAAATTAAAGCTATCTAAATATAACTGAATTGAATAACATATATGCATACATACACACACATACATACATTACCAGTCAAAAGTTTGGACACAAGTTTGGATTTTTTTTATTTTTTTTTTACATTCTAGTACAATACTGGTGATTTACCAAACTATGTAATAAGGGATTGGGTAATTAGGTAAACCAAAAATCGCAAACTTGGACTCTAATGTCCATTCCATGTGTTTTTTTGGTCCAAGCAAGTGTGTTCTGCTTGTTGTTATTTCGACATAATGTTTGGGGTTTTTTTTGTCACAATGAGACAAAAAAAAGGCCTGACTCACACAGTCTTCTTTGAACAGTGGATATAAAAATGTATCTGCACTTAAATTTTAAAAAGTATTTATGTGTGCTCTAGTCTGTGTGCTGTGTGCTGTAATTCGGCAGTTTTTGAGGCTAATAAACTGATCCTCTGCAGCCGAGGTAGCTCTCGGTCATTCTATTCAGGGACAGTGATCATGAGAACCAGTTTCTTCGTAGCATTCGATGATTTTAGCAACGGAACTTGGATAAATTTAAACTTCTTGAGATTTTTTTAAAGGCTGACCCTCACTTCTTGAAGTAATGATGGACTGTCTTTACTCTTTAATTAACAGAGAATGTCTTGCCATATTATGGATTTGTGCAGTAGTTGTAGTAGCACTAATAGGGCTATTGACTCTGTATCCACCATTTTCCTGCACAAGACAATTGATAGTCTAAAGCACATTAAAAAGATAATAAATACAGCTGTGAATTGAAAACCCTACCAGGTGAGTACCTTGTGTATATAATGAGAGGTTATCATAAGTGTGCCAAGCAAAGCTGAATGTAGCTCACTCACTCTCCGTCTCTATCCAGATTTATTCTGTATTCAGGGTTGTGGGGGTCTGGAGCCTATCCCACAAGACTTAGCGCACAAGGTGGGGTACACCCTGGACAGGGTGGTAATCTATTACAGGCCACACACATATACACACTCACAATGGGCAATTTGGGAACACTAATTAGTCTAATCTGTGTGTCTTTGGACTGTGGGAAGAAACCAGAGTACCTAGAGGAAACCCACCAAGCACTGAGCCACCATGCCGCCATTGAATGTAGCTACTTTGGACAAACTTTTTTGTTACTACATAATTCCATACAAGTTGTATTAATGGATAATGTTGAAAAAAAAAACTACTGAAGGGGAGGTGTGTCCAAACTTTTGACTGGTAGTGTATGTGCATGTGTGTGTACATAAAAGTTTGTACACCCTCTAGTTCCACGGTCCTTGCTGATTTTTATTTCTTTCTATATTGTAAAATAATACTGAAGGCATACACCTTCATAACAGCTCATAGCAGCAGAGCGTTCTGGTCTTGCTTTACTAAAAAGGTCTTCATGAGATCCAGTCTTATTATGGTGCTTGATGGGTTTTGCAAATGCATTTGACAATACTGTTTTCGCAAAAACTATTTTAAAACAGCTCATATTCAGTTGTTCTAAAATAGTCTTAAACTAACAACTAACTGTTGTGGTTGTTGCTTTTATGTAGCCCTTAAACCTCAGAGCATTTTAGCCATTATTTGTTTTGTGTTTTTTTTTTTTTTTTAAATAAACATTTATAGGGCTCAGGATTGTACAGTATAGCACTAAATAACACATACTACACATTACTATACATATACTATACATAAAAAATATTATATAAACATATAATTTGTTTTTGCTTGTTTCTATGACCAAATAATAATAATAATAATAATAATAATAATAATAATAATAATAATAATATGCTCATTTTGGGAGTTCTACATTCTTGCAATGTCATTTCCATAATTCCATGTTAGTTTGGAAATTTCTATTATTGTTCTAGAATGTAAAAAAATAAATCCATACTTTGCACTGGAATATGTAAAACATATCACATGATGACTGCCATAATTCAACTGTTGAAGTGTGTATAAATTTTTTTAGGGCTCTCTGTACATATGTTGCCTAGCCTTTCACTACAGCTTATTTTACTACTACTTTACATGTACTCATACTCATAACTACTAGTACATGTACTTCTACTTTACATGTACTCAAGTACATAAATTTGTTTGAGATATTTAACATTTTCAGCCATGCTGAAAGAAAGAGAAAGAGCCAGATCAGGAAAGTGTTAAAAATAAACGCACTACTCATATTTTCGTATAATTATGTATTGTTTGGCATCATAATATAAAAAATATTGCTTTTTAATTTTTCAATATTGCTTTTAAAATGTGTGTGACCCTGACACACAGTAAGAGACAAACCAGTGGTTTCTAGTGGCTGGACCCTTCTACAAAACTCCTTGAATCCTTAGCAAACACAAAAGCTCTGGAGCTCTGACCAAACAAGCTCAATCAAAAGGAGACTTCTCTGAGCCGTGTTAGCTCAGCAAATCCATCCCTATACAAAGACACACAGGGCTTCAAAGAATGGGTTTACCTCTTGCTAACCTCTGATGCATTGTGTATTGATCGTATATAGAGCTGGGGCAGATCTGGACACCCTTATATGGATTAGTGAGGCCTGGACCTGAACCAAGACTAATGTCATCATAAAGCCTCTCTATTTCTGTAACTGTCATTTCTGCCTTTTTTCTTTTAAATACTAGTCTGTTTGTCATACTATTTATACTATATGAGAGTATAAAGTATATAGTATGAGAGACAGTTTGTGTGAGATATGGCTGCTTTAAAAGAAAATCTGAGTTATTATTATTATTATTATTATTATTATTATTATTATTATTATTATCATCATCACCATCATTATTATTATTATTATTATTATTATTATCATCACCATCATTATTATTATTATTATTATTATTATTATTATTATTACAATTACCTTGATGATGATGATGATGATGATGATTATTATTATTATTATTATTATTATTATAAAATGCCACTCACCATTCTTACATGTCCTATGAATAATAATAATAATAATGAAATATAATATTAACAAACAAAATATCCTAACCTGTATAAAACCTGCATCTGCATTTGCCACATCTTACTAAATCATTTTACAGAAGGCTCCCTCACCAACACAATCACTTGCTGTGATTAAAAATGCTTTTTTTGTGTGTGTGTCTAAGCAACACACAATATTGCACAAACACAAGCAACTTATGAATTATAGCTCACCAGATGTGCCACATAATAGCCTATATGAAAGTGGGTGAATAGCATGCCTCAATTCTGGCATGCTCTCACTATGGATTTTACAACTTGCCTCTCAGGTAAATAGATCTCTATCTAAATTCTTGCGTAAGTTAATTAGAACTGTGGTGCAATGTTATGTCTTTTATCACTTGATGCAGCAGGTTTAGACATGTAATAACTTTAAGGCATGACATGTCAGAAAATTGATTTACACCAGAGCATTGAAAGCAGTCTGCCAGGTGTTTCATTACAACAAGGTGTCGCATAATCTGTTAGTCTTATTATAGATTTAATATTTACAACATATAAAAATGTTGAAACATTTAATTGCAAACCGCTGTATTTTAAATAATTCAGAACTGTTAAACGCAGAATGTCAAAGTATCAAAGAATACTTTGATTCTGGTTTCTCTGTACAGAATTCTGCCAAAAAAAAAATAATAATAATAAAATGAAAATGCTTCATTGATCAGAGAGGTTGAACTGACAGGAATGCCACCAGGCTCAATCATATTTAATACCACAGTGAGTTTAAAAGCCTCATAAAAGCACAACACATCAAACCTTGAGCTTAATCTGCAACCTACACGGGCAGAAGAATCCATCAGCTTCCACCAGGCAGGAACAGGAATCCAAGGCTGGACGGTCTAAGATTGGGTAAACTTCTCTTGATGTAGCGGATGCCCCAAGGTTAGACATGTTATGCATTCTGAGATCCTTTTAAAATCTCCAGAGCAGCTTCTGAAATATTCAGATGAAGCTGCCTGACACAAGCAACCATGCCAGATTCAAAGTCACTGAGATCATGTTTTTCTGACTTTGTAGTTTGATGTTAACATTAACTGAAGCTCTTGACCTGTACCTGTATGATCGTGTGCACCATGCTGCAGACATACAACTGACCGACTAAATAATTTGCACGAATAAGCAGGGGTCTCCTGTACAATACAAGACACTTGATCCACTGCCACAGTGACTGGATTAAGTCAAGAACTCTTGGCAAACAGCAGGAACACACATGCACACATTCAGGGCGATTCCACAGAAAGTGAGTAAATGACTAGAGCCGTGAGTGTTTGCCGACACTCTGAGGTCACAACTTGTTAATATGTGGTCATGACATGTCCAGGGCTTCCAGAAAGCAAACACAAGAGAGTTGGAGGTGCTTAAAGTGCTGACAAGAGCAAGAGTGTAGTTTATGCACGATTACGTCACATATTTTTTTTTCCAGAAGATGCATCTGCATTTGCACATCACAAAAACAGCCTTGTTTCATCTACCCTCGATCATCACATGGCCTCTCAAAAACCCCACTCTCATTGTTAACAAGCTATGCGCAGTCAGTCATGGACTATTATATGCTTGTTGGTATTTATGTGATAATAAACCTGTCCTTTTATTTATCAATTTTTTTGAGAGAGGGGAAAAAAGCTGAATGTTGGTATGCATGAGGGGCAATAGATCCACAGATGAGTGTAGCAGCAGGAAACAGCAAGATGAGACCCCAGGGAGGAGGGAGCACAAGATGTTCTGAATGACAACAGGACCAGTCTGTCAACACTCATCTGCATTTTAACCTTCCTTTGGAGTGACACGCTCACTGGCAGCCTGCCTGATGTATTGAGATGTAGTGTGAGAAACCCTGCTCTGGGCCTTCATTATCCAAGTGCTGGGCTCATGCACTATTTACTGAATGGCCTGCTAATTTAGTTTTAATGTCAGGGAGTTCTCCCCAGGAAGAACCAACACAGCTAGGTAGATGAGACTTTAAAGGGCAGCTGTGGCTGTGACTGGACTGCTGTGAACAACAGCACTTTGCGCTGAGGTGTGCCGGCCCAGAGGCGATAAAGGTCTATAATACACACGCACACACATGCACACACACACATCCCCAGACTAATCCAACTTAAGGCTAAAAAAAAAAGAGAACTGTTGTAGCCTCACGATCCCAATGCATTAATAAGTGAGATAGTAGCTCAGCACAGGCTGTTAAAGCATGCACACACTAACTACAAACGGTAATCTGCTCTCCAAAGATATACATAAATCATATGATCATAAAACGTACAAACAGCAACAAACTAGAAACACTGACCTGAACAATGCCAAAGCCGAAAAATGAAATGTTTGCACACCAAGTTCAATATTCATCAAAAACCAGTTAAAGCCAACTTTGAAATTCTTCATACAATCATCAAATTAAAATGTGTGGAATGATTAGAGGCAAACTGAATCTTGAATAAAAGTAGTTAAAAAAACCGACCTAGAGTGTGCGCTCTGATTACCCTGTCAGCCGAATAAACAGTGTCGAATTTGCATCTCAAATGATTCAACATTCAGAGATGAAATACTCGGAAGCTCATTAGAAGCACACTTTACTCCAAACTATTTTGCTAGTCCATCCCCTCCTGCACAAGAAGACAGAGCGCCAGGGAAAACATTCTTTTATTCATGCAAATAGCAGATAAACCCATTGCAATTATTTATTTCCAAAAAGCTGGGCTGGTTAATTAACAGTGTGAATTCAAGCAGGAAGTTGGTATTCCTTCCAGCACACTGAACTGTATTGATGTGTGTTGTGCAGATTATAAACTCAAATAGACAGAATCCTGGGATATGATAGGTTTTTTGTTTTTTAAATGCCAGATTCAGATTCAGCGGAGTATATCCTTTCTGTGTATAATTTCATTTTGTATTATCAGAAAATGTAATCCTGAATGGAGGTTGTGGAATGTCTTTATTTGTGTGCTTGCTTGTATCTTCACTAGATCCTGTTTTTGCTACGTAAGGATTAAGTAGAAATAATGATGGGATTTAAAGAGATGCTCTAGCAGTTCTCAAAATGAACATTGTGCAACAGGGATGCAACAAAAGGAGACTGCATCTGTTTAGTGCTCCAAATATACACATCTGCATCTGCATCTGTCTCAGATTTAAGCCTGAAATGGGTGTAGCCTAACCCATAAAGTATTCAAAATTGTTTGTTTGTATGTTTGTCTACTTAAAAAAAGTAATACAAAACTCATTAAAAAGCCAATCAGTGCTTCTTTCCCAGTCAGAGATCCCAGTGGTGGAAAGTCTGGAGGCAGAGGGTTGTTCTCGTTAAGATTACTGATCAGGAATGGATGCAAAAGTTACTTCTCATAAAGACATCACCTAATGTTACTCCCACTAATGGCAAATGAGCGGAAAATATATATTCATTCAAACAAGTGAAAAATATTCAGATCATGTGTTTACATGGCTAATATTTACCTACTGAACAGATTATCACAGGTAACATACCTAATGAAAAGGTTATAATTGCCTGTGATATTTTCTGACAAATTTGATTAGACCTATTTCTCAAAAATATAAACAAAATAAGAAGCCTACTGTAAACCATTATAATATTGACCAAGAATGGAAACTTATACGTAAATCTCTCACACGATGATTCATCCTTATTTTAATAAACATCCTCTTTCGTTGTCCTACAAACTGCATAAGTTATGAATTTTAATCTCTCTTTTTTCCCACAAAAATATAGCTCACATAACTGCATTGTAGCATGTCCAGTCCACATAATCCATATCTACAGTATATTCTCAATCAAATGTTCTGTTAACTTTTTCGCATGCTTTAACAAAACAGTGCACCCTCAATTTGTATCTGTACCAGTTTAGAAGACACCAGTTGTTTATTCTGGATCATGTATTCAATTTCAGTGTTATAGCTCCCAGACGCTTAAACGCTTAGTATTATTTACAGCTGAAAATGCACCACATCCTCTTACAGCAGATAAGCTGTTAAGCAGTTACCCAAAATAAAAAAAATGGCTGCCACATATTTAAGTTATTCATTTATTATAAATCATATATATATCATATATATATGTATATATATGTTCAATGTTAATGAGAGGGGTTTTTTCATATCCCCCGAGCCTAGACTTTGACACTTAATAAGTAACAATTGTTACATTTAGAAAAGTGAAAACCTTCAATCACATCTTTTTACTTGGAAATCCTTTCACTAGAAAGTGAAGAGGTGCTGAAGTAGAAGGCCAATGTACCTGTAATGATAATAAGTGATAGTACTCCTACCCTGTCCCTCCCTCTCTCACTCTCACTCAACAGATCCATTCATCTTAATGCTGTCATTTAAAGGTTCTGTCGTCACAATGAGAAGTTGTCACCGTTCTCACCTCGCTGCTGAGAGCTGAATGATTATTATTGTAGAGTGGTTCATCACAGCTCTATGTTAGTGCACAAAAGAGTTTAATGTGTGAGCCCTTGACCCCTTTCTCTCATGTTAGTCTCTCTCCAGTGAGCTTAAATTGAATCCATGCCAGAGAAGCAAAGGAAAATCAGATATCAACTGTATTTGTCTTGGTGACAGAAACTGTAGGGACCATCAGTGGGTCTCAATGCTTCTTCTCAGAGATTTGATCAATTAGTATCTAAATAAAGTCCTCAGTGTAAAGTGAATCATTAAGAATCACTGCCTTGTAAGTAATAATAATGCAAATGATTTAAAAGGTTTTTCAAGTGCCATAGCCTTAAGACGTAAAAACAAATGTGTAAATACATTTCTTGAAAGCTGGTTTATAAGCCAAGACCAATTTTATGCATTTTGCTCCACTACTTTTATCCTAGAGTTACAAATTGTATCATGCTAACTGCATCACACACTTGCCTTAATGACTAATACCATTTGTTAGTTCTTTATAATTATATATATTTTTTTATGTATAGACTGAACCTCTCACTTTTCTTCGCTGTTTATGTAATTAAATTTAGCTGGGTATTTTAGAAATCAAGCGTGATTCTCACCTTCCAAGCTGTGAACCGTGTTGTTTTTCATTTTCTAGTTTGCAGGTGGAAATAAACAAGTATGTGTCACTATTTTTTTAAGCAAAACTATATTCATAGATGCTTGCAGGTCTTTTGCAGCTTTGTGTTATGTGAATTCCATATATCCAAGGTTTTTGCATGCTACATTACCATTCTTATAGAACATGTGCAGAATTATTTTACAGTCAAACATAATCATACATAAGTGGGAACAGGAAAGCAGAAAGAATTTTTTAAAATTGTATTGTATTACAAATCCAAATGTTGATTTATCTGCTTACAAATTTCATATTATGTATTCATGCAACACAATTAGAAACAGTTAAACAATTAGAAATGTAATCACAAAATGAACAGCCTATGCTTTAACAATTTCAATTTCACAGGTATGGCACAGTCGAAAAGGGGATTCATCAGACAAAGTGACTTTACCCCAGTCCTCAGCAATCCGGTCCCTGTACCTTTTACAGAATATCAGTGTGTCCCTGATGTTTTTCCTGGAGAGAATTCTCTAGACTTTTGTATATTCACAGTATTATAAACTAACTCTGGCTTATTCAACAGTGTTTCATAGTGTGATTGGTTTTACTAGTTGCATTATAGTAATGTGTTTTCTTCTGCTCCCCCTTGCAACCAGGCTTCCAATGAACGGATGTCCACTTAGCCACCACTCTCCCTATGTCGTACTTCTGAGTGAAACACCTTTCCAGTCAGTACCTCGCTCAAAAACTAGATTTAGGGTGCCAACAAGATTAATTTATCCACATGGTGACAATAAAATTGAGACTGGCAGTAAATAGAAAACTGAGTGTGCAAATCTTATCATTCCAAATGATTTATTTATTTCCTATTCATTCAGTACCGCCCCGGCAAGACGCCATGCTGGGTTGCTGTCGTTGACGGCCATCTAAATCCACCTCTGATCATACAGTAGCCTATGTAAAATTAAACAGCCAGCTTTCAACAGTATGTTAGAGGATGGGGAAAGGGCACAGATGCTTGATGCACAAATCAAGCAAAAGTAATGCATATTTGCGTTACTAGTATAAAGAAACCTGTCTGACCCATGTTGTCTGCTTGGGAATGCGTGTGATCCTGACCTCAGGTGATGCAGACAACACGGGTCAGACAGGTTTCTGAGGACTTGTGAATGCAGTCGCTTAATAGTTCAGGACTGGAGTTTCCTAAAGTCTACCTGAGCCTACAAAAACAAGCTGAATTCCATATAAACTTAAAGACATCAACTGTAATATTGACACACAGTATGACTTCAGGCTGCACAGTGGTGTAGTAGTTACACCACTGTCGCCTTGCGCCTTGTTGACACCACCAGAGTCCGGGTTCGAGTCCTGTCTCTGTGTGCGTGGAGTTTGCACGTTCTTCCTGTGCTAGGTTAGGCTAATTGGAGTTCCTAAACAGTAGTGTGTGAGTGTGTGTATATGTGTGTGTGCCCTGCGATGGATTGGCACCCTGTCCAGAGTGTACCCTGCCTTGTGCCCTGGGCTGGACTCCAGGCCCCCTGTGACCCTGAATATAGGATAAAGCAGCATAGAAGATGAGTGAGTATGACTGCAGATCAATCCCTGCTATCTGATATCACTCAAATGTAGGATGGGGTTCCTGTTGAATCCGGTTCCTCTCAAGGTTTCTTCCTATTGCCATCTCAGGAAGTTTTTTCTTTTCCACCGTCGCCCTCTGCTTGGTCATCAGGGACTATCTGATCATTTTGATTCGTATGCATTTTTTCACATTTTATAAAATTTTCATCATTTCTTTTGATTCTGTAAAGCTGCTTTGCGACAATCACAATTGTTAAAAGACCTATATAAATAAAATTGAATTGAATTGCTCCTTTTACTGGCTAATATGCTATTTGGATGCTGTCCAAACACCAACAACAAACAACTCATGTTTTACTTCCGTAGCAATGCACTTTTTTTTTTCCATTTGCTTCCATAAGCTGAGGAATAATGTTATAAAACTTAAGAAACACACACACAGTTTGTGTACAAAAGACAGAATATGCATTCATTATGCATATGTTTGCTTTGTCTGGATTTATCCTCTCAATCCCATTACGTTATAGCTTTAGGGGACCACTGACTCATGTGCAAACCTGCACTATGATAACGTTCTGTCTCCGACGACCAAAGTGAAACATATAGTGGTACAGGAAGAGGCTGACAATGTTGTAAAATGAATTTGGTATTGCTTATTATATTTCTCTTCTTTAACAGTCATTAAAATTAAAAAGGTTTTGTGTGCAGAAACTTAAACGCTTTTTTCCCTGATCTAATTTGTGGTAACTACTTGCTGTCAGATGGAAATGTTTTTTTTTTAATAGAGCATTAACAGACACACTTTAGGAGACCTAAACTGTCCTCAATCCAAACTCCTTAAAAGTTAATGGTAAGGTAAGGAGACTACCTGACTTTGACATCACAAATGGTTGAATATAAATCTAATGAATTAAAATAAAATAGCAAAATAAAACAAAATAAAAATCAGCTCCTTTAAGAGGTTGGCTATCTATATAAATAAAACAGAAGGTTTTTCTTTACGGTGGAACCTTGGATTACGAGCATAATTAGTTTGTATTCCAAATCAAAGCAATTTTTTTCATAAGAAATCCTGGAAACTCAAATTAGTCATTTCACAGCCCCAAAAAATAAACAGGCGAGAGTTTATGGAGATGAAATATTAAATTTCAGTATCTTTACAAAGTAGTAAAGCATGTTCATGTGGGTTGTAAAAATATTGCAAAAAAAAATCTACTTTTTTTCTAGCTTTCATTTAAAGCTCCAGTAATTTCCTTAAACACCATATCGAATGGTTATTTCCAACCCAAATAATCTTTGTGCAGATTCCTGCTCCTTGTTGCACACCTATAGTCACAATCAGATGCCCTGTGAACCTTTCTGACAAGCTTATATGAATACGAACTAATTATGCTCGTAATCCAAGGTTCCACTGTACAGGAAAAAAAACTTATTTATATAGATAGTCAACCTCTTAAATAAGCTGATTTTTATTTTGCATATTCAACCATTTAACTAATATTCCAAACTACAGTAAACCCCCTTTAGATTTCAACCGAAAAAAGGGAACCAGGCCTCGTCTAACTCCTGTGACTTAAGATAATATACAGAAATTTTAATTGATTTAATTACACTTAAATATGTCTTTGTTTTAGCTCTGTATGATTGGTTTCTCAATGACGGTTCCATTCTTACAGTGAATTCTTGTCCTAGTCCTCATGAACCACACAAGTGTCAGGGAGAAAAGAAAAAGAATGCAGTGTGGCATAGCTTCAGAGCAAAGGCAGTGTGTTTAGTAGTTTCGAACTCTTTAAACTAGATTGCTGCTCATAACATATTATATATGCTCATAACATACTGTCTCAAGACACGTTTACACCAGGTGCAGGTGAGAGAAAGAGAACTGGGTTTTGTTAATAATGTTAAGAAGACTGCAGTGTAACCGCTCCAGAGCTTTTGCAAGTGACATAACTTTGATGCTGTCCTGTAAAACAGGAGGTCACCAGAGCTGCAAGCTTTAACTTTATACACAGTGGCTCAGTGAGCAGAGCATGTAAGAGTGGTTCTAGTTTATCTGCCAATTAAAATGATAGAAAGTAAAAACAAACAGTGAGATGGTTTTAAAATTGGTTCTTTTTAGGAACATTGTAAATGGGAGAGAAGCAGAAAAGCCAGAGATGTTTTCTCAAATAAGGCTAAGCATAGTAATAAATGAGCTATTGATTATTTAGTCTATTATAACAGCATGAAAGCCAGAAAATGATAGTTTGGAGTCAGATAACTAACCTAATGTCTTAGAGACAAATACTTAAGTCTGAACCCAAACACACCGCGCAAATAGAAAGTTTTCAGCTCCTTTTAAAAGTTTTCCACAATGTATATTTCACATAAAAAAATCCCACACATCTCATCCTACCTCCACAATGAAAAAGAGGTGTTTATAGTTTATTGATAACTAGACTGGAATATACCACTTACACATGTATTCAGACCCTTTGTTATGACACTTGCAGTTAAGCTTTGGTACAGCTACATCTTGACTGGAGTCACCTGGACATAATGAGTAAGGGCATACACCTGTCTCAAGTGAAAAAAGCCATAAAGTCTAGAGAATTATCTGTAGACCCACACGCAACTGTGTCAAGACAGAAGGATACAAAATATTTTGGAGATGGGAAAAGCTCTTTATTTGCTTAATTTCGACTAGAATGTAGATTACCCATGTGCCCTTCATCCTTTTCACCACCAGGCTGCACCATGTTAAATTGTTTTGCAAAACAACCTGAAAAAATATTTATTTAAAAATTTAAGTTATTTTTTTCTAGTTTTAGCTTAATTCAATCTCTAGAGTGTGCTCCACCAGTTTTAATTTTTATTTAATCATGTATTTTCTTAAATCTGTCTGAAAGTAAGTAGTGCTGATTACAATTTTATACATTTGATTGCCATCTTTAACATGCTGTGCTTCAATGTTCTTTTGGTCATATACGCAGGATTTAACTTCCACCACTCTCTTAATAAACATTGTGCATAATTTTTTGGCCAACATACCCGTCTTCCTTTGCTCATTTGGTAAAATAAATAAATAAAAGCCAAGGTAAGTACACAAGTATAAATTTATGTGAAAATAATGTTCAAAAGAAGAAAGTTACAAAAACTACTTAACAGTCCATGTGTACTTTGAATGCCACCATGTTCAAATTTGTTCATACATAATAAGGTAGATAATACACATGAGAAACAGTGCTTTTCTAAGAATATGATTACAATCATTGCACTCATTAATGGGGTTCTAATTAAAAAGCACATATGCTTACTTCAGCATCTGCTTATTTCAAAGGAGGAGAAAGGAATAAGGAAAAGCTTACACACGTGAGGGTGAGCAGGGGGGACAGCACACAAACACACACCTTTGTCTCAAGCAACAGCAAAGCCTTGTTTTAAATAAGGCCTGAATAGTTGATGGTAATACTAATGTAGAAAAGGTAATTACATTACAAAACCACTTTGGTGAATGTATATACAGGCCTATATATAAAAAGTGTCTTATATAAAAAGTGTTTTTAAAAAGTTAAATAGTAGAAAGTATTGCACAGTGACGAGGTTTCAAGACGGAAGAACTCTTGACTGCGATAGCAATGCATGGTTTAGGGCTTTCTGCGCCTGCAAGACAAAATATTAGGTTCTGCTCAATTACATGATCAATAACACTTACGTTCAATTGTGGGAATAAATGTAAATAGTAAATACATTTGGACAATAACTTACTTTGGATATCCATGGTGTTGATAACCAGGTCCCAGGTTTGAACCAGCCCTCATCTCCACAGCCACAGCACACTAAAGGCAGAGAAAGTAGGTTTAAGAAAATCAATCTGCAGCACTGCCATGAAAAAAAATATATAAAATATATACATGCATATAGCAGAAGTCAAGGTCTTCAGTGTATTCGAATTGTTTTGCCATTATACTGTAAAACAGTTATTATAAAAGGTGCATTCAAGGCAAGGCAAATTAAATCAAACCCTTACCCTGGTCTCGACATCTGTCCAGTCCCCATCCTTTTGCTCATCCTGGCGTTTCTCTGATGATCTTCTTTTACGGCTGTATCAAAACAGTGATGGCATAGCTTAATGTATGGAGTAGAGATAAATGACATCATATCTTGAAAAAGTGCACAGCACATTATTTTTTTATTCACCTTGGCCCAACAGCATTTTCTTGTTTAAGTGTTTCAATATCAGTGAATGTAACTGCTTGTCCTCCACCTCTAGTCTTGAACACCTCACCCTGAAAAAACAATTTTATTAGTCAGGGACCTCAATCATATGTTTAGCTGACCAGATAAGACATTCAAAAGCACCTTAATGAGCTTGGTTTGGATCTCGCCATCAGAAGCTAATTCCTGGTGCGTCAGCATGTACTTGTCACACTTGGACAGAGCTTTCTCGCTGGGAGCGTTCACCTTAATCGAGTTGGGAACAATGGGCTGCATTACCGTGTCCAACTCCACATTGGTGGTGGGTTTGTGATCCACCCATCTCTCACCACCAGCTGAGTGCGAGCGCCTGTGCAGAGGCCGAACGACCGGCCCAGTCTGTACATCCAGAACACACAAGTCAGCATATGGCATAAATACCTTCTCCATAATTAAAGCTGTTAGCAGGTTAGTGCAAGTGAACGCTAATAAAGGGTGGACTGAACATGCTACAAGCGCAAACATTACAGAACAGCAATAGTCCAACAGAACAGAAACTGAACTGTTACTGTTCTAACAAGCTGAAACTGTTAACTAACAAGCCATTAAATACATAGGGATGTTGATACATAGTGCTGCAGAGATCACACTGCTCTTAAACTAGATCAATTTGGTTAAAATACCGCTTAACATAGCAGTTTATTATTCGCAGCACATAATTCTCCAAGCTTCTCTACAAAAGTCCACCCATCATGCAACACATTTAAAAAGGTTTGGCATGTACTACATTAGTATCAAAGCAGCTCATCCTACAACTACTACTACTACATCATGATTTATCACTGACCCTGTAACCACTCTCTTCTACCGCTACATCTGCTGGCTGAACTGGCACCTCACAGTCTCTGTCCCAGCACATGCCCCTCCTTCTGCTAAAGTTTCCAGGAAGACCCTGAACTCTGCTTCTACCACGGGGAGAGGTTGGGCTGCCCTGCCTGTCGGCCTGTGGCGTTCTCTGCTCCCACTCGGAGATGCAGGAGGCCACAGACACACTGCTACTGCTGGGGGAAAGGGGGGCTGGCCTGACAACTTTAGAAAGGATATATTCAGAAGCCTGAGAGGAAAAGGGAGCAGTGGAAGTGGTGTTAGGCTGCACGCAGATTTCACTTAACATGCATGGAGATTAAATGCAAATCACATTTAAAAAAAAAAAAAAATGACATGAAAACAAAATCACTGATTCTAAAACATTACAGACAGATTTTTTTTGTAAAAATATACAGACAAGTATCATGCAAGAGAAAAAATAAAGTTTTAAGAGACATACAGGCATTGGGGAGGGTGAGGCTGATCTCTTCGCAGGCACTCTGTCCTTTTCTCTGGAAGGTCGCTGGGGTTTATCTGGTCGGGTATCTGCATTGCTTTCAGTAACTATAGCTTTGAGCTGCTTTAGCTTTTCGTCCTTTACCCAAAGCTTGTTCTGCATTTCCAGTTCTTTTGCATTTACCCGCCTCTCCTGGGAGAAGAGAAAAAAAGAAAAGAAAAAAACAGTTTCAAGTCAGAACCCATTCAGAAACTTGCAGGCCTGAAAGGGCAACATACAGCATGGGCAGAAACATAACCGAAGAAATCGATCATTGAAACCTATAGTAATTTCACTATTAGATGATTTTATGCTTTGAGTTAATGTACAATTTGGGTATAGATCGGAAGAGCAGTCAAGTCGATCAGGACTGGGGATCAACTTTATGGTGGGATAAGTCCCTTAGTATAGAAATGAATTACATGTAGACAGTTATGAGAGTAAAAACTATAAAAGGTATAACTGAGTTCTGTTATTTTGCACAATCAAAAGTCCCATCTTCACTTGAACACCCTTCATATTTTAACAAATAATTTGCAAACTGACATCAAAAAGTCTGGACCAGTAAAAGAAGAAAAGAATATCTGTGAGAAGTAATAATTTGCTAGGGGACTGGAAACCTGGAAAGTAGACCTAGGATTGAGAGGCAGGATACTTACACACTCCTTCTGCCACCTGAGCTTTTCGTCCGAGACCATCCCTTGCATGCGCGCCTCTATTCGCTTCTTTTCTGAGAGCTCCCGCTGCAACCTCTGCTCTCTGCTCTCCAGCTCATGCTGCAAGGTACGCTTATCCTCCTCATAGATGTTTGTGGTTTTCTGCAGGATATCAATCTGGACACAAAGAAAGCAGCAATAGTCTTCTCATCCCACATAACTCCAACAATGATCTCTCAGCTGATGATTTGAATCTTCAGAATTGTACCTTGTACTCCAGCATCTTGGATTTCTTTTCCAGGCGATCAATCTCATTTTTCTGGTTCTGGATCATCTTGTCCTTCTCTCCCAGCTTGCCCCGTTGCTCATGGATGAAATTCTCTTTGGACATGAGGTTCCCATCCAGGTCTTGAAGCATGGACTTCAGCATCTTGGCTAAGAAAAAATAAAATAAAATATTAATAACTGCATTCTCAGACACTGCAACCTTTAACTGCTGAGAGAAACACACCTGCTTTGTTGTATTCTTCGGTCATTATTTGGCGGAGCCGATGCCGTTTCTCCAAGACTTCAATGAATCTAGGCAGTGTATGGTCATCGGCAGGGTCAGAGATTTCACAGGGAGGCAAAGGAGGCAGGTTTTGCAACAGTTGGCTCAGGGCCGAGGATGGTTCTGGACAGAAAATCACAAGCATTAGAAACAAAACAACTTCTACCTTGTTAAGAGGTGCCATTCTGTACAAGAAGATAATCAGTACCGCCATCTACAGGCCCTCCACGTTCTTCCAGCCGGCGAGACAGCTCCTCCTTGAAGGCCTGGTTCCTCTGTCGGCGCCCTGCAGCAAAGCCACAAATGGGCCTGTCAACAGGCCGGGCGACCTCCACCTCTTGAGTCATCTCAGCAAACCGCATCACCAGCTATCAAACACAGAACGCAGTTATAGAACAATGATACTGAACATCAAAATTCAAAATGCAAGAACAATATTTACTTACCATTGTTTCTTCATAATCATCTGCCTTTGGGTTCACACAGACCACCATTCGGACTTTCCCCTCGCCATCAAAATAATTTTTAAACAGATGGGTCACTTTAGAGTCTCTGTATGGGACCATCTGAGATGAAAAGATGTACATCATTACCTCAAACACCATGTGATGAGGGATAAATTAAAGAAGGAAAGGAAAATTTAAGAACCTTGTTTGTCCCACACATCTGATTCTCCCTGAGAACTTCAATGCATGTGCGGAGAGTCATCAGAGACTGATTGATGTTGCCTGAAGAGAAACAAGTTTCTAACTCTCGAGTGGAAAGAATAAAAATAAATAAAAAAAGGTCCAGTGTTTAAACTGAGACTGCTAACCTGCTTCCCGAAGACGGCTGCCCTCTGCACGGGTCCTGCTTGTGCGTTCACTGCCAGCCAGATCCACCAGACACAACTGACTCACGTTCACCTGGTTCTTATCCTGTGAGGAAATTTAAGCAAGGTTGACCCAAAAGTGCAAAAGGGCCTCACTTTCCTGAGCCCTTCTTACAACCAATCATGTTACATGTCAAAAGTTTACCTGAAGGACATTGTCCCCATCTGCGTCCAATGGGGCTTGTGCCAGTTTAACGATGAAGACGCTGTGTGATCTGCTCGACTCGCGGTTTAACTGAGTGTTTGCAATCCTGCGCTTCTTTTGACCTGGTGATTAATATTTAAGAGCAAAACAACAATTAATGATGTACATGAAATTATTACTTATGAGAATGACAACTTCATGGATTTAAACTCACCCCTCCAAAAAACTTCAAATGCTTCCTCTGTTGATTTCACTTCAACCTCGGTGCACCCCGCCACATACATATTGTGATTTTGATCTTCACGCAAAATCTTGGACTGTGGTGGTCTAAATGAAACAAACACATCATCTCAACACAATTCTTTTGTTTAGAAACAAACAAGAACAAAAATAGTTTTCCAGCCATGCTGCAACGGTGACTGCCAGCCTTATGGCAGAAGCATCAAACAAATGGCAAACAAACAAAGCTGCAGACAATCTCCACAAGCCAAAAGCAAAGGAAAGGGAAAATGCTGAGATGACACTATTGCACACTCAGACAACAGCTACACAGTTAAAACAGGACATTTTGCTCAAGCTTCAGTCTATCTACAGGCGTTATCCACTGGTCACGTACATGAACTCAGTGTTGTGCCGCAGAGGTGTCCCTGCACCATTCCACCTGGCAAAGGAACACAAACATTTAAACTGCAAGCTAAAGAATAACACTTAAGATAAAATTTCCACAGAGAAATTTTTAGAAAAGCAGGGGCAAAGTTCTCAATAGGACAGCCATTATAACCCATCAGAACCTCCACTTGACATAAATATAAATGATAATTACAAATTGTGTGCTCCTCACACAATGGCTTTTGCACATGTAAACAACAAAAAAAGCAAACTGTAATGTAACCAAAACATTTACACATACTTTGGCCTTATTGGGTCAAATGGAGCCTCCTCCAGGAGATCATAGATGTAGTTATTGTAAATCTCAATGTAGGAGACAAAGATGCTGTAGCTACTGTCCTCATCAACACCATCAGCCTTAGAAGCTTCTTCTGGCTTGATCATGTCAGCAAACTCTGGATCAAGCCTTTGCCTGCAAAACAAAATAGATAAAACGTTACGTTTGCAAAAATATCCAGGCAACACACCAGATTAAGCTGAACTGTTATGTACCTTGAGGACGGAGTCTTTGGTACGGATGGCTGGTTTTCTTGTTTTTGTCGCTCCAAAAGAGCATCCACCTGATTTTGCACTTCCATGCCATTTTTATCATCTGGTTTAAAGACCTGGGGGGAAAAAAAAACAAAAACAATTAAACACATAAGAGGTTAAACCTATCAATAAATAACAGCAATAAATGTCACATACAAATCTTTTGGCCTGGTAGGGACCAATGCTGTTGAAGATCATGTCCAGGGAGCGGGGCAGAAGCCCACCTTGGCCTGGGGAACCAGTCATCGTATAGGTTTTTCCACTTCCAGTAACACCATAAGTGAACAGGAGACCTAAGAATGAAAAGGGAAAAGGTTACAGGTACATCTAGCATTATTTTAAAATAAATTAATAAATAAATAAATAAAGCCTTTTTAATATTTACTGCTAAGGGAATTTTTGTGTTACCATTTTTTCCATGAATAAGATCTTCCACGAGAGGTTTTGCGACATCTTCAAACAATTCCATCTGTGTGGTTTTAATCCCAAAAACCTTCTTAAATGAATACTGAGTCTGCAAAGCAAAAACAAATGTTTCAATCACCACGCGTTACAGAAATATTCAGGAGAGGAGGGAAGGGGAAAAAAAAAAAAAAAAAAAAATCCCGGAAAATTTAAAAAAAAAATACAAATAAAAAAAATTACTCCAGGGGGCCGAAGTGCTTTTTCTGTGCAAGATCATGATCTCTATGCTATTTTCAAAACAAGCATACAATTTCATTATAAATTAGTTAGACAATGTTATAGCTGCACCATACACATCGTTTTATGGAAATGAGTGAAGAGCGTAAAATCACAAAACTACAGCCGAAGTTTTAAAAGGATCTAAATCCTTTAAACTATGCAATGTCTCAGGTTGAATTATTCTTATAAACCGTCAAGTGATCTGTTGGTTTACCACATCAGACCCTGTCCCATGACAAATCAGTCATGCGTCACTTTGACACAGTGATGGTTTTCTAGCATCTTGAATGTCACAAACGACTGCATTGTCATGCATTGACCGACTGCATTGCTGCATCCCTAATCCCAGCCTGCTACCAGGAGAAGCTAGAAAATAAACTACACATTAACTCCTTAATTTTCATGAACTAAAAGTGGACTTCTCAACTCCTGGAGAGGAAGTGACATCAAGTGACTATAGTGCGGATATCTGCGGGGGGTGGGGGGGATGTAGCATAGCAAATCCTTTCTTTACACAAGTTATGATGTACATACAAACATTATCAATCCACAATTCTATCAATATTTAGTATTTGTCTTTTAAATATGTAACATGCACTATACAGAGCACTTTGTGAATAGCAACATATACAGCACTCCAAGGCAGCTAACTAGATTGCATTAAAATTAATAAATAAAAAGGAAAAAGTAACAACTTCCTGCCCTGTACAAAAATTAAATCACTCAGAGCTCTAACATACCACTTCAAGCGTAAATATCACACTGTTTAGTTTTTCAAATGTAAAAACCTTTTTACTCACTCTGTGTGTATAATTTAAATAAATAAAATACTGAATATCATGACCTTGCGCAGATTGGCTTGTCTAAATTGGATGACAAGCCCTGTAATATTCTACTGCAGATAGTAATCGTAATCAGTTTTTTAATTCATTGTAGTTAATAGGGATGCACAATTTTATAAATATAAATTCAGTAAAAATCAGACTACGATTATTTTGACATAGATCTAAATTATCGTAACTATTAAAATGTATCATTTAGTTTTAAAACATATGAACTCAAGTTCTACCAATTAATGGCACAAACGTACATTTACCTATATAAATTTAGCAAAAAAAAAAAAAAAAAAAAAAGGTAGCTATTACCTGTAATAAACCGCAGCTTTTTGTGATTAGATAATTGCACGGTCCATTTTGCAACTTTGATTTCATATGAATTATTTTGCAACATTACTAGTTAAGCGATATGTAGCATTTTAAAGTTATTATTAAACTGGATTTTTTTTTTTTGTACCACTGCACCATTTTGTGCAAACTCCAGACATTGGCATGTATCATATGTTTTACATTAATCATGTATGTACAATGTTGCAGTCAGTGGGTTTATGCTTCTCCTATATCAGTACAAGCATGGTGAGCTGCGCTGCCAAGCCTACATGAAAGGCAAAATGCATTTTATTTAATACCATCCAATTTTCTATAACATTTGGAGGTCGACTAATGTAGCCATAGTGTAATACCAAATACTGCCACAAGGTGGCAAAACAAAAAGGTAGTGTCACGTTGCGGTCAAACTGTAATACCAAATAATACCGCAAGGTGGCAACCAGTTTAATTGTGGTAGACTAGGGCCAAGTTTACATTACCAGCCTGAAGAGTAATATTCCAATTTTTTTTACCCTAATGTGACTAAAATGTTATGATTTTTAGGGCTGTCTGTATGCACCAATCTTCAGTTTTTCAGACTGTATACAAGTTAATTTTGTATGTAGTCCTAGATCGGATACATATGAATGAAAATGGGAAGATCGGACTTCATGTGACATTTTGCCTCTTGACATGCGTGAGGGACTTCCTGACATCACTCAACACTGCCAGCACAGCTGCCAGATATTGCTAGCACTTCCACAGCAATTCTATGGAAGTGCTAGCTATAGCTGCTAAAACAGCTGTCTTTCAAAAGTTTCTAGAGCAGAAAATGTGGTTTTGCTACAATACCGATCTGATAAGCTACCTTGACAAGCTTGTTCTCCTTATTACTGAGCGGTGCAAGGTATGACTTATATTCTTTCAACAACAACAACAAAAAAAAACAGCTCGTGTAAAACCAATGAGTGCAGTGTTATAGAGAACTGGCTTGTATAATTAATGTTTAATACAGCTACAGTATGGAATTTCCCATTCCAGACATGTTTTTCATCTTTCCAAGCTAACTCGCAACCTTGGAGCTAATGCTAACTGCAGATTTCAGCTTGCTGCAGTAAAGTTAGATAGACATTCAATATTCACTTGACAATTAAAGCTTCTTATGGCGGTATAAACCAATTGAACAGAGAAGTGCAACATTAGTGATGAGCAGTCTGTCAGGATGTTAAAATAAAATCTAGATAGTTGTCTTAAAAATAAGTTGCTAAATAAATTATATGCAGCAAAAGCATTTTTTTCCTAGGTAAATTTGCTTGGTTTATATTATATTATATTAAAGTCATTTAAAACTCATTTTAATTGTGCAGGTTATTAGAACAAAAATGTGTCAGCCATTGTCATTTAGCTTACCATTATAACATTATAAGAGCTGCTGAAAAAAACAAGTATAGAATAAAATGATTGGCCTCTTAAAATCAATACACCTTTAATACACTTACTTGTGGAAATTACCAACCAAAAGGCTTGTGCTGTGCGAAAAATAAATAAGCAAAAAGTTTGATATACATGCGCAAAACCTCCATCATCCTTGCCTCAGTTTCTGGGAAAAAAATTCGAGGGGAAAACGCTTTTTTTTTTTTTTTTTACTGTCCCTGTGTTTAATGTACTTTACAGTTATTAGTTAAAAAAAAAAAAAAAAAAAAGTAGTAATTATTTATATACATTATATAAATTAATAATTCATATAATTTTAGTTTGTAACTCAAAAAGTTACAATTTCTCTTTAGAAGTAAAGTACTCTAATTTATTTATTTTTTAATTGCTGACTGCGGATAGCAACCAAAAGGAATTTCGTTGTGTCAAACACGATGAGAAAACTTTTAATCCTTGACTTACCTCTTTAAACTCCCCGTTCCTGTTGGCTTTGAGGCCATCAGGGGCATGGAGCTGGATGGTGGTACTGCTGATCACCTCAATGCAGCACTCTTCATCCCCTGCACCTAGTGGACGCACGCGACAGTACACCTGCACGCATGCGCACACACGCATGTCCATATTAACAGTCCGATGATGAGCAATTAACATTAACTAAAGTCTTTCAAAAACCTCTGGGTTTATGGTGAGATAAACTATAAGAAGCACTGCACTATACTTACACCAACAGGGTCCTTCAGGTTGTTGGTGGGTTTTTTAGGAGGAGGCCTGCGCGGGGTCTTACCCTTACTGTAATGGAAAGAGAAGCGGAAATGTATACTACATTACACAAGAATAATACTCACTGACGCCTGATATTAACTACAAGACAATAACTTGTCAATCCTAGAGTACTTTAAAGGTTACGATGGTCAGATCCAAGCTCCTCGACTAGCAGCAGGGTTTAAGGTCATTAGCCAACAGACATAACCTGCTTGTACGGCTACACAGGTAAATAAATTACCACTGAAATAAGATTAGACTTTTAAATTTTATTTGTAACGCTTTTAACTTGGGTCATTACCACAAAGCAGCTTTGCAGAACTCAAAATAAAATTATGGGGAAAATATAAATTAGCTTGAATGTTTGATTTTAAACAATAACACCAGTGAACGTGTGCATAACACTCACACCAGATTTAAATCTAATGTAGTTAGGCACACAGTAAAATTAACAGCTAAAAATAAACTGATTAATTAGCAAAAGCTACCTTAAATCATAGATATTCCCAAGTCACGAGCCTGGACACTTCTTGCGGTCGCTAAGATGGCTATTAGCTAGGTAAGACCCCTAACTGCTTTCGCAAACGTTCATTACCAGAGAACGAGACAAAAAGTTAGACAACACAACCAATTATTTACGGATGTGTCTCTTAGAAAAATAATCCACAGAAATATAGCGGAATACTCACGTAGGCCGTATCATTTTTCTTTCTTTTTGTTCAAATCACCAGCTCTGTAATCTCTCTGTGCGAGTCTCCCAGCGCTGAGAAATTCGAAATTCGTTCCCTCCGCTCACAGCAAACATATTTTTTAAATCGGACCAATCAGAGCGCAGGAAAAACGTCCGAGTCTACAATGCGCTCCGCCCATCCGTTACGTCATGTCCGTTTACCGCTGCATAGAGCCATGGTCACATCCGGCTACTCTACTGATTATTAACGATTTCATTTCCACTCAGAACATTAAACTGTTACAAAAAAACACACACAGCAGAAGTATATTTTCTGTTCGGGGTTTCTGTCAAAGACAGGTGCCGTAATCATAGTATTCTTAATATATCTTAATATATCTAGATAGGAAGTTAGGAAAATAAAAGCTCTACGAAAGAAGTCTCATATTCATTTTTTTATTTAAAACCCTTTCAGTGGACAACAAAAACAAGACAACTGGGCTCGCGCGTCCAATATCTTTGAAGGGGACTGTAACAATCATTTATATGATCCTTCAAAAATCCTTTTTATTTCCTACAACCTCATGTTATTTTGAGGCTCCAGGAAGTTTAATGTATTATTTAACTAAAAATTTGAATCACTAGCTAATATTTAAACAAACTATACAACTGTCAAATTTTTAAGTCTGACATTTGATCTTATAAAGCAAGAAGTCTGAAAGTCAGATACGATGTCATAATACCCAGGTGCAGATTAGATTTGTACTGCGATTTTGTAGGTATCATGATTTTATAAATATCCTGATTCTATGTAATATAACATGCCTAAGAGAATATTATAATAATATTATAATAATAATCTTTGATCTTACAGGTAGGGAGTGCACTACATGTAAGATTATAGAGGATCTGCAATACCAACCTTAAATGCACCAATTTGATACATCACACATCACCAAATCAAAAGTCTGAAAATCATGACTGAGAACTATGATTATCACGATACAAACCAGTGAACATTTATGGAAAGAACATTGAGAGAGTGTACTCTTATAAAGACAACAGCAAACTGGACTGGTCAGACAACACAGAGGCAATTTATAAAAAAGGACAGCTAAGGAAACCAAAGTCTTTTGGAGAGCAGGGAGCACTACTGAACACCTTTTTTGACTCTGTGGTGGCCTCAGTCAGCTTCTATGGAGTGTTTTGCTGGTGCAGCAGCATATCTACTGCAGACTGGAAGAGACAGGACAAGCTGATAAAGAAGGCCAGCTCGGATGTTGCAAGAGTTTCTGAGCAGCTCCTTCAGTGACAGACTGTTACATCAGGAGCGATATTGAAGGTCTTTTTTCCCTGCTGCTATTAGACTATACAATCAAAGCTGCTCCCAGTGAGCCACCCACCGTAACACACTCTGGCATTACTGTTGTTGCAATATTCTGTTGTTACAATAATTACAATTTTATAATGTAGTTAAAATATCTTAAATATAGCCACACTCTCACAATATAGTTACAATATCTTACATTTTTGTGCAATAGCACCTTTTTAAACTGCGCAATATTACATTACCTAGTGCAATTTTAAAGTATAACTATTGTAGTTTTTAGCTAATGTATTTTGTATCTTATGTATTTATGCACTGTACTATGTATAAATATTTGTTTTTGATAGTTATTTGCTTCTGTAATGCAGAAATTTTCCCACTGTGGGGTGAATAAAGGTATATTTTATCTTACCTATGTGCCGATTCGATTTCTATTGCGATTTTGTATATTCCCTCCCCTACAATTCTAAAGAAACTTAGAAAATAATTTGCTCTGTATGATTATAAAGGAACCACAGCATATTACCATTCAAATGTTAACATTATTGTATTAATACATGTATTAATTAATTAAACAATTACAAAAGTTCTAAAAATTTAAATACATTTTTGTACTCAGTGTGATAAAACACATGAATTGCCACACCAATCACCAAATCGAATTTTCCCTCTCTATTATTTATTAATTTGGCAGGGAAACCGTTCAATGGAAAATTCACAACATTGTCTTGTTTTAAACATTCTTTCTAATATTACTTCTAAATTTATATCTTAATATTTTTAATGTTTTTTTTTTAAATAATTTAAAGCAAAACCAAATGTTTTTAAGTTAAAACATTTTATTAATAAATAAAATAAATATAATTTGAACAAGTAACAAAACTTTATATAAACACAAAGTCAGTAGATGTCTTGAAATCCAGGTGTGTAAATTGAATGAAGAATAATCATTGCATACTGAGTGTCTTAACTGTAAACATGACCCTGTAAAAGGCACCGCTCATTTTAATTTTAAGGTCACTTACAGTTAACCTTAAAAAAATGTTAAGGTTATTTTAAAACCTTTTTTTTCTGATTAACATATCTCTAGCAGGAGATTTAGAATAACTAACAAACAGAGATAAGACAGTCTTGTTTAGAACATACAGTACGTAGAAAAAATTCCTGTCTTAAAATAAACAAGCTTTCGCATGCTGTGAGTCAGGAACTGCAGCGAAATGTGATGTTTTTAAATCTTTGTCTTTCCAAATCCTTGTGCAGAAAAGTGCCTTACTGAAGACATAGATTATACATAGACTGAAAACTGCACAAAGCAATGCTGCACCCAGTGTGTTGTTGAAGGTAATGGGTTGTGAATGAGTCAGAAGCCATTGCTTCCGGAAGGTCATGTCCAGCTCAACTGCAGAGAGCTGGAAATACGTGCCAGTGATTGCGAACACATGAAAGAGCTGATGACTGTGTCCTGTGGTTAAAAAACAAAACAAAAAACACATTATCACTTATTATATAACTGCATGAATGTGTGGGTATATAGGTGTTCACAGTAGAATGCTATGTGAGGGCATGATTTCTGTTTATATACAAATGTTTGTTTCACAGAATGTTAAAAATCACCTATATAGTCAAAACTTCCAGGAGCCAGGCGTTCAGGCAAGTGTGAGGCAAAGAGGAATCCTGTAAGCAGTGCCAGTGCCGTGTGCTGGTAGTGAACAGTAGTGGCTTCGTTGACTGTGCAATTCTCTCCAACACACACAAAAATCTGCAAGGGAAGACAAGCCACTCAAAGTTTCAACTGTAAGGAACATTAAACCCGACAACTGCAATAGTTATCTAATAGAATGCTGACAAATTGTCTAATGATGCCTGGCAATTACTCACCCTATAGACCAAAGGTATATTGTCAAAGAGATACGGAAAGGCAAAAGACATAATCCGCAGAATTTTCCCTAGGTTCGCATTCTCAACAGACCTAAAAAAATATATTAAAATGAAATATTATATAAAATCTTTACAGAATTTCAAATATTCGATTAGGAAACCATTTAATGAATTTACCTTTTACTTATATGATGGTTGTAATCAATGAAAGGTAATCCAAGTCTAAAAGATAGAGAATATAAAATGGAGTGCTAATATCAAAGTGCTTATGTAATTTCATGACAATACAGTTTTCAGCTATTAGTCTGAGAAGAGGGGACATGAACACTAATGAGAATAAAATAACCACTGATTTATAGAAGATAATGCACATGCAAAATGGCTCTCCAAAACTGCACTCAACTGCATAAAACCGATTTAAATTTGCCAGTATTTTATTTTTAATTTTTTATGAATGCTTTTTAATCATTATGAATCATCAAATGTCACCTTGAGTAACAGGCCAGTCCAGTGGAGAGGACAGAGTTGAGCATGGCAATGGGAATATAATATTTATGGAAAACGCTGTTCACCCATTTCTCAGGAAAAACATAGGAGGAGTATGTGATGGCAGAACCTGTTGATGTGCACACATTAAATAAAAACCTTAATCTCATTATTTTACACATTCCATAATTATTTATTTTTTTTACAAATCAATATCCTACACATGATGGATTCCAACCTGACCTAAACTGTAGAAGCTTAGAGCTCCGTAGTCGAAGAAAAAGCAGATGTGCCTGGCACGTTCAGACATAGTACTGAAGGTATGTGCACAGCTGGAAGCCAGTGGGTACAAGCAGCAGGACAACAGGAAGACCAGAAGAGGCCAACAGTAGGAGTCCTGCCAGTCTTCCTCTGATAGCACTATAAGGAGCTTCCACAAGAAAAACCTAGCAAAGAAAATGTAAGATTTATACTTGCACATACTACTATTATTTTTTCATGATCTATATTTAGCGAAATATTATTAAATCAGCAATCAATTAATTAATTGATTCCATTAAACTTTACTCAATAATTTGTACAATCAATATAATTAAGGCAGTGCTGTTGTGATTTGTTCCTCTTTTAAGTAGGTATTTTGTTCCAATAGCACATATTCTTCTGTGGCTGGCAGAACTAACACACCCAACTGGCAGAGCTGGCGACCGACAGTTAGTGTAATTTACAGGGGTGCAAGTAGTTTTAAATTCTTACCAGTACCATGTAGTCGAAAGATAAGAAGAATGAATTAACTTATAGGTTCCATGGTTAAATCCCAAATAGCAGTAAATGGAAAGCTAGTGACCTTGATCAGGGGTTACAGTAGGACTTGGAATTCAGCCTTGTGTTAGAAGCTAGTTATCTTGTAGCTTGCTTATGGTGTAAATACAACAACACAGAGGAGATTCCGAATGAGTTAGAAGCAATTAAAGTAGACAAAATGTTTATTATGCCATAAAATTATTAGATGTTTTTTTTTTTTTGCACAGGGTAAGTGTTTCTGTAACTGGTTTTGAATGTGGGTTTTGACATGTGGCTGCTCTATCTCCTCACTTGTGCTGCAACCGACAGTTAGCGTGTATTAATGACTATAAAACACCTGGTAAATATAACTAAATGTCGCATTGCTGTTACCATCCATTATCAACATTCATTAAAGGCCTCTCGTCCAATCAGATTGTTAGGTCGGAACTAACTGTTGCATAATACGAATTTGAGTACATCATATCCAATTGATGACAATGAAATATATACAATATTAATGTAATCATGATGAATGAAAGATAAAAATACCTATCATTCTAACTTTGTGTTCATAACAATAAAGCTGATGGTGTGAGACAAGAGACAAAATCACAATGGGCCTCATGCAAGAAGCAATATGCAAACAAATTTAATTTATTAAAAATTAATGTAATCTCTTACCAAGATGATAAAAAAGTATTTTTTTTTCCTGCATTGTTTGTCCAATAACAGTTTTAAAATTTAAAAACATTTAAAATGTATCATGTAATCAAAATTATGTTTTTAAAGAAATTATAATGATTGGATATTTTAATTATTTGATTCACTGATCCCAATTGAAACTATAAAATCAATTGCTTGGCATTGCTATGCTTACTTTAGGTATTTATCAAAGAACTTCTATTTCACTACTGCTAAAAACGTAGTTCTTCTTCTTACTACCTTTTTAGGGTGGTATCCTTACAATTCCAGTGCCTGATTATTATTATTTATTATGTAATATACTCTAGTGCCCTAGAGTTTTAGGAATCTTTACCTATGCTAACTGCCTTGGCCATCCTATTCTAAATGTTACACGCCTCCAATGGGAGTCATCATTCAGCTTAACTGTGTAAGAGAAGATCTAGATAGTTAAGAATGTTTGGTGCATCTGGCATCGATTTCTCTTATTTTTTTCTTTTAAGAAAAAAAATTAAGGGAAATTAAAGAGAACGTTGCTGCATGAGACCCTATGTTTATCATCTATCATGAAACCAAATTCAGAGATACCATTAAGTACAAAACAAAGCATTTTGTATGCCTCCTGTTCCTTATCAGAAGGCATAGCTTTGTGTGCAAATCTTGTCCTTGAGGAACACAGCTCCATAGGCCACAGAAAGCATATGAACACCAAGTGCTGAGAAGACGATTAGATACGAATTGGCTGAATCATGTAATGAAAGAACAACAGAGTCTAAATATGATGATCCTACGACCTCACAAAACATGCACTTAAGAGGACTGGCTCCAATTTGTAAAAGCCCAAATGTGATCAATGCGTGTGCGTGTGTGTGTGTGTGAGAGAGAGAGAGAGAAAGAGTGAGCACAACCCCCATAATAAACCCAGCATTCCTGGGACAGGCTGCATATTCATAAATAATGATGGAAAACAATGTATGTAATTAAATATTACCGTATTTGACTAATATTCATTATCCTGTCTAAAACATTCCTCATAATAAAATATATTTTATTTGTGTTCGTGTACGCAGGGCGCCGGACAAACAAGTGTCTATGTAAGCACGTAAATTTTTGAAAAGCATGTCATTTGGGGCTGAACTCTAATTGGATTTTTTCAAATCATCCTTGGGGCGCAGCACTGTACGCCCTGAACCCTCCCACTTTTGTTCTTAGCGAATCAAAAGTGTTTTAAAATATTTGAACTAATGTAATTGGACCATTCTCAACGAGTCTTATTAACGGTCAGCAGATTGTTAGTTAATATATTGAATAGTGATTAACGTGCTAAGCCAGATAAATATGGGAGAAAATTCTGTAATTTTTTTGCTAAAATACCCCTTCATAAGGCGATCAGACAAAAAAAGGAAAAAGTTAAAGAGCTTGGACCAGATCAACCTGATCTTCTAATTAAGCAGCAGTCAAGTGATGTTACACTCGGTGCTTTTCCAGCACTTCCTATGGCTATGTACAGGCGATTATTAAAAGTTACATTTTGTTTGCTCCCATCGCTCTAGAATAAGGTCAATCTGAACTCTTTTTCCACTGCACCAAAGTCCCATCTTTTGGTCCCTTGGTGCGGAAACCCTAGGGCTTCTGGGGGAGTGCTATGGTGTCTGGCACTGGGACATTGCAACACACAGCACCCAAAGTATCTGCTGGCAGAGTGGGGCATCAGTGAATGGGACTTGTTTGTCTGGAGTATCCCATGTACTTGGTCAGATTGGGACATGGTGAGACTAATGGGACAGCAGGTTTCTGCTCTTTGCCTACTAATCTCCATATTCTGTGGGCTGCGCTAAACTAAGCGTTCTGGTCTTTTTCCAGCAATTTTTGCTGCTTCAACCCATTTTGTGAGATCAGAATGGACGGGTTGCCCTTGGGCATGGGTAAATCTTGGGTGCCCATAATCCTGTCACCAGTTTACTGATGTACATGTACAGTATAGTTAGTTATTGTTCATATTCATTTTTAGTGGGGATAATGTTTTGGCTGATCGGTGTATATGGACATGGGACCACATACATGGTTAATTGAGACAATTACAACTGCATGTCATTGTTGACATGGTGAAGTTTTGTGTCAGAGGAAATTTTTTTAGCATTTTTGGAGGGGGTCTCCACATTGTTTTGGTGATGTTTCACAATATTAAATACAAACATAAGAATACGAGGTAAGTAATTAACCGATTTAAAATCACATATGGTACATAATAAATAAAAAATACTAGCAAGCTCACATTGTATAAAGTAAAAGAGAAATAAAACACTTCAGTAATCATCACACTGCCTTAAACCCCTGTCATGTTTTATTCCTGAAATAAAATGTACTATGGTCATACCATGTAGGAAGAAAGTGGGTCCAAATGTTGAGGGTTTCATTAGTTAGCTGGAAAATGCTAAGAACACAGTCTTTAGCTGAACTGTATGGATATCGATACCCAGATATGATGCCATGCTCATGGAACACCTGTAATGAAAAAATTTAATTCTAAAACAATTGATGAGAAATAGGGGGGTCAGGTTTAACTGACTTTACCTACAGTTAATATATTTTAGCTGCCTTAACCTCTCGAGAAACTAACTAAAAGATTCATAAAATAAATCAGCAGTACTTACTTTTGGAACTTGGTTGATGCTTAAAACTTGAGGTAGTTTGATGAGGCTCAACATGATCCCTTAATCCACTAGCAGTCAAGACAAATACTAAAAGGTGAAAGAATCTGGCATAAAATACGTTTGTAGTGTCCTTTTTACTTGCTCCACCCTTTTCCTGGATCACCCAGTGTTCTCATCCCCCTGAACATATAAACCTGGTGGGACAGGGCACAAAATGAGATAATTCCAGATAAAGAGACCAAGAGGAGAAATACAGTCTAAATGTACATGAACTGACCCCTCAACAACAAAAAAAAAAAATGAAAAATGAAAGAAAGAAAAAAAGAAAACTTGCTTTATGGTGCAGAGAGCTGAAAGATTTACTATTGTGGACACACCTTCAATGTGGAAATCAATGTGGATGTTAATATTAAACCAAAGCTCACTACCTGTGCCTTGTATTTAAAGCAAATATGTTTGGCAGATCTGATATGGCACAGGCAGAACAAATGTGAATTTTTACATGAACCAAGTTTAGATACAGTTTCTGAAAAAATATTCGTAAAATTAATTTTATAATGTTGTTTATATAAGTATAATTCTAATGATCCTTTTTAAGAATGCTTATCCAGATGAAGGCCCAAAATAGCTGAATAAGTGTAATATATATATAAATAAAATAAACACATGCCTCTGCATGTACTGTACAGTATAGATCGATCAGCCAGAACATTATATCCACCTGAAATTATTTCTAAATAATTTTTCCCAGAACATTGCTGAGAAGCTCACCCTGCCCCTGCTGGCTTACCGTCTTCCCATAGTGCATCCTGGGGCCTTCCTTGCCCAGGCACCTGGCCCTTCAACATGATGTAAAGATTAGCATGACTAATCAGACCAGGTTTCCTTCTTTCCAGTCCTGCACGGGCCAGGTCGGAGTATGACAAGCTCACTGTTGGTGTGGTTTTGGCAGTGGACAGGGTCAGCATTAGTACCCTGACTAGTCTGTAACTGCGCTGCTCCATACTGAGACAAATTTCTATTTAATTTAGCATTAACACAACTTGTGCAATAGCAGCTCTTAAAAGGGATCAGTCCAAACAGTGCTATTCTTCACTTCCCATGTTTATCACCGAGCTTAGGCTGCTCAGAACTAATCACAAGTTATCCTTCTACTCCATACTGGGAGTAGCAAGTAGCATACACGCTTCCTATAGACTCTGGGACCTTGATTAAATGCAAAGTTTTCTTTCATCTTACAAGACGACTTTGAACCACTGAGCAATAGTCTAGTTCCTTTTCTTCCTTAGCCCAGGTAGAGGTCTTTTAAAGGCTTCTTATTCCAATAGTGGCTTGATGTGAGGAATGGTACAGCTGTAAGCCATTTCCTAAAGAGCTCTGTGGATGGTGGCTCTTGATTTACAGGATTGATTGGATTCACCTCTTCCCCATACTGAGCTACACTAAAAGATGATGGTATGTATACTGTATAAATAATAATTTACTTAAACTCCAAATTAAATATTTAAATATTTTCATGAGTTGTTGGCTGTAATCATTGAAATAAAAACAAAGAAGACCTGAAATATTTATATTATATGTAATTATTCTAGATTATAAGTTTTTTTTATATTAAATCACAAAAAAAAAAAATGCACTGTAGTTTCAGTTGTGTTTTAAACATGATCATACAACAGGGCTGGCTGGTGTAAATTAGATAACGGTCAAACCATAAGTGGCAATTTGCTTCTTGCATGTTTGTGTGGTGAAAGTGTAAGTGTTTTACTACGTTTTTAACCTAAAACACTAATTTCTATGTCTTTTTGAATTGTCAAAAGAAATATACTGTCACAGTTCAAAATTATGTAGAAAACCTAAAAGACTGGAGTCTGTTACAGCAGGTGAGGGGGAACAGATACATACATATATCTATGGCCATGGTTTTGAAAAAGGATCTTTAACAGTCAACTATTCATACACTATTGGCCATATAATGGGTTCATTATTCAGCAAAACAAACACTTTAACTGCCCCAGTTATAATTACATTTATTATATTTATTACATTACATCAATAAAGTCAAAAAAAAAAAAAAAAAAACTCAAACACAGCTGTTTTCCCACAATCTCCTTGATGTAAATATATTATTTTTAAAGTCAGTGAGTTATGAGTGAAAGTGCATGCCTTCTTAGTGAGGGCTCAGTGTTGCTAGTGTTATGGTGAAGAAGCTTATTTGGGGACATGTATAAAGGGTTTTGTTGGACTGAGTAAGTTTGGAAGGTGAGATTAACTTTTGGTCTAAGATGCATGTTAGTCATGTAGACTGCATGAAGAGTTTTGAAAAAGTGAAAAGTACAGAAACACATGGGGAAGTAGGCCTCTTCATCACCACAATCTCAGCGTGTTTTATGCGGACGGTTTGCTAGAAATGCTCACTTTGTCCACAGCTTTATCTCAACTCACTGACGCCATTAAACGCCATGTAAAGTTAACAAAAGCACAGCGTTCAACTTCAACAATAAAAAAAATACTTTTTTGGACAAACATCAAGATGTAAACTTACAGTGTAAAGCTGAGGAATAATGCCGCCCGTGACCCCGTGTAGTGTTAAATGAGGAGCGGTTCTCTCATCTCTCGCCCTGCCAGTGGACTGAAGCGAGTTGCATTAAAGGGAAAACATGCCTTTCTTTGTTGTCGTTGTCAGTTGTGGATCCCAGGCTCAATCTGATTGGCTGAGGAGTTTCTCCGCGCGACGCCGTTTCTAAGCTCGCGTGCACGCCTCCCCTCTCTCTCTCTTCTCTCTCACACGCGCGCACACACACACACTCTCTCTCTCTCTCTCTCTCTCTCTGTCTCACACACTCTCTCTCACACACACACAGACACAAACTCTCTCTTTCTCTCTCTCTCTCTCACACACACACACACACACTCTGTCTGGTCACTCAAAGAGCAACCTGTGGCATGTACAGATCTGTGATAATTACGATCATTTTAAAGATTATTGATCATACAATATTAACACATCAGTTGGTATGATCCAAAAAGCTAATTCTTCAGTGATTTTGTTATATTGCTGATTAGATAAGAAGTACTAGTCAAAAGTTTGGACAAACACAGGTCTACTTATTCAGTGTTTTTCTTAATTTATATGTTTTCTACATATACTATAGAACAACACAGGGTACTGGTGGCTCAGTGTTAAGTGTTTCGCCTGCTATGCGAAAGGCCCAGGAGTTAATTCCCAGCCACTGGATGCAGTGCAAGGCCCGGATAAAATGAGAGGGTTGCATCAGGATGGGCATCTGGTGTAAAAAAAAAAAAAAAAAGCTTATATGTGTGGAGCGGATAGTTTGCTGTGGCAATCCATTGCTGGGAGCAGCTGAAAGACCAACAACAACTATAGAACAACACTGATTCTGTGGCAGTGTCAGGATTATCAAATACCCCAGGGAACTATGTGGTAACAAAATAAGGTGTAAACAAAACAATTAAGGATTATATCTTAGATTATTCATAGTAGCTGCCTTTTGCTACGTACCTGGAAAGATTTTCCAACAGCCTTAAAGGAGTTCCCGTATCTGTCAGGCACCTGTTGGTGTCTAATACTGTGCAAAGCTGTCATCAAGGTAAACAGTGGCAACTTTGAAAAATCTTAAATATTAAGTACAGTGGAACCTTGGATTACAAGCATAATTCATTCGGAAGCAGCTCATATTACAAAACACTCGTAAAATTTTCCCATAAGAAATAATGGAAACTCAAATTATACGTTCCACAGCCCAAAAAAATAAATACATAAAAATAATTATTACAAAATATATAGTAAAAATAAAAAATTAACCTGTACTTTACCTTTAAAAAAAGTAAAAGCAAAAGTGTGTGTGTAAAGGGGCATGGTGTCAAATTATGCAAGCACACACACATAACGACAGAGAGGGAGAAAAGGGATTTTTAACCTCTCTAATGAGACTTTCTTTTGCTTTTCTGCTTTACACACGCGCACACGTGTGTTATAAGAAACAGTACACGCACGCTGTACACACACACTTACAAACACAAAAAAATATATGTTTTACACACATACGTGGCCACAGTGTTATAGTAAACAGTACACGCGTGCACGGATGTTGATTATACCAGTAAAAGACGTGCACTAAGACCCAGCAGGGGAGACGATTACCCACAGTTCCGCAGCGCAAGAGAAAGAAAAACCATTGGCTTAGTTGTGATCATATGACGCTCTGCATAAAAACAAGAAGCACATGCGTGATACTCTGTACTCTTAAACCAAGACTTGCTTGTTTTTAAAGTCAAAATTTATTAAAATTCTTTGCTTGTCTTGCGGAACACTCACAAACCGTGTTACTCACAATCCAAGGTTTCACTATATTTAATTTTTAAACTCTTTGTTGTTTACTACCTGCCTTTTCTTAGTTTGGACTTTTTCCATATTGTTCTAGAATGTGGAAAATAGTAAAAATCAAGAAGCATTTTTTTAGCAAAGGGGCAAAACTATCTTATGTGATATGTGCATTTTAACACTTGGTCCACATCCAGAGAAATGTGTGTACGGTGGTGTGTATGCTAGTGCATGCTGCTGTACGATGGTGTATGTTTGGTAATGTGCTGCAAAGTGCTTTAAATTTGCTCTAAGATGACCTGCACCAGAGAGAAAATAAGCTGAGAAGCGTTCAGCACCAGGGGCTTTATTTAACGCTTGGGAATACTGCCTGCCTCATTAAGATGGTTGAGAGAACACCATGAGTGTACAAAGCAATAAAGGGTCGCGACTATAAATAATTAAAATTATAAAACTACATCACCTTTATGGTCACTGCAGATTTTTTTTTCTTTTATGCAGTCACACTATTTTCCATATTAAAAAGTACTCAAATACAATGCAGTCAGAATATTTTTTCACAGTGGGTTACTGTTGTTTACTGAATAAGTGAGTTTCTATTATTTCATTCAATTATGCGTTTTATGCTTTTGTGTACATATTTTATACTATGCTGTGGAATAAAATATTTATACCTGCTGTTTATGTCTATGACAACCTTTTACAATGAAAGGAAATAAGTATTTAAATACTTTTGTTTTTGCCAACTAAATATTCTGTATGCTATAGGTATATTATTTCTGACCCCGGAGGTTTCAGAAAACCTCAAATAAATTAATCCTTGTGCCCCAAATTATTGAGGTGCCCTTCCATTAAAGGTGGCTGTTGTACAATTATTTTGCTCTAGAAAAGACCAGTTCAGAAAATTATTGCAAGCCCAATATTCATATGACTGTGACCATACCTAACTGTTCTCTCTTCTTTCCCTTCTCTTCTCCTTCTCTTTCTCTCTCTCTATCTCTCTCTCTCTCTCTGTGTCCAGCTACACATGCCGCTCCGGAGCTGCCAGTGATCCAGACCCCTTCTCTGCACTTGTCTGATTCGTCTTAGTGCCCCGCTTCTAGTGGTGATCTCGTCCCATGGTCTGCTTGGGATGCGTGTGGAGACTGGTTTCAATTTACCATGAAGACGATTCTGGCCTCGGCTGTTTTCTGAGGACTTGTGACTGCAGTGGCTCAATAGTTCAGGACTGGAGTTTCCAACACTCTACCTGAGTCTTCAATAACGAACTGCTGAAAACGAATAACTTAAAGATATCATCTGTTACTGTATATTGAACTACTTGCTGCCCAATGCACAGTATGACTGCACAACAATTCTTGCTATCCGTTATCACTCAGATGAGGATGGGTTCCCTGTTGAGTTTGGTTCCTCTCAATGTTTCTTCCTCTTGCCATCACAGGGAGTTTTCCCTTGCTACCGTCGTCCATGGCTTGCTCATTAGGGACAATATAATCATTTTGATTCAGATACATTTTCTCAAATTTCATATACATTTCCATAATTTTCCTTTGATTGTCTACAGCTACTTTGCCACAATGACTGTTACCAAGTGCTATACAAATAAAATAAAATTGAATTAAATTAAATAAAATTGAATTGAATTGAATATTGCCATGACATTTATGTGCATGATGAGTGTATAAAAATTCTGACTGTAACTCTATATATGACAGAAAATTACTATATATATATATATATATATATATATATATATATACTGGTCCTTCTCGAAAAAAATTAGCATATTGTGATAAAGTTCATTATTTTCTGTAATGTACTGATAAACATTAGACTTTCATATATTTCGGATTCATTACACACAACTGAAGTAGTTCAAGCCTTTTAATTGTTTTAATATTGATGATTTTGGCATACAGCTTATAAAAACCCAAAATTCCTATCTCAAAATAAATTGCATATTTCATCCGACCAATAAAAGAAAAGGTGTTTTTAATACAAAAAAAGTCAACCTTCAAATAATTATGTTCAGTTATGCACTCAATACTTGGTCGGGAATCCTTTTGCAGAAATGACTGCTTTAATGCGGCGTGCCATGGAGGCAATCAGCCTGTGGCACTGCTGAGGTGTTATGGAGGCCCAGTAGGCTTCGTAAACGGCCTTAAGCTCATCCAGAGTGTTGGGTCTTGTGTCTCTCAACTTTCTCCTCACAATATCCCACAGATTCTCTATGAGGTTCAGATCAGGAGAGTTGGCAAGCCAATTGAGCACAGTAATACCATGATCAGTAAACCATTTACCAGTGGTTTTGGCACTGTGAGCAGGTGCCAGGTCGTGCTGAAAAATGAAATCTTCATCTCCATAAAGCTTTTCAGCAAATGGAAGCATGAAGTGCTCCAAAATCTCCTGATAGCTAGCTGCATTGACCCTGCCCTTGATAAAACGCAGTGGACCAACACCAGCAGCTGACATGGCACCCCAGACAATCACTGACTGTGAGTACTTGACACTGGACTTCAGGCATTTGGCATTTCTCTCTCCCCAGTCTTCTTCCAGACTCTGGCACCTTGATTTCCGAATGACATGCAAAATTTGCTTTCATCCGAAAAAAGTAATTTGGACCACTGAGCAACAGTCCAGTGCTGCTTCTCTGTAGCCCAGGTCAGACGCTTCTGCCGCTGTTTCTGGTTCAAAAG
Organism: Clarias gariepinus; assembly: GCF_024256425.1. Taxonomy (NCBI): domain Eukaryota; kingdom Metazoa; phylum Chordata; class Actinopteri; order Siluriformes; family Clariidae; genus Clarias; species Clarias gariepinus. The sequence goes on from NC_071106.1 coordinate 19,707,613, forward strand.
TGGCTTGACCTGGGGAATGCGGCACCTGTAGCCCATTTCCTGCACACGCCTGTACACGAGTCTGGATGTTTCTACTCCAGACTCAGAGTTTAGAGAACCTTTTCATGATATGCTAATTTTTTGAGATAGGAATTTTGGGTTTTCATGAGCTGTATGCCAAAATCATCAATATTAAAATAATTAAAAGGTTTGAACTACTTCAGTTGTGTGTAATGAATCTAAAATATATGAAAGTCTAATATATACTATATATATAGTAATTTTCTGTCATATATAGAGTTACAGTCAGAATTTTTATACACTCATCATGCACATAAATGTCACTGTACAAATGAGAGAAAATTATCATTGCAGACTTTTTTAGTCCTTTTTCCTTTTTCTTGTTTATTTTACATACATTTGACTGTAACTGTCACTAATAATAAAAATATTTACTGTATAAATAAATAGTTTGCCATTCTCATGAATGTAATGTACAATTCCTTTCCATTTTTTGCCAGTAATATAGTATAATATCAATAAAATATAATAATAATATCAATGAGTGTTGCCTTTGCAGACAAATATAATGAATGAAAGGATCTGCATTTGGCCCCAATCCCTTCACATCATACATTCAATTTTGAACCTCGAGTAAGACACACACGCACACACACACACAGACAGTTCAGTAATCCAGAAAATATCATGACCACATTTATTCAGCTCCAAATTCTATTTGTTGCATTTGTCATACTATGTTCAGAGCAGTGGACACCAATAATGTTTTCTGTTATAACTGCAGACTTCGAAGAATAATCTGTATCTACATATTTTCATATGTGCCTGAAGTAAAACGGATACAAACTGTTCAAAACAAATTTACTTTAAGTTGTGGTCTATAGGAACCAACCCAACTGACTTCCTGTATTACAGGTTAAAATGATCAGAAATAAAGCATTTGCATAGAGTTTCCTGAGACTTGAGAACTCATGTATTTTAGCTAATCATAGCTTACCATCAATCTTTCATAAAACCCAGTTTTGATAGCCCTGTGGATCGGTGGATTCTTGGATCTTTTCTGCTTCTGCAGCGTTATCCAAGGTCCATTCATTGCTTCTCTGCCAATTTTCTTTGCCCTTTCTTACCTGGTCACTGACATGTCCTAATCAAAGTCATCAAAGTTGTGCCATATATTCCTTTTACTTTTAATAATGGATTTAATGGTGCTCCACAAGACGCAACCAAACCTCGATGTAAACCTATGCACAATTTTTTTCTTCCTTTACATTGGGCCAATAGTAGATGACAAATTTAAACACACTTGGAAGAAACATATATACTGTATTTACTTATTTACATAAGTCAAATTAATCCAGACTAATCTTGTTTATGTTATTGTCTAGTTTATTCAACTACATTCTTGTATTTCAGGTTAGAATATTAATCAGCAGTACATATTTGCATATATATAGGCTTGCATAAATATTTTATGGAGTTAATTTTACTGCAAACATTTCAAAGAGGTAATAAAAACCATAAGCAAAATATTATGCAAATGCAAATAACGAGAATCTTTTTTTCTTTCATGCAATTTTTTTTATGTCACTCTCCTGCCTTTGCAGTCTTTGATGCGCAGTGCCTGTGTCTGTAAATGATGCCATAAAGATCACCATCACAACCAATTTGCATTAGCTCCCTATTCCCAAAATTTGAATAATGGGCCTGTGAACATGCTACTTGACACTGATGCTGACAAATCACACTTTGCCAAATTTATACACGATTATCTAATTGTTAATAATACATTGGCCTTATTTTTATATTAAATGGTTGCTATAGCAAATTTTTTTATATAATTTAGAATTTTTAAACTATTTCGCAATTAGGTTTATGCAGAAATGTCAAATTTGAGACCATTCCATAATAAGGAGATAATTGTATAAGAATCTAGCAAAGATAAAGCAAAACAACCAGAGTAAGAAGCGGCTAAGTAATATCACTGTTTGTTCCTCCATGGCACATCGTGTTCTTTGATCTCTCCTTAAGATATTTGGCAAGTAATTAAGTGAGTAACCTTTTACTTCATAACAATTCACCTTTCGATAATTACATTATTTAATAAATAAATAAATAAATAAATGATGATTTTTATTATTATTATTATTATTATTATTATTACTGTTATCATAGGGTTCGGACTAATAACAGAAAGGCGATGTGAAAAGAAATGTGAAGAAAATGTAGACAAAGACATAAATGAGTCATTGGTATTGCTTTAAGCTGGCCCAGGCCAAAATAACAAACAACCATTCAACACTAACTATGCAAATGAAAGCTGTCTTATCTGTATAGAAGATTTATAATAAACAAATGTCTCTATTAAACCAAAACCACAAATAAAATGCCCACATCAAGTAAAATGTCACCCTAGGAACTCGGATAACACTCACTCACACTCATCATCTGTAGTACAGCTTTTTCCTGTGTACAGGGTCACAAGGGGCCTAGAGCCTATCCCAGGAGACTTAGGGCACAAGGCAGGGTACACCCTGAACAGCATGCCAATCCCTGGTTAAAACCCACCAAGCGCAGGGAGAACATGCAAACTCCATGCACACAGACCTGAGGTGGGAATTGAACCTAGACCCCACCTAAACCTAAATTTACAAACACTACAATAGTTATATAATGGGATGTAGAACCAGTTTGTCAGACCCAAAGGGCACTGGCATATTTAGGGTGATATACCAGTCATTCACACCTAGCACCACAGAAGAAACAGTACAAGATGATATAAACATAGAGAAGAATAAATGAGTAAATGAATTAATAATAATAAGTAGAAGAAGAAGAAGAGGAAGATTATGACAATACAACAAACTAACGCTAGGGGAAGCACAAGTATAATTAAACAGCTCTAAGAGGAAAATGATTCAAGATAATGCACAACAGATTTTAAACAGAATAATAAACAGATATTGCACAAATACTAAACCTGGAGCATTTGTTTAAAGTTCCTGTTGGTGAAGCAGATAACGTTAAAGTAATTCTCCATGTGAATTTTAGAAGAAGCCATCCAGGGTTGAAGTTTTACTGCCCTGACATTCTGAATTATATACTTGGCTAACAAAATAATTACATTCCATGCAAAGTATTTTAACCTTACTAGAATGAGTAGTAAAACCATGTAAAACATTCATCCAAATAAACTTAAAGTCACAATAAAAAAAATAAAAAAAATGTTCTGGTGTAGTGTGTGGGTGTAATCACATGACTCTTTAAATACTCATGAGGAGATGAAGAGAAGCAAGCTACTGGGAAAGCTGTAAATGGTGATGTGGCACACAGGATTAGTCAGCACCCTGACAGAACAGCACAGACACAACCCACACAGAAAGAATGAAAACTAAAAAACGACAAACACAGATAAGGCCACAACATCTCATAATTCTCCCTATTATTTTATTTTATCATATTATGAAAGGAAATCTTTTTTCTTATCTCTTAAATCTAATTTGTAATATGACATGGCCTTAATATATAAGGGGCATTCAAGTCAAGCTAGAAAATGTGATAAAAACTATTTTTGAATTTTGAAGTCTGTGAATGATGATACTGGCCGAGGAGCCCACTGCAGTCGTTCCCATGAAAATTCAGAAAAAAAAGAAATGCCTGATCCCTGAAAATTGATGGAAAACTTGTTGCCAGGTTGCGGAAGAGACACATCTGTTTGTGGGATAATAAAATTCTGGGATAAGTGCATTAGTGTACTTATACTCATCCGTACAATCCTCTGGGGATTATATAGAGAACAAAAGGTTGTTTTTCAATTCAATTAAATTCATTTAAATGGTGAAGGTTTATCACTTTATCATTCGAAGTGCAACTGAAATAAAACAAACATATGTAAGAAGTGTAGGAGTTATGAGTTATAAGATTTTATGTGAACTGTGTACTTTAATGTGAAATGTATACTGGTACTGGAAAAATTATATAATTAAAATAATAAATGATAAACGCAACCATTCCAGATGTCCAAGAGAGCAAAATTTCCCATGCTCTCAGGGAGGCAGAGCTGGCATCAGTCATGGCAATGCTAAACAATTTTGGGCATCTCTGAGCTCCATCACAAGAAAGTAGGCAGGTAATTTCTCTGTAGGCCCACACCTGCCATTTCAACATCTCTGCATACCAACATACCGACAGACTTTCACAGACAGACTTAAGAAATGGCAGAGACATGGGCTTGGTGTGAGAGATGGTGATACAGATGGTGATAATGTTGCTGGGGCAGGCTATGCTACAGTTGTGCTTCCTGTTTTTAACCATATCAAGTCATATTCTATAAAATATTTTGTGCTGTTAAAGTCTCGTAGAGTGTGGACATTTAATTACTTATTGATAACTCTTTAAGAAATTATTCTGAGATTCTTTATAGGCCTGACACACCTGCTTTGACACAAAAAAAATACATGCATTTCTGGATACAATATCTCTCCCCCTTCTGTCTGATGCTGATAAGGACAATCTACATACGGTAAATGTCCTGTTCACTCTAGAAGGTGCAGAAGCCCTTCACTCTATAGTTTAGTCCAGGTGAGTTCTCTGAGTGCATTGAGCTCCAGTCCATTTTGTCCTTTAAACTTATTAATTTATTTTAAGATGCAAAATAGTTCATGACGGTATTGTAAATTTCACAGGAAATACTTACATTCCAGATTTATTCTTACTGTGCTAGGAAAAAGATTGGCCCCTTCCTGATTTTTGCTTTTTTTTATGCACATCTGTTACACTTAAATGATTGAGACCATTAAATAAATTTAAACATTACACAAAGATTACCCAAGTAAAAACAAAATGCAGTTTTTAAATAATGATTTCAGGGAAAAAGCCGCCCAAACCTGTCTGGCCCTGTGTGAAAAAGGATTGAAAACACTTTTAGCAGCAACAACTGCAATCAAGTCTTTGCAATAACTGGCAATTATTCTTTCACATCTCTGTGGGGGAATTTTGCCCCACTCTTATTTTACAACAAATGTCTACAGTAGAATGTCTTCATATGCATTAGCATTAAGAATTTCCTTCAATGGAAACCTGCTCCACTATAACACTGTCCCTGTGCACAAAACGAGCTCCATGAAGTTATTGTCAAAGTCTGCCTGGATGAACTCGAGTGGCCCTGAGTTTATCCCATCTGAGCACATTTGTGATGAACTGGAATGTTGACTTCCTGCCAGGCCTCTTTAGCCAACATTAATACCTGACTTAACTATACTATCATAGCTGAATAGGACCTGAGTGAAAAGTCTCTCTCTCTCATCCTCTTTTTCTCTCCCAGTAAGCTAAAGACGTGGGTATTTAAACAAGTTGAGAGTATGTTTAGCCTTCTTTGTAACCAGTATTTGTGCAGCAGAATGAATAAGTTCAGTCTGAGTTGGTTAGTTCATGAAGGGGCCACTGGATAGTTTTACGCGTTTTTAGGGAGTGTGTTTTTTTTCATTCTCATTACTTTTTTTATTTTAAGCAAAATTTTCTTCTTCTCTTGAACTTTATTTTATTGAAACTTTAGGCATACACTTAACTTCACAGTTATCATGCCTTTTAAATTGTAGGTTGTGTTGTAACAGGTTGAAACCAGGGCAGCATGATGGCATCTCCAGGGTCTGAGTTCAATTCCTGGCCTGACTTGATTCCCGCCCTGTATAGCGGTATAGACGACGCTGAGTAAGGTTAAAACCAAAATTGAATTAAATTAGAATTATAGGTTATGAATCTACACAAAACAGCCTATAAAAAGTGTTTGAGGTGGATGTCATTATACTTTTTAAAATTATTTCCAGATAAAATTGTAAAATATGTGATTATATAATTATCTGCCCCTTTTCCCTTTACCCTACTGCTGGTATAATCAAATGTCATCAGAAGTCACTGTGGCCCATTTCCGCTAATTTACTTTGCTTAATAAGTTATATATTTGCATACATGCCCAGAGTTATATTTATCTGTCTAGTTCCCCTTTATGTCCCAAGGGCTGCACAATTGGCAGGTGACAAAAGTTCAAAGAATAAGTTGCATAATTACACTTAATGGCCAAAAAAAGATGCATAGTCTAATATTTCATTGGATCACACTTAGCTTGATTATGGTGCCTAGTGTGGTGGCCAATTCATGTGATTCCTTATGCTCCCAGAAAGACTCTTTTACAATATAAATACTGGAATATGCCTGTGCCATCAGGGAAGAAAAGAAATTGATGTGAAAACCTGGTCATTCAGGGCATTTAGGTCATCCACTGACTTAATATTATTGCCTCATAACATTGGTGAGCCTAAATCTGACCAACTGGAGCTACTACAGATTCATAACACTGCCTTTAGAGGCTTGTACAGTGATGCATGATGGGTGCATCACTTCATGCATTTTTCTTCTCAGTTTAATGCATCAATCACTCTGGAATAGGATCAAACTGGACCACATGACTCTTTTTTAATTGCTCCAAAGTACAATCTTTATTCTCAATTGAAAATAATTCAAGCCCTTTTTTAGCCTCACTAACCAGTGGTGTTCTTATGGCCACACAGCTGTTTAGTCCCAATCCTGTTAGTTCTTGTCACATTGCGCATGTGAAAATAAGGTAAGCAAGAACAGGTAACCTCCTGTCCAGGATGTTTTTCCAACCATATTTCTTTCACAAAGTTAAAGACCACAAGTTGTCTACCTAAATAAAAGGTCAATTAATAATAATAATAATAATAATAATAATCAAACAACTAAATCTACTATTGAGGCAGTAATAGTTAGGGTTTTTACAGATACTGTATAAAATGAAAAAAAAAATAGCACTTAGATTCTCAATTTTTTTACACTCATTCTTCATGAGTTATCGTTATACAATTTATATTTATATGTGAAATTTATTTGCTTGTATGATTTTTTTTTTCACTTCACTATGCTATTTTGAGCAACTGGCAGTTTATTTGATCACATTTTGTCTTATTTTTAGTGTAAAGGCTTTAATAGTTTTCTATTACTGTCAGGATTTTGACATCTAAAATAAATTTTGCAAAATAGCCTGTATGTCACTAATTCACCAAGAAAATTTTTTATTTATAATTTTTTTTTCTACAGGAACGACAGGGTGCACCACATGTGCAAAAGTAGTGAAAAAATCGATATAAGCCTACAGTCAAGAACATTCATAAGATTCGCTACAGGGTGGGAAATAAATATCACTTCCACTAATGCCAAATTAATTTCTTTGCTATATTGTAAATTTGTCCAAAAAAGGCCAAATATTTGAAATTGGAAATACAATCATTTTGCCTATGCTGCTGCTGTGTGCTGGGGAAATTGTATTAGTGCAAAGGCTACAAAGGCACGGACAGATTAGCAAGGCTAGCTCTGTTATTAGAGTCCAGCTGGATCCACTGGAGGCATTCGTAAATAAAGGACGCTCAGTATTTTGTTACCCATCATGGAGAAAACGTATTCCCTAAATCACAAACTGGATAAACAGAGAAGTGCCTTCTGTCGATGCACCTGTGCTGTACTAAGGCATGTAATTCCAGATCATTCTTATCCAAAGCAGTTGTATCACACATTACGTTACTATGGCACAAAACTGACCTACAAAACTGGTAAAACATTAAGTAGTAGTACGAGTTTCAATTTTAGTTTAAGTATTATTAGTGGTAGTAGCTGTAAATTGTGTTGCTATGTTCACTGCTTTTATTATAAACACAAGACACAAGAGATTTTCATTAGATATATAGAGTTTTTTTATTTTTTGCACTAGATTTTTTTTAAGCCCAGAGATCGTGTAAAACCAAGCCATCCAAACCATCCATAGACATTTGCATGTAATTCTGTTTTTGGTGATATTCTGTGATTAAAATCTGCATTGCATTCAGCAGTGTTTAGCTTATAGGCAATGTAAGCATCTGGAGAGAGACTACAGTTTATGGGCAGGACTATGTTGTGTTTTGATAAAGAAGATTTATGTTTCCCCCAAAAAAAACACTGTAATTCAAACTGTTTTCTTCTAAAGTATTTTTAAAAAAGCATTGTCACAATTTGATGCTTTCCTAATGTTCAAATTTGGCTTGATATTATGTTGATATAAGGTAGGATAGTGACTCTCAGATAATTCACATATTATCTTGTAATGATTAGTAATGATTTCATATAGATTATAGGGTTTCAAATCAATCCTCAATCCTCAGAGTCTCTCAAAGACCCAAATCTTTTCACTCCATCCTAACTTACACCATAAAATGTCTGGAGGTGATAAGAGCTGCTTTAAGAACCACTGATGTGCATATGTGCAACTGCACATGTTAACATAGATTACTGATTAATAAAAACATAATTGTGGTCAAAACATGATTTTTAAATAGACCTCGCTGCAGAACCAAATGTTTAGAGGGTGGAGTTGTACCTGATCCAGCTCTTTCTATCAGAATGTTTAAAACAGTATACAGCATCCATCAAACTCAATAATCTAATGTGCATCATACTGAGTCGTTTCCACCCCAAGATCTGTATTTCAACTGCACTCAGGTAGGAGAAGCTAGATCAGGATAAGGTCTGACTCCACCCGCTGGACAGCAGTAACTTCATACAGGACTTTCATAACTGCTTTACACATTCTCACTAAGATGGGAAACTGATATTGTGACTATGTTGATATGGTGTGTTTCATGCATACACTATGTGACAGGCTCTGATTGTTTTCTGCATTTTGTGGCATATTTTAAAATTTGCGTAGAGTGACGTTTGCCAGGCGCCCAAGGACACCTGCCCATGCCTGCTGCTGACTCTCCTGCCTCTTCTCATGGGCCTGGTAGGCTGAATAGATGATTCCCAGGATAAGTGTCTCGAAAGTATCGTCATTAAAGGATTGCTGTTCCTCTTCGAACATGATCAGCAGTTCCTGCATTCCTGGCACAGTTTTGGGTATGTCATCATTTATACGGCTTAAGAAAACACGTCCCAGCTTCATAGATGCCATTTCTTTGTCCTGCATTCCAACATTGCTGTCTTCATCAATCACAAGTTTTCTCAGTAAAAACTAGGATGAACAGAGTTATGTCAATTTAATATTTTCTTTTTCTTTCTTTTTTCTCTTTAACATTCCAGTATTGCTTTTAGCCCACCTTAATCAATCTTTCCTTGTCTTGGGGACTCCTCAAGGGCATGTTCCACTGCTTTATTAACTTAAGTTAGATAGAACTGAGCAACTAACCTTACATTATTTAAAAATATATATATATATATCTTTTTTTGTTATGCAAGTGACAAACCTTTGAAAAAATGGAGGCTCAAACGCATGAGTCAATCAATGATATAAACAGTACTGGAATGCCAGAAATATTCTAAAAATTACACAGATCAGTCATAACATTATAAACAAGACATGGCCAATATCATTAAGGTTCCCCTTGTGCTGCTGGGGCAGCACTGGACCCTCGGTGTATGACACTACAAGTACTTTAGTGATGTGCATGTGGTGTCTGGCACAGGATGTTAGCAACGGGTCCTTTGGATCCTCAGTCAGATTGCGATCTGGGGAATTTGGAGGCTGGATCAACAAACACTCCTAAACTCTTGCCCACCAAGCCCCATATGCAGCAGTCTGTCCTACATTAGGTGTTCTGATACCTTTTCATTGTGGCCAGCGTTACCTTTTTTCTGCATTTGTTTTTACATTAGCTTTTCTGTGGTTGGCCTTTGGTCCCCATATGCATAGGCCTTGGGTGTCCATGATCTTGTTACCAGTTTACTGGTATATAATTGATCATCAGTGTTAGGCAATTCTAATCCTAAAATACGTTCTTTAACTTAATATTAATATTACTTTATGGTTTTAAAATCTTACCTCATACATCAAGTTGGCATCACTGACACTGGTGATTAAAGTTTCTTTTGAAGCAGCCAGTGCATCTGCACACAAGGTTCATTCATTAATGTCACAAAACACAACAAACATGAATTCATTCATTTACTCTCACTCACTCATTCTCTCTACTGCTTTATCCTGTATTCAGGGTTGCAGGGACCTGGAGCCTATCCCACACACATATACAAGGCACACACATACACACTACGGGCAATTTGGGAAACCCAATTAGCCTAACCTGCATATCTTTGGACTGTGGTAGGAAACCCACCAAGCACAGGGAGAACATGCAAACTTCATGCACACAGAGACCGGAATCGAGCCTGGCCAGGAATCGGACCCGGACCTTGGAGGTGCAAGGCGACAGTGCTAACCACTACACAATTTAAAGTGACACTTGCTTTGTAAGGTCAAAGCACATACTATCCAGAAGGCCCAAGTGTCACAATTTAAAGTGACACTTGCTTTGTAAGGTCAAAGCACATACTATCCAGAAGGAGTGCAATTCAGACTGTTTAAATTAAGGCAACAATTATAAATTGATTGCTGTAAAGATATAACACTATAAATTTGATTTAACAATTTATAACTATAAACTAATTTTAAAATTATTATAATAAAAAAAAACAGACAACTGAATTGTCAAAAACTGTTTTATAAACTAATGTGTAGCACAGTGAAGTCCAATAACATCAAAGTTATTAGTACACCTGACACAAAGTAATTATATCCTATTACCCTATAAAGACTAAAGATTTGTGTTTGTTCTGTTTTTGAGCACAGATTGTTTTTCTACATTCTAACAAGGATCCAAAGAATTTAAGGCACAAGCCAGGCACACACACTCACACACCCAATCAGACACTAAGGGGAATTTGAAAACAATACCTACATTGCATGTTTCTGGATGGAAACAGAGTGCCCTAGAGGAAACCAACCAAGAACCTAGAGGTATCCAACCAAATCGCAGGGAGAACACGCAAACTACACTAACAGGTTGGAGGTATGAATCAAACCCTGAATTTTTTTTTGCAAGCGACAAGATATCTGATGAACTTAAGAGAAGATTTTTAGTCTTAAGCACTTGTGTACATTCTGTGTGTCAAAGAACAAGTGAGATTTACAGTGTATTGTACAGTACTAAAAAGCAGGGGGGTGTAAACCTCAAGTGTCTATCTTTTGGAATATGATTTAATTTCATAATTAAATGCACAATGACACTAGCACATGGTTGGGACTGTGTCCTTGCAGGCTTCAGGGTTGGGGTTTGAATTCTTGGGCATGTTCTCCCATGCTTGGTGGGGTTCCTCCCACAGTCCAGAGAGACGCAGATTAGGCTAATTGGCATTCCCATGTAAGCATGTGAGTGTGTGTGCCCAGTGAGGGGATCGGCACCCTATCTCACCTAATGCCCTAAATCTTCTGGAATATAGACTCCAGGCCACCTGTGGCCCAAGCGGTGTATGAGTGAGTGAGTCTAAGCTTATTATAACACCTTAGACTATGAATAAAAGTCATCTTCTGGTATGATTAAAAGAAGTTCCTTTTGTCTAGGACAATGCCTCAGTATTTTTCACAGGGAATATGTCATTAAATGGTCAATTCTCCCAAATTCTCTTTTGCCATTAAAAGGCAGCACTAAAAATCCTCAATAAAAAGCAAAAAGTTTAGGTTTCATAAGTTAAAGTTCAGTACGTTATGACAAATGGCTGGGCCAACACTTGGCTGTATAACTGGAGGCAGGAATGCTGTGAATGCAGAGTCAGCTCAGGGATGTGCAGCTTTGTTCCGATTGTAAAAATAATCTCCCGGTTTAATACCTTATGCCAAAACCTCTGCCTTTTCAGGCAATATATCATCCTACAATACATCATGCTATAAGTCTTTAAGAGATTGATCCACTGCTGTGAGAATCTGAGAGCCTGAGTTTATAACACAGTCATCCGTCGGTCATTAAAAAAAATCACGGAATAGGACAAAAATAGGAATGTCGCAAATGTGGAAGCGGGAAAAGTTCAAAAGAAGTAAATTGGTACCTGAATATGTGTGCCAAAGGTCTCTGCAAACCACGAGACACAGAAGAAGCCGTGCGAAGTGAACGAGCTGCATTTTCGCCGACATGAGTCCCGATCTGAAGAGAGAAGCAGAACAGAATGGTATCAGCTCCAAACCCTCTGACTGCTCTAGCGTTGCTCCACCTGCGGAAAAGAGCCGCGTGTCAGTGGAAAAAGAACTACCCTGGGACTGGATATCAATATGCTGTCCGTTGCATCAGTATTCACACCCTGGACGTTTTCTAAAATATATAAACTAGCCTGTAATACACAAATTTAAAAAGGTTCTGCTTCACTTCTGATTGCATACGTACAGTACAATAAGGTGGGAGATGATGCAAATATCCCCAAATTTTAAATATTACAGTTATTTGGGGCCTGGAGCCTATCCCAGGAGGCAGGGTACACCCTGGTGGAAAGGGTGCCAATCCATGCCAGGGCACACACCCATACATACACACTCATTCATACACTACTGGCAATTTGGGAACGCCAATTACCCTATTCTGCATATCTTTCTACTGTGAGGGGAAACCAAAGCTCCCAGAGGAAACCCACCAGACTCGAGGCAGGAATCGAACCCGGACTCTGAAGGCACAAGGTGACAGTGCAAGCCACAGTTAGTTAAATAAACAAAAAATAATTTATGATACACTTTTTATAATAATGCAGTCAGGTGGAAGTCTGAAAACTGCACATTAAGGTGCCTTAACAAGACACAGCAATATTAAAATGGTCCATCATATTCCAACTGTCCCATAGAATTCAGAAACTAAGTCAAGACCTTGTTAAACACAGAAGTAACTAAGAGTCCATGGGTAACTCATGATGCTACCACCACCATGCCTCACTCAAGATGTATAGTCATAACATCTGACTTTTTGTTATCTGTTTAAATAATGTTGCGTGCCTAATCACAATTCTTATTGGAGCTAAACCGATGCTTGCTTCATTGCTTCAGATAAAGTAAAAATTGAGGTTATGATTAAGGCATCCAAAAGTATCTGAACAGGTTACACTTGTAAATCTGTAGGAAATATATATATACACTAATTCATAGGTTTTATATATATATATATATATATATATATATATATATATATATATATATATATATATATATAATTTAGATAGTTTCCATAGAGATATAAGTATATTTAGATATTTTCCATATATTGTTGACAACATAAGAGCAAGTCATCACCAGGAAAAACATTCGTCAAAGAGGGGAAGAGGTCACCAGGACCCAATAAAACCAAGGCAAGTCTTTTGCAGTCTGCTTAAGCATGGGAGCTTAGGGTAGATCTGAAGAATAGGCTCCAGTTTCCAAATGTTGTCCACACTACCTTAAGACCTGACGCAGTTATCTTCTCCATGGAAATAAAGAAGATTATCTTTTAGTGGAGCTTACAGTGCCATGGGAAGAGGGGTGGGAGGAGGCATTTAAAAGGAAGACTGAACGCTATAAAGACTTGGTGTGGAACTGCAGGGACAAAGGTTGGCAGATGTGGTTGTATCCAGTCGAGGTGGGATGTAGGGGCTTCCCAGCCCAATCAGTATAGAAGCTGATGTCAGACATTGGATTGTGGCAGATTGAGAGAAAGAAGGCAGTGCGAAGGCTGGGGGAGGCAGCAGAAAGAGCCTCCTTTTGGATTTGGAGTAGGAGGGAGGAGTTAAGCTGGCAGCCAGGAGTGACTGAGTAGTGGCTGGCCACCACTAATGACCCACCAACAGGAGAGTGTTATAGTTAAGGGTCGAAACACTTTGGTAACCATCTGATGACACAACCTCCTGGCTAATGGCTCCAGTCGTTGCAAAATGACTGAAGAGAAGCATCCAAGGATGTGTGCTATTATTATTGACTGCATTTACACCTGGATTTAGTTGTTAAATATTAAAACCATTCGTGACACTTGCTGCATCAAACATGCGACGCAACAAGCAAGAATATTGTTACTGCTGCTGTGGCTGCAATGACAGGCCTCCACCGGAACGTGGCAGCAGCGAGCTGCAAAAAGACAGGCGGGTTCTCTGGCTGTCTCTCAAATTAACATGTAGCAAGAACGCTATGGCTAATAACAACAGGCTTTATTGGAGAGCTGGCTAATTGCAACTGAAAGGTCTATAAACCCGCAAGTACGATGTGCTATTTTATAAATCGTTACTGGTCTATTTTATGTGTTACTGAACAATTGGAAGTGTAAACTGACGGACTACAGCAGGCGTTGGCGCCTTTTTTGCGAGCTAGTTACTGATAGCTGGGTGCATTATGTGAGGCTAAACAACGGGCATGCAAACATGAGAGAGATAAATGAGCTAAGTTAATAAAAACGTAACTAAAAGAGTGTAATGAAAGATGAGGCACTGTGAATAATTATTTTTCATTGCATTGTTTTTAATGTGTAGGGTTAGGATTCTCGGTTAGTGGTGTGACTAATCTAATTTAGGAGCTAGCACAGAAAGTAAAGTTTGTTTGGCCTGTATGTGTGTGTGTATATGTGTATGTGTGTGTGTGTGTGGGGGGGGGGTGTTACTGGAAGCCTGAATTGTGTGTTACATCAGAGATCATGACTAGCTTCTCATATCTGGCCACCTGTTGAAGAAGCAGATTGCTGGACCAGTATTTCCACACTGAATAATTCAGGCAGCACTTTGTGTGTGTGTAAACAAGGTTTATCAGGGTGTGTTTTCTTCCTGCGCTGTTAGCTCCTGAAGTGTTTGATTCACCTTTGTTAATTTATTCACCAATCTTTATTAATTACTTCCATTTTAATCAAACTGTAATATTTTGCTGCACCAAGATTGAAAGACCCAGAAGAAATATACAGTACTTTTCAGGGCATTACATATACACCGTGTTTTTTCTTGTTTTCTGTGAGGCGGTGACAATAATCACTAGGGATGGGATTTAGAAGGGATCACTCAATATGATATTATGACGATATTTAGATGCCGATTCAATCTATATTGCGATTCCGTTAGTATGACATTGTTGTGTCTCAATTCAATATTAATGTTTTTAGATAGTGTTATAATTCTAAACAGACTTCATTCATTTGTAGGATAACAGAGGAACATTTTAACACCTCAAATGCAAAAATACATAAAAAAAAACACGAATTCCCACACAACAGATTCACAGTACATCATTAAGTCAATTTGGTTCCCCATCTCTACTAATCACTGTATCACCAGGCTGCCCCTTATCATGTTATGTTGCACGATAAAATCCCTTTTACATCTCGCTCCTTTTTAAATGAAGATGTCTGAATGGTTTGTGATCTTATGCTTGAATCTGTTCTTTCCTTTATTTTTTGTGTAAATTTTTTTTCATTCCTTCATGCAGCCCAGTTTGCCTTCAGCAACAGAGAACTTTTGTCAGATGACTAAATCTCTGTGTGTTTTGTAATATTTCCACCAGACTAGACAGCTGCAGCCCACATCAGATGCCATGGAGTCGTGTGATGACGGGGGCCTCAGTGTGGGCACATCCTCTATTGAGGAGAACTACTTTCAGGGCTACACATTCACAGACCGTTCACATTCTAGCCGTGTGGTTAAGAGCATCATGGACCTGTGTTTGGAGGACGGCTTGTTTGCAGATGTCACCATCACGGTGGAGGGCAGAGAGTTCCTTCTCCATCGTCTGGTCCTGTCAGCCCAAAGCAGCTTCTTCAGATCCATGTTCACCTCCAATCTTAGAGAAACTCACGATCGCCACATCGAGCTGAAAGACGTCAGTGCGCCCGTCTTCCAGCTGCTGGTGGACTACATTTACCATGGCACCATCAAGCTACAGGTGGACGATCTACAAGACACCTACGAGATGGCCGACATGTACCAGCTTACAGCCCTCTTTGAGGAGTGCTCGCGCTTCCTCTCACGAACTGTGGATGTCAAGAACTGTCTTCAGGTGAGTCGAAGAGAAGTGTTAGAGTGCTCCCGAATAAAAAAAATAAAAAAAATAAAAAAAGTGGTACCACTGGCTCATTCAGTTTTTGTTTTAGGTGATGTGGTTGGCAGACAGACACAGTGACCAGGAGCTGTATACAGCAGCTAAACACTGTGCTAAGATTCATCTGGTACAGCTGCACCAGACAGAGGAGTTCCTCAATCTCCCTTTACGTCTCCTCATTGACATCATCAAAGGTTTGTGCTGTAGGACGGATAAGTGGATTGCATTCATGGGTGAACAAATCATTACAATAAAATGTGAAATAAATACAGAAAAAGTATTAAGTAACAGATACTACTGCTCCAAAATTTGGGATCACTTGTGAATGTGATTTCTTCGTTTTTGTTTTAAGATTAATTTTTTTAAAGACAAGACATAGACAACAATACTGGGTGTTTCAAAATTTGGAATTAGGTAATTACAGTATGTAACAACAACAACAGTCAGTTGTTATTTTAAGACATGAAGGTCAGCTCTTCTGGATTAGTTTATTTAGAGTTACCAGCCTCAAAAGTCACCAATTAACGGCACCTTGGATTTGAGCCGTTATGAAGGTTTTACAAAGCATAAGTAGCAGACACATCTGTTCAAAGGAGATTGTTGCATATTTTGGATGCCTCTAGCATTGTTTTATCATGTAGAAAAAAATAAAAATCAGGAACGACCCCAACTTTTGAGCGTTAGTGTATATAAAGCTAAATTGTCATTTGTGTAATAATGCAGACTAATGAGAGAGTTTTTGTAGAGTGTGATGTTATGTGGCTATAATCTTCCTGTCTTTGATGAGGTGTCCGGTGATATCTCATCCTGTTTTTCCTGTTTTTCAACAAAAAGTTTAAAAGTCTTTGGTTAACATTTCATCTATAAGTTGTGTTTTCACTTAATGGTATGTTTACAGTGGTGTGAAAAACTATTTGGCCCCTTCCTGATTTCTTATTCTTTTGCATGTTTGTCACACTTAAATGTTTCTGCTCATCAAAAACGTTAACTATTAGTCAAAGATAACATAATTGAACACAAAATGCAGTTTTTAATTTAAGGTTTACGTTATTAAGGGAGAAAAAAAACTCCAAATCTACATGGCCCTGTGTGAAAAAGTGATTGCCCCCCTTGTTAAAAAATAACTTAACTGTGGTTTATCACACCTGAGTTCAATTTCTGTAGTCACCCCCAGGCCTGATTACTGCCACACCTGTTTCAATCAAGAAATCACTTAAATAGGAGCTACCTGACACAGAGAAGTAGACCAAAAGCTAGACATCATGCCAAGATCCAAAGAAATTCAGGAACAAATAAGAACAAAAGTAATTGAGATCTATCAGTCTGGTAAGGGTTATAAAGCCATTTCTAAAGCTTTGGGACTCCAGCGAACCACAGTGAGAGCCATTATCCACAAATGGCAAAAACATGGAACAGTGGTGAACCTTCCCAGGAGTGGCCAGCTGACCAAAATTACCCCAAGAGCGCAGAGACAACTCATCCGAGAGGCCACAAAAGACCCCAGGACAACATCTAAAGAACTGCAGGCCTCACTTGCCTCAATTAAGGTCAGTGTTCACGACTCCACCATAAGAAAGAGACTGGGCAAAAACGGCCTGCATGGCAGATTTCCAAGGCGCAAACCACTTTTAAGCAAAAAGAACATTAAGGCTCGTCTCAATTTTGCTAAAAAACATTTCAATGATTGCCAAGACTTTTGGGAAAATACCTTTCTTGGAAGGTATAAAAATAACTTTTTGAAAGGTGTGTGTCCCGTTACATCTGGCGTAAAAGTAACACAGCATTTCAGAAAAAGAACATCATACCAACAGTAAAATATGGTGGTGGTAGTGTGATGGTCTGGGGTTGTTTTGCTGCTTCAGGACCTGGAAGGCTTGCTGTGATAGATGGAACCATGAATTCTACTGTCTACCAAAAAATCCTGAAGGAGAATGTCCTGCCATCTGCTCGTCAACTCAAGCTGAAGCGATCTGGGGTGCTGCAGCAGGACAATGACCCAAAACACACCAGCAAATCCACCTCTGAATGGCTGAAGAAAAACAAAATGAAGACTTTGGAGTGGCCTAGTCAAAGTCCTGACCTGAATCCTATTGAGATGTTGTGGCATGACCTTAAAAAGGCGGTTCATGCTAGAAAACCCTCAAATAAATCTGAATTACAACAATTCTGCAAAGATGAGTGGGCCAAAATTCCTCCAGAGCACTGTAAAAGACGCGTTGCAAGTTATCGCTTGATTGCAGTTATTGCTGCTAAGGGTGGCCCAACCAGTTATTAGGTTCAGGGGGCAATTACTTTTTCACACAGGGCCATGTAGGTTTGGATTTTTTTACATATTTTTTTCACACCACTGTAAATGTAAAGTGCCATCAAGTCAGGACATTCACTGAGTCATGAAAGGTGTTGGCGGAATATTAGCTGATTCATCCAGAACACAACTTTTTCTGTCCACTTTCATCCAGTATAAGATGCAGGACCATCAAAGCCAACACAAGGGATAATACATGAATACTGTTGCTTTTATACATTTTAATGGACATCTTGCACTTTAGCCTAAAATTTTATAAAACCTATCAAAGTAAGAATGAAAGGTCTGCACTATGTTTTAAATTTGCATGATTGTAGGACAGATATCTGTAAAGCAGTGGAAAATATGTATAATTGTACAAGCGTGCAGTATACTTTAGTCAGTTAGTCTTCACACAAACATACATAATATCCCAATTTTTTTAGATTATGGCTTATCTAATGCATCCATTAATCTACCTTTGTTTTCCCTTTTCTTATCATATTTTTGCTGTAAATTGTCTGAGCAATTTGGCTAATTTGCAACACAACACACTGACTAGCTCACTTCATGTTGCTCCACTCTACTATTTATTGCTCAGTAGTAATATCTACTTAGATTAGTGTCCCTCGTTCATGGGATTCAGTATTGAAACCCTGCATCACACCAACATTACTGTCTTGTCTTTAATTTAGATGGTGTTCCAACTTCCCAAAATCCAACTGCAGCAATTGAGTCGTGGATAAACCACAACAAAGTCGAGAGAGAGGAGTTTGCAGACATGCTTTCTGACAGCCTAAAGGTGAGTTAGTTAATGTATAGCCTAGGCCTGGGCGAATATTCGAAATCGACATTCAAAACCCATAATCGATCAAATTTTCCCAGGTCGTTTATTTCGATTACTTTCCCTTTAAAAACACTACCACATATGGAGTCACGTAACCCCGCTCCTTTATGTTACGTTATTCCGCCGACATGTCGAGCATGGAGAGCTTGAACACTGAGACAACTGAGGAACAAGAGCAGCTTGTACCAAAGAAAAACGCAGTCTCCGTTATTGGACACATTTTGGCTTCAGTAAGAATGACTTAGAACAAAATGATTTAAAATTTAAAAGTAATGCACCCTTCATTCAAAAATCTCTCACTTGTAATATGTGAGCATATTTACTGTACAAAACTTTCCAGTGAACTATGAGGGCAAAAAATAAATAAATAAAACAATTGTTCATTAATCGTAATCGAGTTAAAATATTCAATTAATCGAGATTTTGATTTCAGGCCAAATCGCCCAGCCAAATAGTATAGCCTATATAATATAACTTTCTGTTTCTAAACATTAAACCATAATGACCCTGTAGCATGAGTGTTGTGTTATTCAGGGATTGTCAAAGTAACTAAGAACATATCATTCATTTTAAAATCTGGAACCTTCTGGTGCAGGAGATTGGAGAGAACGTACACATCTACCTTATAGGCAAGGAGGAGACGCGGACACACTCGCTGGCCGTGTCACTTCACTGTGCTCAGGACGATGCCATCAGTGTGAGCGGCCAGAATAGCTTGTGCCATCAGATCACAGCAGCCTGCAAGCATGGGGGCGACCTGTACGTAGTGGGCGGCTCTATCCCACGGCGCATGTGGAAGTGTAATATGCGCACCATGGATTGGGAGAGGTGCGCGCCGCTGCCTCGTGACCGGCTGCAGCACGCGTTGGTGTCCGTACCCTCCGAAGATGCCATCTACTCGCTTGGGGGCAAGACGCTTCAGGACACGCTGTCCAACGGTGTTGTCTATTACACAGTGCAAGCTAACACGTGGACCGAGACCAAACAGCTGGACATAGCTGTGTTCGGAGCTGCAGGCGTTCATCTCGACGGCATTATTTACCTTCTGGGCGGAGAAGAAAACGATGCCGACTTTTTTACCAAGCCATCCCGCCTTATCCAGTGCTTCGACACGGCAATGCAGAAATGCCGCACCAAGCCGTACATGCTGCCCTTCGCTGGCCACATGCACGCTGCCGCTCACAAGGACCTGATCTTTGTGGTGGCTGAAGGCGACTCGCTTGTGTGCTACAACCCACTGCTGGACAGCTTCACACGCCTGCGCTTCCCCGAGGTGTGGAGCTGTGTGCCCTCGCTCTGGAAGGTGGCCAGCTGCAACGGCTGTATTTATGTGTTCCGGGATAAATGCAAGAAGGGTGACGCTGACACACTCAAGCTGAACCCAGCCACATCTGTCGTGTCGGTTATCAAAGGGATTAAAATCCTTCTCACAAACTGGCAGTTCGTTCTGGCCTGATGTTGTAGTGGCATTTTTAATGAGACACAGGATGGGGTACAGTAAAACTGTATGTGGACCATATAATGTTTGCTGTCATGGTATAGAATTTACATTTGTATTGTCAGTTAGTCACTCGGCAGATGCTTCTATCTGACAAGACTTACAACTGAACTGAGGAGATAAAGAGTCTTACTCGAGAGCTCAGCAGTGATGTTTTACAGTACATAGATTTGAACTCTGAACCTTCCAGTTAGTAGTCCAGTGCCACCATTAGCCCATGTATAATGATATAAGAGAAACTACCTGAAGTGTTTGTATACTTTTAATTTATTTGTGCTCCCAATGCATTGTTAAAAAAGCCATACAATATTTGAATTCTTAACTGAATCAACACTTTGTGGCATTTTGGACTACAGTTCAGTGTCTAGTTTTATCGGCACAATATTATAAGCAGTAAAAACCATCTATAAGCTCATTACTGAAGGTAGAATGTCATGATCTACTCTTTCCAGTTGACTTAGTGTAAAGATCAGTATGGACCACTGATCTTCTCACTTATTTTTTTTTTATAATTTTTGTTAACATGTACAATGCAGAACTGATGCTCGGTCTTTTTATTCCAAATTGTAATAAACAAGGGCCCTATATATTTAAGTATGCTGAGTAGTCTAGTTGACAGTAATTATGTATGTCAGAGGTTTTTAGTTGTATTTAAGCTCACATGAGCTCACAGTTAAACAGCTACTGAGTGCCGCAGTGTAAAGAAAGCTCTCTACAGTCCAGTACAGGGGTGCCAAACTCGATTTAGGTAACGGCCCAAAATTACACCAACTCTAATATCAAGTGGGCTGAAAATAATCTCTTCAGCAGACCAAAAACATCAACAGCTCGTCTTGAATGTGTTTATTAACAATTATACATGCAGTGCCTTGCATAAGTATTCACCTCTTTGATTTTTTCCCCCACATTTTTTAATGTTACAAACTGAAGTTAACATTTCTTTGTTAACACACAAAAGAAAAGGTGTGACTTTCTTACTGTTAACTTTGTTTGTTGTGAAACTCAGAAATGTGTTTTGTTTAGGGGAAAATAAACAAGAAATTGTATTCAAGTAAAAATGCAGATAATGTATCAAAATCTTGGAAGTACCCTCACATAAAAATGTTAAGTATAAATGAAAAAAGTGCCCCTTTTCTTACTTACACTATAAGTATTTTTTTATTTAGTATTTAATTGTTAATATTCCTTTAATGTTACTTTTTCTTTCATAAAATTAAAAACCTTTATTTTATTGAAGATAAATGAATCAAAAGTAAATATCATGTAAGTGACCAAAGTTAACCAACAAACCATTGTTTGAATCGCTGCCGAGGCAGTTTGCGTTAGCTTATGGAATCTTTAATTTCTAACCTGGCATTACCTGGCTCATCATGATTTATTTTTTATTAAATAAAGTTTATGCTTTCTAGGGAGGCAAAGAAGAATTCCAGTTTTATGAGTCTTGCTACTCTAGTATATACAAATATTTTACCAAGGAAGAAAGTTTTTTAGCATAGTCAGTGGCTGGATGAGACAGGTTGTTCAAAATCTAAATAAAAATGTAAGTTAAAATAAGTTCATTAAGACAGAGTACAAGCATTTAGTTAAAGCAATGCTTGCATAAAGTATAAATAGTGGCAAGTCTAATTTCTCTCCAATTCCTGAGAAAGACATGATTACAAAAATAAGAATTTTGCATGGTCATGAAGGATTATGTATCATTACCACATTTAGTAATTAGCTGAGTTTATGGCTCTGTGTTTAACTCTGTTTTGCTCTCTAGTGGAATAACAGGCTTATTTTTAAAATAACTTTGATTTCAGACCATAAGATGATTATAATTAACTATTATATATTATAATATTATGTATTATAATTTATAATTTGGTTTATGCTGTTTATCAGTCCGAATGTTAGACACATCTGAATTTTTTTCTTTAAACTAAACACTACACAGCAAGCTTCTTGCACAATGGTATTGATCGTGTTTTAAGCAGCAATAGAAAATGTAAGGTGACTTGTGCATGTGGATTGTAATATATTATGTCTCTTGTGTAAAGTGTCTCTTGTTAAACAGGAGAGGGGATTTCACCTTTGAATGCCCTGAAATATTTTGCGATGTTCATAATGCTTATTTATGGGTGCTTAATGTAAAAAACACACTTTGCAGCTGATTATATACATATGAAATAATGTGTTCTGCACTGTATATGCATTGTAATAATGCTCATGAAGGGCAAATGAAGTTATCATATTGATTCCTTTGTATGATTAAGAATGCATTGCTTTGTTTGTTTAATTAGATTTTACTGCCTCCAAACTGCTATGGTGAAAAACAGGACCCTGCCCAATCAGGATTCTGCTTCTTTTCATATAATGTAAAATAATTGCAGTGACATAACACTTTAAATGCATTAAATGTAATAAAAAGAAATCTAGGCAGATGTTTTTAAAAATTCTCTGCATTCACAAAACATTTTCTAAATCCATCCCTCATGAATGGATTGAAGTTATTGAATCAGGTGAAGTACTGGATGCCTTATTGCAGAAGGAGAGTAAAAGAGAAGCACAGATTTTAGTTTTACTAAAAACCTAAAACAATCATACAGGTAGTTAAAGTACCTTTTAGAACCTTTTAAATGAAAGAATACTCCAACCCTTAAACCATTTGCCGTGGTTTATAATGCTTTAAGATGTCAAAATCATGACGTGTCAGGTTTATATACAGGTGCTTTCCATAAATTAGAATATTATTGAAAAGTTGATTTATTTCCGTAATTTAATTCAAAAAGCGATTTTTTTTAAGGTTATTGCTTACAACTAATGAAACTGAAATTTCAGTATCTCAGAAAATTAGAACATTGTGGAAAAGATTAATATTGGAGACTCATGGTGGTGCACTATAATCAGCTAGTTAACTCAACACACCTGCAAAGGGTTTTTGAGCCTTTAATTGGTTCAGTGGGTCACAAAAGGTCATTGCTCAAAAGGCCTGGCTGTTTACAGAGTGCTGCACACATTCCAAGCACATTAATGGAAAGTTGAATAGAAGGAAAAATGTGGTAGAAAATGGAGCACAAGTAACAGGGATAACTGCAGGCTTAAATGGGTTGTGAAACTAAACCTGTTCAAAAATTTGGAAATGATTCAACAGCAGCTGGAGTCAATGCTTCAAGAGCCACCACGTACAGACATATCCAGGACATGGGCTACAACTGTCGCTACAACTCTCTTGAACCAGAGACAATGCAGCGGTGTCTTATCTGGGCTTAGGACAAAAAGGATTGTACTGTTGCTCAGTGGGCCAAAGTCCTCTTTTCAGATAAAATGTTTTAAATTTTGCATTTCATTTGGAAATCAAGGTCCCAGAGTCTGGAGGAAGAGAGGAGAGGCATTGAATCCAAGTTGCTTAAAGTCCAGTGTAAAGTTTGCAGTCAGTAGTGGTTTGCGGAACCATGTCATCTGCTGGTGTTGGCCCACTGTGTTTTTCAGGTCCAAGGTCAGCACAGACATCTACCAGGAAGCTTTAGAGCATAGGCTTTCTTTCTGCTGACCTGCTTTATGGAGATGTTGATTTCATTTTCCAGCAGGACTTGGCACCTGCCTACACTGCCAAAAGTACTAATACCTGGTTTAAGTACCATGATATCCCTGTGCTTGATGGATCAGCAAACTTGCCCAATGTAAATGGCCTAGAGAATCTATGGGGTACCGTAATAAGGAAGAAGCGAGACACCAGACCAGACAACGGAGATGAGCCAAAAGGTCCTAATGTCAAACTCTTGATGGTTCTTGATTGTTTGACTCTGTGACATCACCTGCCTTAAATCACCTACAAATGGCTTCATGTTATATAGGTAATGGCACGTTATACTTGAAATTCTAAACTTACAATTCAATCACCTTCAACTCCACTACAAACCATGCCAAACTCCTACAGAACCATCACAAGCTATTTGCATAAAGGTTATCTAATATTCCTCACATGAATTGTCAAGACTTTGTCATGATCTGAATCCCCCTGTATTGAATACCTTTAACTATCAGGACATAATTTTTGATGAATTTGCTCCAGAGAGAGTTTTTTAGTTTTATTTATTTGTTTATTTATTTATTTAATTTTTTAAAGTTGCCTTATGAAATAAATTAACAGGAGAAATCACAACTATATGTCAAAGTACCAGCATTTCCACACACAAAATAAGAAGATCCTATCAGATTGGCACTAACCAGGTGAGTGGACATTGGACAAAACACTGTTAATGTAAAGGCTGGACGTGGATTGGGAAAACGTTATGTGGCCCGTGGCCTGATGAGTCCAGGTTGCCCCTATCCAGAATGATGGGTGCATCAGAGTAAGTCAGGAAGCGCAGGAAGTGATGCCCTCATCATGTATCCTGCCCTCAGTACAAGCCTCTGAAGGCAGTGTTATGATCTGGAGTTGCTTCAGTTGGTCTGGTCTAGGCTCAGCAAGCATGTAACAATAAAATGAAGTCAGCAACTTCGAGACTCATTTCCACACATTACATACCATTATTAAAGCCAAAGGAGGTCAAACTATTTTTAGTGTTTTAAAGTTTGTTTGTTTTTAGTCCTGCAGTATATTTTATATGGTCTTCCATATCAAAAAGAATTATAATGTGATTCTTTAAAGTTTAAACAGGGCACAGTGTGTGATTGTGAATGGCACTGTGGTGACGTGTGGGAAGGATTAGTGTAATGTGTGAGTTGGGCGTGTTCTCTGCTGTTTATGATACATGGAAGAGATGATAAAATATTGTATTGAGTATTTATGAAACATAAGAAGAAACATTTCTACCCTGACAACGATGTTGTCTTCTGGGACGACAATGCCCCAGTCTACAGGCACCAAGCGTTTATGAAGTAAATAAACACATCTCACCTATTTGTAATTTGTAAGGTAATAAGTCCAATAAAAACAAAAGTGAATAGTCACAACTAGTGAGGCTAAGTTTGTGTGATGATCATGGCATGACTTAGAAAGTCCAGGGATGTGTCTTGGGAAAGTTGTGAATGGCAAGGTGTTAAAAGTTCCTATTTGTATCCTCGAAGCAAGCTGAAGGGAAAGGGTGGTGGAAAAGCTAGAACTTGATAATTCGATCCCATTGATGTGTCTCAAGAAGCATTGATACTGTAACTCAAGACGAATACCATGTCAGACTTTGTGAACTATTCTAAGCATCAGTTGCTGACACCAGAGCAGGGGACATGGGGGGAGGCACATATGTGCTTTAAC
Source organism: Clarias gariepinus (assembly GCF_024256425.1). Taxonomy (NCBI): domain Eukaryota; kingdom Metazoa; phylum Chordata; class Actinopteri; order Siluriformes; family Clariidae; genus Clarias; species Clarias gariepinus. The sequence goes on from NC_071106.1 coordinate 19,733,367, forward strand.
AAGGCCCTCCCCCAGGAACTCGCCAGCCAGTGCAAGGAGCGTTTGACTTGCTCAGCTTTAATGTTGTGAAATTACTGTCTGTATTTAGCTTCTCATGTGTTGAGCCCTGAATCTTGCAGGACCCCAGGGCCATTTTGAGGCATTTTCGTGTTTCTTTAAAAAAAAAAAGTGGTGTTGATGTCTTTTTAAAAAATCTGCAGGTGAGGTAAAGGGTTGATTGCAAGGTTGGAGGCGAAGCAAGTCGGCGTCTTTTGTGACCTTGGGTCTTTTCAGAGACTGAAGCTGGATTCCAGCAGGGACACATGGTCCAGACTGACAAGGCCATCTGCTACAGCGCCAGGCCAGGAGAGGGAGGGAGGAAAGAGGTAAAGAAAGGGAGGGCAGGGGATACAGAATTCCTCCCACTGGGGTGTGGAGGGAGTAGATATTCTGGGAGATCATTGCCAGCACCTTGGAGTGGAACTTATGCATTCAGTGTCTTCAAACTTTGCTGGAGTAGTCGCAAGCTCCTATGGCGGCTCGTTGAGAAGACCAGAGTCTTGTTCTTCAAACTGCACGGCACAGGTGACGTTCTCGTGGTCCTTCCAAAAAAGTTTTCTTATGGTGATGAGCAATCTTGGCTTTGGGGATCTTGTATGCACTTGATCCGGTCTCTTCCTCTTGCCTCTGCACCCGAAGCTGAGCACGGTGGAATAAAGGCGCTGGCGGGTGCAGAGGCCTGGCTTGGGCTGTCTATCTTCTCCTTTGCTCCTACATCCAAACAGTGACCGAAAGGAATTGAATGCTCATTTTTTTTTTCTGAAGACCAAAAAGCCTGGTAAAGGAATATTTTTTTTATGAGGCACGTGTTTATAAAGATGGGCCAGGACCAAACAAAGCAGCAGATTGAGAAAGGGCTCAAGCTTTACCAGTCAAATGAGACGGAGAAAGCTCTACACGTGTGGATGAAGGTGCTGGAGAAGACCACCGATCCAGGGGGCAAATTCAGGGCTTTAGGTTGCCTTATCACAGCCCATTCGGAGATGGGGAAATATAAAGAGATGCTAAAGGTAAGCTACATTTTTCATGTTTGTCAGTTTATTTGCTGTATAACACTTTTTAAAGAGAATATGAATTAGAAGAATATGATTATGACTGGACATATGAAGATTCATCATTTTGATTGTGTAAAAATACTTGGTATTTGTTTTTTCTATGTAAAACAATCTTAATGTAATCTCGGATAGATAGCTTTTGTGGATAATTATTATTTCAAGTGTTAATAAATATTATGTTATTCCATCATTTTTAGTAATTAGGTATATTTCGGTATTAGTTATTAGGTCTTTTACCAATTTGCATGTCCCTGTAAACAACAATATCCTTTTTAAAGACATGCTTGATATGATATTCCAATATTGATGCAGTCAATATTTTCGTAAATTAAAAATACATTGTATATGAAAAATGCTGCCATACTCTTGGTTAATGACTAATCATTAAAGTTATTTATGGACAGCTAACACAATCTAACCGCTTCACTAAATTCCACCAACAAACATTTAGTCAGACATTTGCTTTTGTTCTGTTGTACTTTTTTTTGTAGTAGAGTTAATGTTACTCCCACACTTTGTAGCCTGGCTGGGCGGTTCGTAAACACCTTTGGGATAATCTCCAATTACAGCAGTAACGTCTGAGGTAGCTGGGAGGAAAGAGACAGGTTCCGGTTGGAGTAGGCTTGAAAGATGTGTGTGTGAAAGAGAGAGAGAGAGAGAGAGAGAGAGAGGTCCACTCAGCTGTGCAAACATTTTAAAGGTTCTGAATAAGAGAGTACTTCTTAAAGCTGCAAGATCACATATTGTTACATATATTTATATAGCATAGTCATCATTAGATTACATCTCATTCATTTTTTATATGATCAAAATAGTTGGAACCAACAAAACTAGCTTTAGATCTGAGTGTGTATGCAAACATAACAAATCCTAATATTTTAGATGCCATAATGTCAAAAAGGAATATCACATTACCAGTTACCTACTTTGTTGGTTTTAAATAATAATAATTTTTTTAAAAATAACAAATTTCAGCTATTTAAGCAGATTCTGCAAGATATCCATATTTACATGATTTACAGTTTATATGTTTATAATAACAAGTTATGATGGATCTCAAATACATCTCGAGGAGCCATTTTATATTTGCGGCTTCCGAAAGAAAGCACTTTGGTAATGATATACAATCCCCAACTCAGGATATCTTGTTGACATAAACCCGCTTACTCACAGGAACATGCATTGCTAAGTTTAGTGTAGACTTCATTAGCAGACTAATGCTCGTAAACAAAATAAACATGAAATGTTGATCAGAGTAGTAGAAATCGTGCTCATACTTTTGCCCCTTTTGTCTAATATCCATAGAGCTCATGCATGTACTGTAAAAGATGGAGTGTTATTAAAATCAGTTGTGCTGAAAAAAACAACTACATGCACACACAGAGTGTGTTTTTTTTTTTTTTTTTGTGCAATAATTGTGCACAGAGTATAGCATAAATGCCGAAGCAAAATGAAAGCAAAAAGAGGATTATATTAAAAGATAATAATGTAAAGCTTGCAAATAAGAACTGTTTCCGTATTTATCAAATGTCTTTAGTGGACTTGGGATCAGATCATCCTCCATTAACGTAAATGTAAAAACAAATACAAGCCCAAGAAAACAAAGTAAGAAAATCCCTCCAAAACTAACACCTCAAAATGATGGAATAATATTTATTCACTGTTTACAGAACTACTCACGACAGGCATAGTCTTAAAAAACGAAGCAATATTGACTCATAAACGCCTTGTATGCATAGTTCATCTTCTGCACATGCAGTCCTTTGATCAATCCTGAATGAAGTAATTATTCCCAAACACAAACCAACACTCTGCTTATTTTTATCCCCTTCTTGTACACTAACATACAGTACGCCCTAGCTCAGATTGACACAGCACGAGAGATGGAGGACCCAGACTACCTGACCGAAGGCTACCTGAACCTGGCTCGCAGCAATGAGAAACTCTGCGACTTTCAGAAGACCATTTCATACTGCAAGACCTGCTTAAACATGCAAGGCACCACCGTGAGCCTGCAGCTCAACGGCCAAGTGTGTTTGAGCATGGGCAACGCCTTCCTCGGCCTCAGTGTCTTTCAGAAAGCCTTGGAGAGTTACGAGAAGGCCCTGCGCTACGCGCACAATAATGATGACAAGATGCTGGAGTGCAGGGTGTGCTGCAGTCTGGGCAGCTTCTACATCCAGTTAAAGGTACAGTCCTCAAAAGGTCATGATGTTAATCCTGTCGATATTTCTTTTACTAAATTGATTAATGTGTACCATGCTATGTACTTTCATGGTACACTCTCTGAAGAAGCGGGAGTGTAAAAGGTTGGGTGCAATAATACAAGCATGCAATAATATGATGTTCCCAGCACAGCACTGTTAAAAACCTCCAACATCCAGGGTAACTAACGACAAGCCGAATACAGCAGGACAGTTCAGATATAGACCTTTGTACTCACCTTGACACTGGAGATTTGTAGAGTTTAATCCCCCCGGATACTTAGAATGGACTGGTGTAATGAGTTTGTGATGAAATGCCATGTGGGGAATGTACTCGTACGTCAAAGGCACCGACGGACACAGTCTGGGAAATCTAAAGATAGAGCATTTTTACCAACCTATCGTCATGTTTATGCAATAAATTTAGTTTTTCATTGATTCACTGATTCATTGTTTCATTCATGCGGTCACCTGAGACCATTTTCAATGGATGTGTGATCATGTGATATACATTTGTGTTTAATTTTTCTACTCTTGTAGGATTATGAGAAGGCCCTGTTTTTTCCATGCAAGGCAGCTGAGCTTGTCAATGACTACGGCAAAGGGTGGAGTCTCAAGTACCGTGCCATGAGCCAGTACCACATGTCGGTGGCCTACAGGAAGCTGGAGCGTCTCCCAGATGCCATGGAATGCTGTGAGGTAAGCACTCGTGGAGTGTTCTAGCAAGAGCTCATTTGCAAAGGTTTATGTCAATCATTTGATTCATCTGGCAGACAAGTTGTCTAACAAGTGAGATTGGATACTACCCAAGAATATAGCTGCTAATCTGTCAGAGTCCTCAGATACATTGTTCAGTCCTTCGCCGCTTAATTTTTTTTAAATTATTAGTTTTATTGTAGTTACTGGATGGATAATACTATATACTGAATAATATGCATGTTGATGTTTGTCTGATTTATAAGCTGGAATTTTAAAGACTAAAATAAGAAATAAGTGCGAACATCTAACACAGAGACATGAGGGTTGAAGAATTGATTGCATTGGTTTGTTGTGGTGTTAGAAAATCTTAATATACAACAGTAACTTTGCAGCCATCATTGGAAAGCTATGTGACTGTAAATATACCGCACGTTACATCAGTGGTGACCTGAATGTCTCCCAACTGTACTGAAGTTTAGCAGTCGCTTTGTCATAGTTTCAACTATGGTGACACACTCCATGTTTCTGTGCGTAGCTACATCTGAGTGAGGTCCAACAACTGACAGGTGCAGCTGTTTGTGAGTCGTGTGCCAGACCACCCTACTTTACTACGGCGCATAAAAAATATGCCAAGGGTCCTGTGCACTGTTAAAGGGCCGTCATCATGGGGAAGAAATTAGTCCTTACTATAACAAGCAGTGCAACACAGAGACACGTTGCTCTGGACTGTGACTACTAGACTGGAGTCTCACTAGAGTAATACAGAGACAGATGGCAGAGTAGCACATTCCACTTTTCTACTTATGATCAAATTACAGTTGTTGTTCGACTGGCATGGGGGTTGTGCTTCCGAAAGTGTCTTGTGGAATTACCTTTAATGCTCCTGTACCCTTGGAAAAAAAAAAACAAAGGAAATGAATGTCATCTGTCATTACAGGAATCAATGAAGATAGCTCTGCAGCATGGAGATCGTCCTCTGCAGGCCATGTGTCTCCTGAACTTTGCAGATATTCATCGCTACCGCAATGATGTTGATGTAAGCCAGTAAAACTTTATGATCAGCAATTCATTCCATTATTATGAACACAGTTCCAGGCTTCAATACACAAAGGGCACACTATTTATTCATTCATTCATTCATCTTGAGTAATTGCTTTATTCTGGTCAGGATCGCAATGGATCCGGATTCTATCCTGGGAACAATGGGGACAAAGCATAAATGCACACTGGATAGGATGCCGGTCTCTCTCAGGACATCATATAATTAATACACATTCACACACTTATTCACACATAGGGAGAATTTTAAAATATCCACCTACCACTATGTTTTAGAATTATGATCAGAATGGACATACTGACATGAGGACGACATGTGACATTCCGCAGTAACTTGAGCTCTGGATTGAGTTTAATACGTGATGGTTGATCATTTTCGTACTTTTCTCAGAAAGCATTCCCTCGCTATGAGTCTTCAATGTGTATAATGACAGAGATTGGAAACCGCCTTGGACAAGCAGCTATCCACTTAGGAGTGGGAAAGTGTTGGCTACAGCAGAAGGAGCTGGACAAGGTGATGTAGTCCATTTCAAACATTATATAACAATATAAATCAGGCTTACACTTACCTTAAAATATACGAGCTAATGTATAGTTTTGTGATACATAATTTCTCTTATTTCAAACATTTTTTTAAATCTCTTTTCCAGGCATTGGATTCTTTTCAGCAAGCATATGAACTAGCAGATGCAATAGGAAACAAGGTAAATTCAACACAATTTATAACACACATATCAAAAACAACACTCAACACACATTCATCATCTTCTAGTGTATACCACTTATCCTGGGCTTTGGGCTATACCCTGGACAGGGTGCCAATCCATCACTGGGACAGACACCAAACTTACACACACTATGGGCAATTTGGGAACGGCAGTTAGCCTAATCTGAATGGCACACGGACTCAATGTGGGAATCAAACCCTCGACCATGGAGGTACAAGATCACAGGGTTCACAACTACACCACTAGGCTGTCCTACAAAACAATAATATTCAAATATCCAATGTCTAAATCACCTTCATTACCCAGCTTCTTTCACAGTGTAAATAAAGCACAGATAACGATTACTTTATTGAAATAGTTCTTGTTTAAGACTGCCATTGTATGTACCACGTGTTGTTCCACAGCTCTTTTCGCTGAAGGTACACTGCTTGTTAGAAGGCATCTACCGTAGCAGGGATCAGCAGGACGAGCTCAGAGAGCAGGTGGTGAAGTTCCTGCAATGTGTAGAAGAGCTGGAGCTCTACTGTGGCATGTGTGGCGAGTCAATCGGAGAGCGAAACCAGCAACTCCAGGCTTTGCCTTGCTCCCACATCTTTCACCTCAAGTATGTTTCCTTCCTGTTCCCATGCTTTGTGTCCTTACATTGTGTCCTTACATTGTGTCCTTACATTGTGTACTTACATTGTGTACTTGTCACATTTCATTAAACAAATGACAGAACCCTGAGGACAGGACCATGCTAACATTGTTAACACTCATTGTCATTGTAACATTTCAACACGGATACACAGTCATTGATTTAAAAGTGTAATTAAAATAGTTGTCCAATCTACTATTGCGTTCAGATAAAGATGTAAACGTGGTGGTGTTCATATGGTTAGGACACCGCTCACTGAGACAATGGATCTATTAACTCGCCAGACATTATAATATGAACATCTGTACACATGTTCACTCATGCTGATCAACGATAACTGAACAGATGAAGATTTAAGGTGTGTTATGTTATGCATGCTGAGATCCTTTTCTGCTCTTTATCGTTGTAAAGTGTGATTAGCGTGATTAGAGTTTGCACTATTTTTTAAACCAGACCCTGATGCTTTTTTGATAAATGAGAATAATTAATAAACTAGTATCTAGTGCTTTTTTTTCCTTGAGGTGGGCGGGGCTGTACACGTCACTCAACAGAGTCAATCAACGCTATAGTTTACTGTGTATAGTGTACTGTGTGCTAAAGAAACACAAATAAAAGCACAATAGAGCATGGCTTACTCCAAGAAAAGGACAGTAGACTATGAAAACTGATCCTTTAGAGATTAATGGACAGATCGATATATGTTTATTCTTCCAGAAGTTTAAAACCAGTTTGTCTAATGTGTTTCGAAACCATGGCGATAATAATGAGCAGTAATGTGAAGCACCACTATGAGACGAAACATGGGTTGTTTGAGCAAACCTGTGTCCGCAGGTGTGTGCATGTAAAATACCTGAACTTCGAGCTGGTATGACAGAGCAACCAGAGTCCTTTCACATACATTTACAGCCCAGCAGCGTGCAAATGAGGACTCACTAAAGATTGATTAAAGATTGTTGTTTATATTCCATACAAATACAAGGAAATATAAAAGGCCATTAAAGTTCAAATTGTCTATTTGTTTAACATAGCTACTGAAATTCGAAATAAATGTTATTGAAATGCTATGGAAGTTTTTAATTGCTTATTTTTTATAGGCTTACAATCACTGTATATATAAAGATTGAAATCCAAAAAACGAAAAAAAAACAAAACAACTTTTTGACTGGACCCTCTTAAATTTTAATTTAGCACCTCTGGTGTAAACACTATAGTTTTCCCCAAGAAAGTTCAGGACTGGAATTTCCAACAGTCTCCAATAACGAACTGGGCTCCGTATTAACTTAAACACAATATAATCTTCTGTTATATTGAACTTCTAGCTGCCTAACACACAGTATGACTGCACAACAATTCAGACAGTCAGAAAACAGAATACTCTGTACTGTACCATGACTAATGATAGACTAAGTTCTAGTTGTATGAGAGCATTTTTAAGCTCCTATCCTGTATCTTCACTGTGCAGTCACAGCATGATTAGCTAATTGGATAACTGCATGAATGTGCACGTTGTGAGAAATAATTTAAGGTGAAACATAACTGTGGGCATACTTCAAACTATTCAGATTATTAAACGAATAACTTCACAAACAGAAACAAAACAACCACGGCTCCCATCATGCAAATCATTGGAGTTGTTTCGATAGAATATAATATGTAACATGAAATGTCACTAAATTCAACTTTTTGCCAGCAAACGTCAGTTAAAATTGATAGAAACATGTAACTGGACATAACATGGTGCATTTTTCATGACAAATTAATATGGTTAAAGTACATTATGGGCATCATGTTGGTTAAGTGATCATTTACACTTTTTTGTTCAAACAGGTGCCTGCAGACAAATGGGACACAAGGATGCCCAAAATGTCGCCGGTCATCGATGAAGCCTGGGTTTGTGTGATGTAGTTGTGATGTTCCAGTTTGGACTAAGCAACATAATCAATGTGGCTCCACTTGAGAAAAAAAAACTGCAACATTCTCTACCAGGAGACACAAAAACAAAACAAAGAAAGTGGTTTAAATTCCATGCTGTTCATCTCATCTGGAGTTAATAGGGAGACTGAACGCACACGGAAATGGCCATAAAAGGAGTGCTCTAACCATCTGCACAAAGTATGTGCTTCGTGCACCGAGTCTTTGAAGAGTGCTTGTGTACGCCCTACTGGGCAAGTCGGAGAAAACAACTGGGATATATAATATTTTTAAAGCATGGAGGTGGAATAAAAATACATTAAAAGGAGATGAGACTGGGGTCACTATACATATCATTCTGCCACGTCAGTATATACTGACTATGTGGCATGGATCATGTTTTTATGGATTCAGATGGAATTTAAATCTTTAGGCCATGTCTTTGGCATCTGTAAACTGAGTACAAGGTAGAAATGATCCTAACTGAAGATCTGTATTATGTTTAAATACTACAGTAATATTATATTGATTATTGCTATGCTACTGTATATAGCACTAACAAACTATTAGCATTTAATGTGTATAACTTGGGGATATAGTTATTGCACTGTACATACCTTGTACTGCAAAGAGCAGTGCCAGTTTGTTGTTTAACGAGGGTCAGTCAGGGCCAACTTTGGTTTGCTTTATGTTCATAACAAACACTCGCAAAAACCTAAGATTTCTTTTTTTACGGATGGTAATGTTAACTGAGCCAAATGCAGTGGTGTTGCAGTGGTTCTTAATCACAGTCCCGAGGATACCCTTGCACTACATATATTTCTAACCTATTCTACAGTTAACACAGCACATATTAATAAAATATATTTTATTCAAACAACAGTCCAAAGCAGGGGAGCATTAAGGACTAGGCCTTAGAATAATTTTACTTTTGTCACGCTTGTCTTCCTGCCTTACCTATCCGAAACAGTGTTTTCACAAATCTGATTTTTTTTTTAGCAAATGTACATATGCATGTATGAGTCATGAAATATATCACTAGTTTACTATAAATTGGAGGCAGATTACACAGCAGATACACAGACTGTACAGTCCTTCTACAGAACATTTAGTAAGTTAAAGATTAGTGTTAAACTCCAACTCTTAAAAAGAAGTGAATTCTTATTAACTACATGGGAGCAATGTGCGACGCTGCTGCTCATCTAGTATACATTTAGTATACATTTTCTTACTTCTTGAATTATAAGTTATACCTTACGTTTTAAAAAGTAATAGAACTGTCCTGTTTTACTAACAAATCCTCGACTCCAAGGAAAAAACTACCTCTTCCATTTATTCTTTACAACAAAGCATGATTTAAAATTTAAATATAACAAAAAAAAAAAAAGAATAATAATAATAATATATATATATATATATATATATATATACACACATGTTGAATGTTTGAGAATGGTCCTTCAGTCACATCCAGTGGAATTTTTATAGTGAAATTGCAATAAACCTTTTTGCTACAATTGATGACTCTTTCTTCTCCAGGATATATTATGCATCTTTGTCCCTTTTGTTTTTTTTAAATCTTACAGTTCTCGGTTCTCTTGATCCCCACACAACTTACACTAAACTCTTCTTCAGCTGATTAGACAGGCATGCAATATGAAAAACAGCAGTTGCTTCATTATATGTGATTCTATAGTGATATGGTGGCAAAAAAATGTTTTTTGTTCCTCCAAAGTCAAACCCTTTAATAATTTTCTTTAATGTTCTTTCATTATTCTCTTTTATTCCCCTTTTTATGTATTTCAATATTTATAATATAATATACCCATATTATTGTTGTTGTGTTTCAAACACTATATAAGCATCCTTATGCATATCCTTAGGCAATGTACACAACAAACCACAGATTTATTAATTTAATTAGAATAAATTAATTTTTTGTACAGCAGAACGCAAATATTCAATGTTCTTTATCCTTTGATTTGGATTTTCTTTGGGATGCCATGTCTTTGAGTTTAGAGTCTAATTTGCGTTGCAGGTACACTTTTTTGTTTGGATCCAGGGACTTGTCTTTCTGCCCGCTTCCAGCATACAGCACTCCCTCTTTGCTTATTCTCATTCGAGCCTGTGCCTTCGCCTTGTCTCCACACCCGTGTACCTACAAAACAATTAAGTGATTATAAAACAGTATTCCAATTTTGGTAATAATGATGATAAATAAATCTAAACTAGTTGAGCCTGGTTATTATGCTCCCAGGAGATTAACGTGAGGTTTTCATTTATTATTAGAAATGTTAGCAATTTGGCTGAAGTATACTATTACTGTTAAGGTTGTCATTAAAGCATGTGCTACCTCAGGTATGTGGTGACTCAGGCAGTACTGTCTGTTACAGTAGGCACACAGCTGCCCCAGTGTGAGCACACTGGCTTTACACTTTATGAAGCCACACACGCTTTCTGCTTTCACCACTGCATCGATGAGTGCTTCGAAATCATCATCAGCTGTAGCAGCTGCAGCAATGTCCACAGCCCCTGCTTTCATTTTCCCCTTTCCTAAGTAAGAAAGTCACAAAGACATGATAGGAATGGTAAATATACAAGAGGACAGAATAAACCAGAACTCAGAACATTCAGTAAAAATAATATTGCATAAGTATTCATCCCTGGAACGTTTTCACAATTTGTAATGTTATAACCTGAAATTAAAGGATTATTCATCATTAATCTACATAAAATATACCACAAATCTGAACCGGTTGCCATTAGAAATCACACAATTAGTTGAAATATCTCCACCGTCACTCTTTTGCAAATAAGGCGTCAGATGATCTCAATGTAAATAAAATTTTTGACCGTCCCTAGATATTGCTAGAAATATAACTACAGTAAACAAACAGTATAATGAAGGGGGGAAGCTGTTCAAGGGACAACAATAGCCTGCACATTTCACAAAAGTGGGTTTTATGGAAGAGTGGTAAGCCAAGAACAAAAGCCATGCGAGTTGCCAAAATACTTGTTTACAGCATAGCAAGTATGTGGAAAAAAGTGCTAAAACCAAAAAGCTTATGGGTTTGGCAGAGAGTGTTTTGTTTGGCAGAAACCAACATTGCTCAACATCCTGACACGAGCCAAGCACAGAGCTATCATGTTATAGGATTGCTTATCATAAGTAGAGACTAGGCAACTGGACAGGGTTGAAGGCAGAATGGATAAAGCCAAAGACAGATCAATCCCCCCCCCCAAAAAAAACCCTGTTTCAGTCTGCAAGAGGTTAAACTTCTATCAGGACAATATAAAATGGCATGCAGAACCTCAATGTGGTATAATAGCTCGGACCTCATTCAGATTGGTAATATGTATAGTAGCAAGACCTAAAAAGTTTTACCATCCAATCTGACAGAGCTCTCAGCGAGAAATTTTGCCCCCCCAAAAAAAAAGCCATAAAAATGTAGGAACCAAACATGCAAAGCTGAAAAAAAAAAGCATCACAGGAGACTGGCAGTACTAATTGCAAAGGTCAAAGGTGATTCTTGCTCAGGGAGTATGTGTTTAACCAGCAAGTTTCTGCTTTTTAAAAATTTACCTCCGTGAATAAAAATATTTTGTACCTCTAAATGTTAGACATATAATGCAAACTCAAAAAGAAAAAAAAAAATCCCACTTAAGTTTCAAACACTTTAAAATATGGAAAAGTTTAAACCAGAGTAAATATTTATCCATCCTCAATACCTTTTGTTGCACCTTTGTTCTTTTTCATTGATGGGCCTTTGCCATCTTTAGGCTCTGTCTCCAGCCTTTTGCTCTGAATTTTTTCCTCCCGTTTTTCTTGCTCTCTGCGCATACGCTCCAAATGCAAGCTTTTCAGGTCTAGGGTTGGCTTTACTGGTTGCCTTTTGGCTTCTTTTTCTGTTAGTTCCTCTGGAATCTGGATTTCTGGCCTTGTGGACTCTGATTCCTCTTCGAGTGATTCCTCTGGCTTTGCCACTGGTTTGGAAACAGTGATATGGCGCTGTTTGCCCGTTCCTTTACTCACATGCTGTAGCTTTAACTCTTCACAGAGCTGGTGGATCAGTAGGCGTTCATGTGAGTTAAGGGAAGATGGAAACTGAAGCTCTGTCTGACTCTGGTTCTCCATAAAAGTAAGCAACTGCTCCTTTATCTCTTCTTTTTTAATTTGTGTTTCAATTTGATCATCTGCTTTTGGTTTGGGAAGGCCAGCTTTTAGATTTTTGCTGAAATGGGCACTATTTTTTGATTGACCATTTCCTTTGCTTTTACTCTCAGAGACTTTATTGTGGTTGGACTCGGCTCGCTTGCCTTGTTGGTTTGTAGTCTTTGTTTTGGTGGAAGGTGCTTTAATGTTATTCTGTCCTTCTTTAAAATCACGATGGTAGTTTTCTGGCACCAGGTCCTCCAGGTACTCAAAGGCAGTGCGAACCTCACCATGCTCAGACATGTAGTCGACCAAGCATCTGAGAAAATCATGGTTTCGGACAGTCTGGGAGTCACACACCACTACAAGCTGGCGTCTGGCACGCGTTACTGCCACGTTGATCCTTCTGTCCTCTGCAAGAAATCCAACTACTCCTGCAGGCTCAGAGTAAAAAAGTCAAATGAGATACTTTGGAATTAATTCTTGTTGATATTTGCTAGCTGCACTTACGTTGTCTAACCTTTTCTATTCGATCTAACCAGGGACAGCAGCACTGCCTCTTTTTCTCTGCCTTGAAAACCATCCACAGATTTGATTTCCAGGTCAGGGTACTCATGGGAGAGCTTCTGCCTTAGCAGATCTACCTGAAATATAATCAGTGAAGTTTAAAACAAAAGAGCAATGTAAGATATGCTAGGGCAAAATATTTGCAAACTTCTTTAAGTGAAATGTCTGAAAATACTTGGTCTACCTGAAGGTTATATGGTGCGATGACTGCAATGTCTTTGGCCTGCACTCCAGCCTTAGTCAAGGCTTTCACATGAAGTGCAACTATGTCAACTTCACCTGAGATTTCAACAACAACAAAAAAAAATTATGTTACGTAGTAAACGATTAAGCCAATCGTAAAACGGCTGACGTGGGGTTGGAGTAGAAAATAATGCAAAGATTTAATGTCTGATCGTTACCCTGATTGCCTTTTGACTGCTCATCTGTATCCTCCATTTCATTAAGACCACAGCCGGCAGTGTCCACTAAGAGCAGAGGCATGCTGGTCTCCTCAACATGAGCTACACCAGCCAGGTCTCTGATTAAAAATAGATATTACACTGAACAACTTCAAAGAGACGTTACGTCTATCTAAGGCAGACAACAATGCTGCAATTCCAGTACCATTATAGCTATATAAAGATCAGCCCGACCTAATATTTAATCACATACCTCAGTAAATGTTTTTCCACCGAAGGATGTGCGGACAGTTTGCCCTGATACATCTGCTCTGAAGCCCACTGCATGATGGCACTGTTCATACGGTACTGTGTGGTCAGCATTCGCACTACTGAGTCTCCGTACTTCTGAATCAGACGCTCCATTAAACTCACAGACAGACCTTTAGCAGCTGCACTATTTAACAGTAAAGAGAAGAAGATTTTTTTTTTAAATAGTTTAAATTTGTACATTCATCATGAATCAAGAGAAAATATGTTGATTCATGATGATACTCTTTAATAAAGTTTAATGTCCTACATTCACTACATTGACCTTAATGTTATGATGTAATTACTTTCCTGTGCATTTAAATGATCATAAAAATGTTTTATTAGATTTGTTTTTGTATACTTCTACATGTAAGTATTTTATAAGCTGCAAATAAGTAAACATAAACATCAGCCTACTTCTGAGATTTAATTGTTGGTGGCAGCTGTTTGTAGTCTCCAGCCAGAATGCACTTGCGTGCTTTGAGCAGTGCAATCCAACAGCTGCTCTCCAGAGCCTGAGCACACTCGTCTATCACCACCAGGTCGAAATGCTCGCTTGGCAAATGCTTCAGTGGGCCATCATTGCTAGCTCCTGTAGTCAACAAAAGTTACTTGAGCACCTGAGAGGAAAACGCAAGACCATATTCTCTTTAACTGGCTGAATAAGGATTATTCAAGGGGCGTTCAAGTTAAAGTGGGACTTGTGATTAAATTTCTCCTAGATGAAGGTGTAAAACTGATTGACATTTACAGAAGACTTTAAGCACAGTACGGTGATGAGACTGTTCGGAAACATTTGAACGCCTGTGACAATTCTGTCTAAGGTGTCTCGGAGCCCGTGCAGCTGTTCCCCTAACATTTAGCAAGTACCATCCCCCGTACACAAGTGTGACACTGGGATAGGTGCATTAGTGTAGTAGTCTGTGTCCTGGTATTCGACACAATCAAAAGTACCTGTTTGACTTGAACACCCCCTTGTAGGTTTATTCAATAGAACACCACTACTGACCAGTGTTGGTTGCTAGAATAACACTGGCCCTTTTCAGGATTTGGGTGATGGCCATCTCCTCCCTGCTCCTCAGTTCTTTTCGCAACTCTCCTATTTCCCGCCTTAGGCTGCTTTTTTGTCCTTTGTCGCGCGCTTTCTTGATCTGACTCTATAACCATGGCAACAGCATTTAATTACATTTATAATCTATCTCAAAATCTTAATGTAGTTACATCACTGCAGATGGGACAGAATCCTGTTGCAAAAAACTTTGTTCACACAAACATAAAACACTATTGAAAACGTTGAGAAAAAAAAAATGCTTACAAATGCTTTATCTATGTCTTTCCGGACATCCGCGATGATGTTGGTGTTGTCGCTCTGTGCAAGCACTGCATCCAGTGAATGTTTCTGGATTGACTCAAGCAGACGTGCTGGATGTCCCAGACGCAGGACCTTAGCCTTGCTCTTAGCCAGGCGCTCCACCAGATTATCCACTGCCACGTTGGATGGTGCACAGCACAAAACCTGCAGGGATTTCCATCAGAATAATTACACCATTCATATTTGTTAGTTTGACCTTCACTGTACAGCTAAAAAAATCTCCTTAGGGAGTGCAAGAGCAAAATGGCAAAAGAAAAGACATAACTTCATCATTAAGCAATTAAATAAATATAATATGAATTATATATATATATATATATATATATAAAAAATAAGAAATTCCAATGTCCAGTATCTTAACATTATTAGAATATATCCTAAGTGAATCATAATAAGGATTTACAATACAGAAATATCTAACTAATGTCATGTTCAGCAAACAAGTTAGTGGTAGTTTTGGTGCTGTGGGCAGGTGCTAAATCTTACTGTAAAAGAAAATCAGCAGCTCTGTAAAGCTTATCAGCAAAAAGAAGCTTAAAGTGCTCTAAAATGTCCTTATAAACTTTTTTTGGATTTTGTGCCACTCTATTCTTTTTCCAGGGCCTTGACTTCTCCAAGGACCTTGATTTCCAAATGAAATGCAACATTTATTTTCATCAGAAAAGAGGACTTTGGTCCAGTAAGCAACGTTCCAGTACTTTATCTCCCTAAGCCAGATAAGACTCTTTTGACATCATCTCCAGTTCAGGACTGGCTTGATATTAGGCATGCAACGGTTGGGGCCCTTTCCTGAAGACATCAGTGTGTGGTGGCTCTTGATGCACTTCAGCCTCACTCTTCTCCCTCAAGTTCTTGAATTGGCTTCGCTTGACAATCTTCTTAAGGCTGCAGTCATCCGTGTTGTGTTCCTTTTTTCTACCACACTTTTCCTTTCCAGTCAGCTTTCCATTCAAATGCTTCAACACAGAACTCGGTAAAAAACCCAGCCCTTATGTGGCTA
The DNA here is from genome assembly GCF_024256425.1 of Clarias gariepinus. Taxonomy (NCBI): domain Eukaryota; kingdom Metazoa; phylum Chordata; class Actinopteri; order Siluriformes; family Clariidae; genus Clarias; species Clarias gariepinus. The sequence continues at coordinate 19,749,483 of NC_071106.1, forward strand.
ACCATACTTGTGGAAGGTGTTGATGATCGTCACCTTTTGTCAATCATCAGTCTTCCCCATGATTGTGGTCGCGTGTACTGAACTAGACTGAGATACACTGCATTTATACTGTATGAATAGTAATGTACTCAAGCTCGAAATCAAATATTCTAACATTTGGAGATACTGGGGTTTTGCTTTTAGTGGTAAGCCATAGAGATCAACATTAAAACAAAAAACCTTGAAATATTTAAATGTATGTGTAATAAGTCAAGAATACTGTGATACAGGGGCTTTTCCATGATATTCTTTGTGATATACTTGTAGTGTATCTAACATTTACAGTTTAATCTTTCATCTATTTTTACATAAAAATCTGTTAAGTAGACCATTTTTAATGACTGACCAGAACCTGTTCGAATTTTTAGGTTTTACCTTCTGGCCTTGTTTTATAGCCTGTAGAATAACTTCAACCACTGTTGTGGTTTTCCCCGTTCCTGGTGGTCCATGTATAATAGCAACGTCTTTCTGGGATAGGGCAAACAAAACAGCTTCCTGCTGAGAACTGTCTAATCCATTGTTGACCCACTCTAAAGCATCTGAGCAAGCAAGTCAAACAAGAAATTTAGTTTATGCATAGTCTGAGCCACAATTACTGTTTAAAATGTTTTTTAGAGGTCTTATGTAGGCTTACTCTGCTGTGACAACATTCCAGGCTCAGAGTACCCAAAAAGGACACTAATTAGATGGGCAGCAGGACCATTTCTGTACCCATTCAAAAAGTTTAAAGCACTGCAATCAAACATGAAAATGATCATCATTTATCAGAATGTGACTCTCAATGGCAGAATGAAAGCACCAATGAAACCAGGCATGGGCAAAAAAAACTTACTGAGTCAATCGTTTATAAGTTACATCATTTGCAAGCTTCATAATATTGTATAGCGCATCACTTTCCAGGTTGAGGCCATCATGCGTTTCATCAAAAGCAACTGTTATTGATGTCTGTGTCACACGGGTCACTACACCCGAGCAAAGCTGATTAGGCTGGCTGCATCCTTCCGATTCATAAAGACCCACAATGTCACCTGAAACAAGACCCAATAAACCAGTTATACACGGCAAACAATTTAGGTAGCTATAGCAGTATTCAGCAAGAAATCTAACATCTTACTGATTACAGGTCTTAAAATATAATACATATGCTAACTATGCTTTTTAGGGATGAACCAATAAATATTGATCCTGGGACTGATCCTGGCTTGAAATCCTGGATCAGTGTCATATTTTACATTTTCCTCATTTAGACCATTTATGTTTTTCTGATTTTGTTTAAAGATGAGACATCAAAAAGTTCTATATGAAAAAACATTTCATAATGTGTCTTTAAGCATGTCTCCATCACATCTGTGATATCTGGTATACAAGAAATTTGCAAATATAGTAGTTGACTTGGTTTCAGTATGTCAGTACTAGGCATCTACTGATACCATGTGCTCGTCTTGAACTTTAAGTTAAGCACTTAGCAATGACCCTGCTTAGCCTACCTTTACCTAGCTATCTGGTTTCATTATACGCTATCAGCCCTCTTGCCCTCTTCTATTAACAGCTGCTGGGATTGAGCTGATCTACTGCAATGGAGGACTAATAAACAGACATGGGACAAAATCATTGTTTTGTAATTTACATGTTTTGGCACTCCCAAGTTAAGTTACCAGTTCTGAACTGAAGGAAAATCCTAAACAAGATACAATATGCTCTTTACCAAATTTGAGACCAGAGTCATAAGTATGGTGAATTTACAGAAATTATACAGACTTTAGTCTTTGCCACTTTCTGGACAAACATTTACCTCAACGGAAATTTTTAGGTATTAGACAGATATACTAAATAACATAATATTTCAGTTTCAAATAAGATGATATAGACTCTAGACAATAAGTATAGACTGTTTTCAATACATGTACCTATATTTCTCAAGTGTAAGTGTGTCTGTAAGGTGCAAGAAAGATGAAGTCCTTAGCAAATAACCTTCCTCAATAACCGATCTTCATAATCATAAGATCATTGCACCTTATCACAATTTAATAATGATAGCTTAAACTATAAAGGAATGAATATTCAACCACAGGTTCTACATATTGCACTCTTTTTGTGGTTGCCAACCTCAAAATCTTTAGAGGTGAAAGCCCATACAATATTATCATCCACTTCTCTTTACATAATGAACACAATTGTCCAAACTTCACTTAAGATCTTGGTTCAGTTTAAGCATCACTTTGGGTTCTAATTATATTCCATTTAGTGGGCGATTATGTTTTTAACCCTTGCTTGGTTGTGCATTTCTTTAAAGGTCTGATTTCTGATATTTTCAACAAAATTCACATTTAGCAACCTCAGGCGTCCAGCTCATTTAAGACTCTGCAAATGTTATTCACACGTTGTGGATTTTTGTCTATCTATTGGACAGACATCTTTATTATTTTTTTCTTTCCTTTTCCTTTTATATTGTGGTCTTAATTTGTAATTGTACTGTTTTTGTTTAGGTGACTTATTGTTGTCCAGTTGTATTTGATATATACAGTATTTAAAAAGTGAGTACACCCTTAACATTTTAGCAATCACTTTATTACAGTAAAATGTTCTCAAGGGACAATACTATAGAAATAAAAATTACATCTACTTTAGAGTAGTCAATGTGCAGCTTTTATAGCAGTACAGATTTACTGTCCTCTAACAATAACTCAACATGCAGACTTTGTCTAAATATCTGGCAACAAAAATAAGTACACCCTCATTTGTCAAAACTGTGTCCAAAGAGTCAATATTTTGTGTGAGCACCATTGTCATCTAACACGGCCTTAATCCTCCTGGGCATGGAACTCACCAGAGCTGCACATATTGCTGGGATCCTCTTCCATTCTTCCATATTGATATCACTGAGATGCTGGATGTTAGACACATAGCGCTTCACCACCTTCTGCCTGAGGATGTCCCACAGGTGCTCAAAAGGTTCAGGTGGGGAGACATACTTGGCCACTAACACATGAACTTGATAAATAGGACATGTGACTTTGCATGGTTAAAGATGTACAGCTGTTATCACTTAGGGTGTACTCACTTTTGTTGCCAGCTATTTTGACAATAATGGCTGTATGTTGAGTTATTTTCTGAGAACAGTTGATTCATACTGTTATACAAAGCAGCACATTTAGTACATATACCCAAGAAAAATATACACAGTGGGGCAGAAAAGTATTTAGTCAGCCACTAATTGTGCAAAAAGTTGTGCAAAAGTTCTCCCACTTAAAAGGATGAGAGAGACCAGGTATTTTCATCCTAGGTATACCTCAACTATGAAAAAGAAAATAAGAAAAAAAATCCAGAAAATCACATTGTAGGATTTGTAATGAATTAATTCCTCAGTAAAATAAGTATTTGGTCACCTACAAACAAGCAAGATTTTAAGGAGAATGTAATATGGTCAGATAAAACCAAAATAGTTTTTGTAAAAACTTAACTTGTTGTGTTTGGAGGAGAACGAATGCTAAGTTGCATCTAAAACACCATACCTACTGTGAAGCATGGAGGTGGAAACATCATGCTTTGGGGCTGTTTTTGGGCAAAGGGACCAGGACGACTGATCCGTGTAAAGGAAAGAATGAATGGGGCCATGTATCGTGAGATTTTGAGTGAAAACCTCCTTCCACAAGCAAGGGCACGTGGCTGGGTCTTTCAGTATGACAATGATCCCAAACACACCGCCCGGGCAACAAAGGAGTGGCTTCGTAAGAAGCATTTCAAGGTCCTGCAGTGGCCTAGCCAATCTCAGTCTCACCCCATAGAAAATCTTTGGAGGGAGCTGAAAGTTCGTGTTGCCCAGCAATAGCCCATAGCTTGGAAGCAATAGCTTGGAAGAATAGGCTGCATGGAAGAATGGGCCAAAATACCAGCAACAGCGTGTAAAAACCTTATCAATCGAAGACTTATTTTCCCCCATAATTTGCAAATTAATTCTTTAAAAATTCTACAATGTGTTTTTTTTCCTTACACTGAACAAAAATATAAACGCAACACAAAAAAAATCTGTCTAAATCTGACAGATTAATGAGCACTTCTCCTTTGCCAAGATAATCCATCCCACCTCACTGGTGTGGCATATTAAGGTGCTGATTAGACAGCATGAATATTACACAGATGTGCCTTAGACTGTCCAAAATAAAAGACCACTCTGAAATGTGCAATGTTGCCACCATTTGCCTCATGCAGTGCAACACATCTCCATTGCATAGAATTGATCAGGTTGTTGATTGTGGGCAGTGGAATGTTGGTCCACTCCTTTAATAGCTGTGCAAAGTTGCTGAATATTGGCAGGAACTGAAACACGCTGTCGTATACGCCGATCCAGAACTTCCCAAACATGCTCAATGGGTGACATGTCCGGTGACTATGCTGGCCATGCAAGAACCAGGATGTTTTCAGCTTCCATGAATTGTGTACAGATCCTTGCAATATGGGGCCGTGCATTGTCATGCTGCAACATGTGGTGATGGTCGTGGTCACGATATCTTTGTGCATTCACAATGCCATCAATAAAATGCACCTGTGTTCGTTGTCCATAACATATCCCTGCCCATACCAGAACCCCACTGCCACCATGGGCCACTCGATCCACAACACGGACATCAGCAAACCGCTCACCCAGACGATGACACACACATTGTTTGCCATCTGCCTTGAACAGTGAAAACAGAAACTCATCCGTGGAACAGAACACCTCTCCAACGTGCGAGACACCATCGAATATGAGCATTTGCCCACTCAAGTCGGTTATGATGAGGACGACGAGCATGCAGGATGAGTTACCCTGAGACGGTTTCTGACAGTTTGTGCAGAAGTTCTTTGATCATGCAAACCGATTGTTGCTGCAGCTGTCTGGGTGGCTGGTCTCAGACGATCATGGAGGTAAACATGCTGGATGTGGAGGTCCTGGGCTGGTGTGGTTACACGTGGTCTACAGTTGTGAGGCCGGTTGGATATACTGTCAAATTCTTTAAAACGCCTTTAAAGACGGCTTATGGTGGATAAAACATTAATTTCATGAGCAACAGCTCTGGTAAACATTCCTGCAGTCAGCATGCAAATTGCATGCTCCCTCAAAAGTAGTGACATCTGTGGGATTGTGCTGTGTGATCACACTGCACATTTCAGAGTGGCCTTTTATTGTGGGCAGTCTAAGGCACACTAGTGCAATATTCATACTGTCTAATCAGCACCTTAATATGACACATCGGTAAGGTGGGATGGATTATCTTGGCAAAAGAGAAGTGCTCACCAACACAGATTTAGACAGATTTGTGAACAATATTTGAGAGTAATGGGTCTCTTGTGTATGTAGAAAATGTTACAGATCTTTGAGTTTAGCTCATAAAAAATGGGAGCAAAAATAAAAGTGTTGCGTTTATATTTTTGTTCAGTGTATTTTGTCTCTCATAGTTGAGGTATACCTATAATGAAAATTACAGGCCTCTCTCATCTTTTTAGGTGGGAGAACTTGCACAATTGGTGGCTGACTAAATACTTTTTTGTCTCACTGTGTGTGTAGATACTGTATATACTCAGCAAAAAAAGAAACGTCCCTTTTTCAGGACTGTGTATTTCAACAATAATGTTGAAAAATCCAAATAACTTTACAGATCTTCACTGTAAAGGGTTTAAACAATGTTTTCCATTCATGTTCAATTAACCATAATCAATTAGATGCATGCACCTGTGGAATGGTCGTTAAGACCTTAACAGCTTACAGAAAGTAGGCATTTAAGGTCACAGTTCTAAAAACGCAGGACACTAAAGAGACTTGTCTACCGACTGTGAAAAACACCCAAAGAAAGATGCCCAGGGTCCCTGCTCATCTGCGTGAACGTGCATTAGGCATGCTGCAGGGAGGCATGAGGACTGCTGATGTGGCTAGGGCGATAAACTGCCATGTCCGCACTGTGAGAGGCCTAAGACAGCGCTACAGGGAGACAGGAAGGACAGCTGATCATCCTTGCAATGGAAGACCACGTGTAACAACACCTGCACAGGATCGGTTCATCTGAATATCACACCTGCGTGACAGGTACAGGATGGCCACAACAACTGCCCGAGTCACACCAGGAACACACAATCCCTCCATCAGTGCTCAGACTGTCTGCAATAGGCAGTCCATGAGGAGGAGATGCACTGCAGTACTTCAAGCAGCTGGTGGCCACACCAGATACTGACTGGTACTTTTGCTTTTGAGCCTCCCTTCATTCAGGGACACATTGTGAAACATTTTTAGTTCATTTCTTATGGTGTTGACTCTTTTAGTGTTCATACAAATATTTACACGTTAAGTTTACTGAAAGTAAAAACAGTTGAAAGTCTTTTTTTGCTGAGTATATACATGTGTGTGTGTGTGTGTGTGTAGTTTTAAAAATGTTTTCAGTCTTTTTAACTGAAGGGCCCCAGAACCAAAAGCCAAATTCAAGTCACAAGTCTTCTTAAATTATATTGAAGTTATGAGTCGAAAGTCTGCAAACACTGTAATGAGGTCTTTCTACTGTAGTTAGAATTAGAAAAATCATAACTGCACAGTAAATTCCCCATGAAAACTTTTAAAACATTAAAAAAAAAAACTCACCAGGTCCAAAACTGTGACTGGGAAGACCTGAAGGGCCGATGCTTTTCCGTGGCTCAAATGACACCAGAAGTCTGCCATGCATTCCTGTCCTCTGGCTTCCAATCTGAAGTTTCAGCAAGCAGACTCCTTTCTGCTGTAGATTTTTTAGTGAGAGATTCCTTTGCCATGCCCTGACAATAAAGTAATACAGAAACATCACCAATCATTCCTTAATCTTAATCAAAAGAAGTCCTGCCATAGACACATCTCTTCACAACACTAACTGCTTGGATTACCTCGTTTCTTCTATCTCAGCTTCTCTCTCCTCCTGCAAGAGCTCAAGTGTCCTGGAAACGAAACTTTCAACCTCCATTTCTGTTACACACAGACATCACGAGAGCAGAATAAAATTACACAACAAAAACAATAACAACACAGACATACTTGAGACTGGAACTGATAACTGCAACGTTTCCCTCATTATTGTATAAGATTAGCGAGCTAGCAAAGTTAAATAAAAAATAAAGTAACGTTAAATAACACAAGGAAATAGAAGCTAACGCACCTATGTTATATAGTCGACACGTTCAGAAGTAAATAAAAAAAAATCTATGTATTGTTAGTATAATAATTGTATAAGACCAGACACATACCTGCCTATCGTTGCAGTCGCTTTCGTTAGGAGAAGGAGTCGACTCTTCAGAAAGATTCAGGTCTCCGAGTGCAGGGGAATCGATTCCGAAGCTTCGAGAACCGCACAGTAAATTACATGGTAAAAGTAAATCACTCTTTATTAATTTTGGTCTAATTTATTTTCAGTAGTGTCTTTTAATATAACTTTTCTGATGTATAATGTTTTTATCCATACCCTGCTGTAACATGGTGCCCTGTGAACATTAGAAGAGGTAAATAAAGCATAATTGAATACTTGAATCTTAAATGACGAACCGTTTGTAATTTGTTATACGTTCTATAAATTATAATAGTGTATTGTACCTTTTATTAGCACTGTACTAATCGTTTTATAAGACCACCAACCTCGTTTATTTTGTCACTAAATACAATTCATGTATGGAATCGACTCGAGTGAATCAGACTCGAGTGAATCAAACTCGAGTGAGTCGACTCGCACCAACCTTTTCTGGAATCGAATCCCGTCTGTTTTCAGCATTGCGCATGTCAGGATTGGTACGTCCTTGATTTCATACCTACCTACACACACCACTGTTATATTAATTATTACACTATTTTATTATTTCAGTTTATACCTTTCATTTTAAACACAACCATAGAAGATTATTTCGGTGAATCATATTGTCAAAGTAAGGCAATATTTCCTTATCAACGCTGTTGTTTTTATGAAAGGGGAACGGTCGTTGTAGGCACGTTTTCCCCTTTTTTGGAGGGGACAGAATTTTGTGGTACACCGGTCATCATGCTGTCTGAAAAGATGTCAAACCTAATGTAAAAATATTCTCGCTGTTTAGCTATATTGTGGCGTTTTATTTAACACTCAGTGTTCTGATAATATTATACGTTTATGAATAGTGATTTCCACTGAACAATGGCCCGAGTTGTGAAAGTGTTAAGGACTTTACGAAATCATTGGAAAAAATCGACTTTTGCAGTATGTGTCCTGTCCTATGGTGGACACTGGATGTACGGAAAGCACTGGTTCGTAGCTCTTTAATCCTGATTGCACCTCTCTTTCATTATGCACTTTATAAAAAAAATACTAATTCTTCCAGTACAATCAATATAAATTATATAACATTGAGTAAAATATAAAAAAAAGTTATGTTAATTCTAATATTTAATTATTATGCTCCATCAAGGGACGTAAGTAATCTTCGTTCATTTCTTTCTAACAGTGACAGTGTACTGCGACGAGAGGCATGTCAGGAGGCTAGGGTAAGTAATGTCAGAAATTTCTCACTCAGTATGGAGAATAAGGCAGAATCCTTATGATGACACAATGGCTTAGTGGTGAGCACCATCACCTTGCACCTTCAGGGTCAAGGGTTCGATTCCCTCCTCGGAGTTTGCATGTTCTCCCCGTGCTTGGGGGTTTCCTTTCACAGTCCAAAAATATGCAACTTCGGTTAATTGGCGTTCCCAAATTGCCCGTAGTGTGTGTGAATTACAGTTGGGCATCAAGCTAGCAGCTCGACCCCTTAAGTAATTGCCATAGAATAGGCACACAAATAACCACCCACATGAAATTTAGAGATGCCCTTGTATCTACCAGCATGTTTTTCTAGAGCTAAGTGAAAACATATACAGACACAGTGAGAATGTGTAAAACTTTACGTGAAAAAAAAAACGGAGTTTAGTTGTTTACTCTGGAGTAAAGCAGCAACAGTGCCGTTTATTTATTATAATGATATATTAACATAATAATTCATATATCATTATAATATATTATTTATTATTTATCATTATTATTATCTTTACTCCTTTTGTGCAGAAATATTATTTTGCTTTTGGATCATGTCTGTTCTATACCTTGATAAAATGCCAAAAATAATATTTCTGCACCAAAAGGATAACGATAATAATAATAATAATAATATATAATATATTATAATGATATATTGTATTAAATATTATGTTAATATAATATAATAATATTTTGTACAAAAGGAATATACTGTATTTAGAGCATATATTAAGAATTTGTAAATAAAGAATAATGAAAGTAACCTGCTGGTAGGTGATTGGTTTTTCTAAAAAGCTACTGAGTGTGAATTAGTTTTTAAAGTCTTGTGCTTTGTGATAGACAGGTACTCCATTCACCTCATGTGCACTGTTTCAGACCTCGTCAAGATAAAACAGTTTCTGGAGTTAAATTTAAGAATGACTTTTCAATTTATTAGTATATAAATATTATATGAACCACTCCTAACTGTAGGTTAGTGATATTAGTGGAGTTATTGCAGTGTTGATGTTGTAAAACACCAGGTATATTGTGATGTTGATCTGGTTTATAATCAGGAATTTGGTCAAAAACTAATTGGTCCCCAGGAGTCACTGAAGAAAGCAACAGTAATCCTGAATCCTGCAGCATGCAAAGGGTGAGAGTTTGTGATAATCACTTTTTCTGGAACATACTCTGGAACATGGCTCTTATCTTGCCAGTCAAACTCTCACTTATCATAGTGATTGTTTTATTTTCATTTTTCCACATGTTTTTCCACAGAAAAGCTAACAGTCTGTTTGAAAAGAATGCAGCCCCTATTCTACATCTTGCTGGCATTGAAGTTAAGGTTATAAAGGTATTATACTTTTGAAGTTGATACAGTAGGACTATATATTTTTTTTTTTTATAGATAATGATGATGATGATGCTTTGAACTTTCTGTAGACAGATTATGAAGGGCAAGCCAAAAAGCTCATGGATCTGATGGAAGAGACAGACATGTTGATTGTTGCAGGCGGTGATGGAACACTGCAGGAGGTAAAACTATAAAGTGTTTAAAATCTGGAAAGGTTTTAAACATTTTGCCAGCATAAGCTCTTGCAGCACTTACATTTGTTTCTTGTCTTTTTTTTGGTTCAGGTGATAACTGGCTTGCTGCGCAGAGCTGATGAGGTTTGTGCTGTGATTAAACCACCCATGTCTATGAAGGAGTAATTTGGGAAATACTACTTAAAGAAAGCTTGTTTTAAGGCACTTTAATGAGCACTATCCAAGCTTGTTGTTCCAGTTGTGATAGAAAAGCATGCATATTTTTTGGCTATGTTATGTTTAGCCATATCAGGGAAACCCTGATGTTAAGGCGAGGCTAAGGGGCTCCCTCTTAGTACAACACAGGATTCTCATTTAAATATTAAAGAAATTGGATTTTAATTTTAAGAGTCCACCCTCGTACACAAACTCATACTGGCCATATCTCGGCACCCGAACATAATACACTAAAGATCTAATGATATACACTGAGCTTATTGAACCAGGAATCTGAAAAGACGCAGGACGTAATTCTACTAAAATGCGACTTTATACCTGATTAGATTTGATTTGATTTGATTGGTCACATCACTGATTGACCTACACAAACATATGCACAGAAATTTGAGGTGATCTATGTTACTGAAACATACATAAATCTGGCTGTTTTATTTATTTATTTTAGTTTTTTTTATGAGTACTTTAACACGCAAATTCGATAAATGATCGAGAAACAACCTTTCCCATTAAAAATGTCTCAGGAATGTTTATTAAAAGGAGGTGGATTCTATGAGTTAGTAGGTGTTTACTGATTCATTTGAATGTGTGCTATATTTTGATCCCAGGAAGCATTTAGTAAAACTCCTATTGGCTTCATTCCTCTGGGCTTTAAGAACAACTTAAGCCAAAGTCTGCATATAGTTACTGATGACAAAGTAAAGTAAGTACTCTTATTAAACTCTATCGCCATCAGGTGATTTATCTAGAATTTATTTATCGAGTATCTATATGGTAAAAGTTGTATATCAGGGTACGATATAATTTGTTGTAAATTTCAGGCACATCACATCAGCAACACTGTCTATTCTGAAAGGTGAGACGGTGCCACTAGATGTGCTTCAGATAAAGGTAAAGCATAATCACTCTGTTGCTGTGTGTGTCATTTCTGAGCACAATTACTTATTTTGTGGTTTGCATTTTGCTCTCAGAGTGAGAAGGAGCAGCCTGTCTTTGCTCTCTTAAGTTTGCGCTGGGGTTCCTTTCGAGATGTTGCAGCATCCATTAGCAAGTGAGTGCTCTTTAAACCGGGAAACTTTGAGAGATGTTCAAGTCAAACCGGGACTTTTAATTGTGCAGAATAATGAAACAGTTATGAAAATAAAAACACTCTTAATTTCTCTATATAATGCCTTGCAACACTAATGCACTTATCCTAGCGTTTTACTAGTGCTTGAATACAGGAACTAGTGCTGGCCTCTCAGGAACTCCTTTAATGGAGGAAATAGCTTGGAGCGGGGTCAGGTAATATAAGAAATGTGGCAATAACTCCCAACTAAGTTTATGTAATGTGCAAGTGGTGCTCTTGAATGGTTGTGTCTACTATTGCCATAGACAGATGTGTCTTTTCTTTTAAGTTACCGACAAGTTATGTTTAGATTTTCAAGGTTCAGGTGATAAACTCGCTAAATGTTCACGGGAACCAGTGCAGTGGGCTCTGAGCCACCTCGGCCAGGATCATAATTCATGGATGAATGAATCTTATAACCGTACTCTTCTTAAAGTGTTCTGTGAATGTCAAACACCCTCGTTTATAAAAAATTTCATCACAAGTCCTGGTTTGACTTTATCGGCAATTCTATATAAATGCATTTGTTATATAAACATGGTGTAGATATATTTATACATTTAAATGAGCTCTTATCTTCCTGCCTTTCAGATATTGGTATCTTGGACCGTTAAAAACAAGGGCAGCACATTGGTTTAGTACACTAAGGGTGAGAATTGTGTTCCATTTGTGTACATTTGCGTTTTAGATTTATGAACTTTCAATGTTAAATTACCCTATTTGGTTTCTATATCTTAGGATTGGCCACAGATGCATCATGCTTCTGTTTCATACCTGCCTCCTATCCCTCGACCCCCAGACCTGCCTGATGTGAAGCCTGTGAGACCCAGTCTCCTCTATCGCATCTATCGGAGACTTAAAAACTACTGGGCACCTCCTGTAGAAGGTACTATTGATGTGTATCTGGGAAAATTGCCATTAATGCAGGTTTTAGTATCTGATGTCTCAATGCATTTTGTGTGTGTGTGTGTGTGTGTGTGTTTGGGTTCAGAGCCCCAGGTAGAGGCAGAACCAGAGCCTTGGGAGGATAAACAGATCTCCACACTGGAGCTCACAATCAGCACACACAACAGAAATCCAGTGAAAAGAGTAAGTCGGCTTAAAAAAAATCATATTTATTTGTTCAGATGGTCACATGACAGATATTTGTTTTTATTTAGAATCAATACATCTTATGCATTTAATGCGAGTGACTTTATAAATGGGTGGATTTTACAAAAAGTAAAGCTAACATAGGACATTAACTTGAATATGCACCTATTTTCCAACACTAACTTGACACTCAGGAAAATGATGCAGCACCAAGTCTTCTACTGTAAACTGTTCTAAAAAAAATATACTAGCATACTAAAAAACTGTAAATGTAAACCCTAATCCTTGAGTTCCTTGCAGTATTTCTGACATTTTGCTCATTTTGATGTTTAAACGAGATCGTTGTACTGTTATTATAACTATTATCAAACCAACCTGAGTGAACAAAGTGATGGTGGAAACCAAGGCTGCTTATAGTAGCTATACTTTATAATAAATTATGACTTTAGCAACCGTTCAGAACTTTCTGTTTCAAGACTGGGTGACCATATCATTCTAAATTTTGCACACCCTCCCATGAAATTTTTTTAAATGTTCGGCTCCCGAGCACAATGGAAATTGTGGAAATGAAAATACCCTCTGGGGGAAAAAAACAATCTGAAAAAGAGACTTTAGTCCTTTTGGTATAATCATGGTGAATAAAAAAAATCACTCCATAGATTGTAATCGGGTTTATAAATTGGACAGATACAGAATAAAATGCTTTTTCCATCCTGTGAACGTGAAACCTGACCACAAAGAACCAAAGATTTAGCACGTACAGTTCCTCTGATGTAAGTTAAAGTACACAGGAGTTCTGTTGGCTTTGATGTTTATTCTAGGTGTCTCTTTGGGCTAAAAACAAGCCATTTGCAGATGTTTTTCCCTGGGAAAAGCAGTGTGCCATTGAGTCCCTACTTCACAATTTCTCAAGTTTTATTTTTTATTTTTTCAAGAGTGTAATTGTTGGTTGTTTATGATAACAGTAAAATTAACATAGCTGTAAAACTTGTATAGCTACAATTTTTGCATTTTACATATTAATAAAATTGTACTTACCACTTTGACCTCGCCAGTAAGCCACCTTCAATCAGATAATATCTGCATGTGAACATCTATCATTAAAACGGTCCAGATCAGAGTCAGATATGTGTGTAGTGTTTAAACTGAGGTTCCTGTTTACACACATTTTGCTTTTCTTATTGCTGTGTTCTCATAGCATGTTGTAATTTATTTTGTTTTAAAATACTTTATTAAAATACTGTAATCTTGAGGTATATAGTTTGACAGAAAACTTAACAGAAATTTATAAAGGTAATGCTTTACTCTTGCTTCTGTGACAGAGGCAAAGCTTTTTCAGCAGTGGTCAGAGTAAATGTAAAGAAATTAAGTGAAGGACATGGGAAATGAATGATGAATTTGTTCCTGCTACCAGGTACATTTTGCTTTGTATCGACTTCTGGTGGATTTGGATCCATCGGTTCTATAACCCGGAAGAAAACATAAAGTTAGAGCTGTGGGATCTGGTCTCCAGAAGTCCTGTTTGTCATCTATGCTGCTCGCATGGAGCTGTCTCGACCAGACATGTGCTAGGGATTTTCTTGTTAGCCACACTGGCATCTCTATTGTTTTGTTATAACTGAAAATAGTTGTGACTAATGGAGTCAGACCTTGCTGCACATCAAGGGCACATAATCATTGTCTGTATTTCTCCTGCAGAGGACAGATGACTCCCTGGTGCTCTCTGTGGAACCGGACGAGCTTCCAGTTGGACAGTTCATCACAGAAGGGTATTTATTTTATGTGATATTTTAACTTGCAGTAAAAAAAAACCCTCTAGTATCAGAGTTAATTATTGAGAGGATGGTGTTTTTTGTTCACTTGATAATGATGTATCATGACTTGTTTCATTGTGTGCAGGACTAAAAAAGCTGAAAACCCATTTGAGTACACAGAGAAGGCCTTTCAGGTAGAGGCAAGCGTATGTCGGCTCAGTTTACCCCAGGTGAGGGTTTGTTTTTTATAAAACTTGTTGGAAACTAGCCGCAGTCCCACTCAAACCATTATTAAAGTGAAGTTACAAACTCTTCAAAAAACATGACGAATGATGCATGTTTTTCCTGAATAAAACTTTTGACTTAAAATACAGTAAAATACACTATTCATTTATCTGTTTATTAATCAAACTTTTGTATAAAAGCAATACTGTAATAATAATAACAGTCAGCATGGCTGACCTTCAACCTATGCCTTGTCTATCTAACTGTTAATGGCAGCTATGCCATAAGTGATAACTAACACTTGTTTCACAGGTGTTCCTTAACATTACCTACAACGAGAAACAGGAAAATACATGTCATTCTTAAATTAATGATTTTGTAACTGTTGACATCGTTGCAGTAAAACGTTTGCAACATGTTCTTACAGGGGAAAAAACAAAATCATCTTTCAAGGTGGAAATCACTCCAGCCTGTAGTTGATTATATTTCTATAACAGCATGGCCCATTATGTTTTATCCCTTACTTAGAATAAATTGTCTGTCTATAAGCAGAGCGCTGCTCTAGACATTTAACTGAATCAGTTCCATGTTTCTCATGTTTCTGCCCACAGGAGGGCGCTGGCTTTTTTGATGTTGACAACGAAGCGTTTGAGGCGATGCCAGTGGAAGTGAAGCTTTTGCCAAGGAAACTAAGGTTCTTTTGCAGCTCTGAACGCAGAGACCAGCTGGCACAGATGAACTAGCCAACATGCTGCAGTGAAACGCTGGGAAAAGTTCTAAACACTGCTGTCTAATTTATTGGACTTTTACCAATCTATCACAAACTTCTTCTGCCTGGGCGCTAAGTACACAGCATCAGAGCAATATCATGACATCATATTGTCATGTTGGTGTAATATGTTTTGATTGTTAAATATTTTCCCATGGATTTCATGTCTAAAAGGAATGACTAATGTATGTAAGATAAAACAAATGCCTCCAAGCATAGTTAATCAGTGCGCTGCAGTAGGCGTAACACCAGGACGCTGAATGAGAACTGCTTGTTTTCCTCAATATGAATGTGATGGGAGGAAGGTAGAGGGTGCAGTACTGTTCAGCTCCATTAACATGGCATCTAACAAACTATGTTGTTTATATGTGGACCAATGACCAGACATAAATAACAAGAACTACTGTATATGACTTATTATTACATCTGATTATAAAACAGTTATCTAAAAAACACGACCTGATTTCTTATTATTTATTTAAAATTTAATTGGTAATTATGAAAGAAAGAAACAAGTTATGATCTAAACATAGCAGGATGAAGTGTGCTTGTAGGTAGATGTTTCCAGTGTTATACTGTAGAACTGCTGTAATACCATTGTTCTGCTGTAAGCCTTTAAATGTATTACAACCTCCATCTGTCACAAACTGAATTTTGCTGCAAAGGAGATTCTGCAGCAATTATGCAGACATGTTCGTGCACAAACAAAAACTTCACTTCCTGCTTGTTTGAAATTACCACCAAAATAATAATAATAATAATAATAATAATAATGGGGGTATCATTCATTTCAAGTTTTGAAAACACTATCACAATCAGTAAAGAGAGTTTATTTCAAGATGGCAGTAAAAAGAGCCAGCGGATCTGGTCCAAGATACACATGCAGATACAGTGTTTAACATAATGAGGAAAGTGTTAAATGAGTGCAGACATCAGCTAAATTGAGCCGTGTTTGCGTTAATGACATTTTAATGCTTAGTCAACATCTATTTGTTTAAGCGTTCAAACACATTCCTTACTGTACATTTTCTTCAACACAAAGAGCTAAGTCAATAGTGTTTATAAAATATTAAAAGAAAAAGAATAGGTAGTTTATGATATATTTTGAAAAATTCACATCAGCAATTCTTGTCTTATAATTTCTATGGACATATACAACACATTATGTATTGTTACTTAAATAAATTTTAACATTAAAATTATTACATTTTTTATGTTTGTCTTAAATCAATATCGATGTGAATACAAGTACATTACAATAGTTTGAACCAACCGCTTGTCACCTTGAACCAGTCTAAGTAGTTGGGGTCAAACTGCAAAATCCTTGTTCCGTATAAACAAATGCATTCGTAAGTTCAGCATCTGCAGTCCTACTGAGCTAATACTTCAAATTTACAGTGTATTAAGTACAAATTTAACTCGTTTATTTTTTCCAGAAGTAGACGTACAGCTAGGTAGAACTAGATCAGTGGGTCTATAGAAGCTGAACACAGAACAAATGTTGTGGAGTTAGTCCCTGATTACTTACATTGTACTTACAATGTACATTTTTCCAGGTGACAAATGTCATGGTCAGTGTTCAGAGCAGGAAAACTTATAAGGACCAAGACCTATTGTAATGTACTTATACTATCAGTCAAAAGTTTGGATGCATCACTAATTCCATGCTCCCTCCTGATTTTAATTTCATTCTACATTGTAAAACAGGCAATACATTGTGAAGGCGTCCAAAATATGCAATCATTTCCTTTGAACAGTCTTTATAATAGTTTTAATACTGAGGTCCTCTTAATTGGGGATTTTGAGGCTGGTGACTCTACATGAACTTACAGAGGTGGGTTTCGATCTTACTTTTCTTGGGTCTTCATGAGAACCAGTTTTATCATGGTGCTCGATGGGTTTTGCAAATGCACTTGACAGAACTGTTCCACAACAGTGTCTTAATATGACAATTGATTTTTGTTACTAAATTACCTAATGCTATATGTGTTATTCCCAATTTCAGTATTGTTCTAGAATGTAGAAAATAAATCCAAACTTTTGACTGGTACTCTATGTGCACCTCAATTTTAACCTCAATAAAGACTTTAACCCAAAAAGACCTATAAAAACTATCCTTTAACAGTAACAGCATTTTTGTTTACCAGTCAAACAACGAGCGCCTGCACTCATTTACAGAAATAAGATGTTACTATTTGCAGTAAACATTTAAAAAAAGAGTTTGGTATTCAGATTGAACACAAATCTTGACTGCTACAGTAGCAGTAAGACAATAGGGTCGGTTGTCTATAAAGTTCCACAGGTCCTAAACACAACAGGCTGTTTTTGTTAGCGAGTTAAAGGCTTCTCACCCTTACAGACATATACAATGCTGAGTGATACTTCGGGGCGAACTCATCTTCTATGTCCAAGCCACAGACTACAGTTAATGTAGCACAAACTAAATAAAATCTGACTTTGCCAGTATGACCATGTGATCTAGTTCTGTTAAAAAGCAATTAGGCCAATCATTGCTTTTTGCAAATACATTTTAAACATAAATCCAAGCTTACACATAAATGAAAATCTGCAAAAGTCAATAAACAATACAGCATTCACTGACAGAACCACATTCATATTTTTCTGTTTTTGGAAAAAAAAAAAACATTAAAAATCACAATAAACAGATATAATCTGAGTCAGTGTATACCAGCTGTGCTTTATACGGTGCAGCAAACATATACAACTTGCAACCGATAACAAAAATCAGGAATGTGGTCAATTCAGCTCAAAGACATACATTTACGCCTCTCTGTGTCTGTCTCATTAACATTTGCACCTACTGTATTTATATTATAGTACATTAATAGTCATATTAAAAGCAGTCAAAATCAGTGACTGTTCTTTTACCTCTAGAGCAGGGACACCTGGTGTGTGGAGATACAATGTGCCATTGAAAACCAAGGGCAGAAACACAGCATGTAAATTTCATTCATTTACTAGGCCAAAACCAATGCTACTTTAAAAACAGATTTAATCTGGCGTGAATAACCAGCAGGCACCTTCTGATTAGATACAGTGATTCATAATCAACAGAATTCGTGGCAAATCCAATGTGGTGCATGATTATTGACCATGATCAGGTGAACATGAAGTTACATTCCAGGACCATCATCCCTCTGGTGACCAGAACATTACCTGATGAATTCTTAAAGGATTTATTAGCACTCTTCATAGTATTTTACTTGCTCCCTTTGTCAACAACACTGATCCAGTCATTTTCTACAGGCAAAATGCTGACAAAAAATCAGAGAGAGAAAGAGAGAGAGAGAGAGAGAGAGAGAGACAGACACACACCAACACGATCAAACTGAATTGATGTGGAGTTAGCTTTATGAATACTGGAAATGTGGTTCAAGAAAAAATGGTTCCAGTCTGATACCATTTATCTGCAAAAACCGTTAATATATAACAACGTAGTCGGTCACTGCTTTTCAGTTACCTTTCTTCACCAGACAGAAAACCAGACGAACACACGGATGAAAGTGTCTCCATTGCTTTACTTTAAGTCTGTGAGGCTCAGATGAAGTGCGCTGGAGACCCAGACAGTGCCATTACATCAGGTCTCCAAAACAGCACTGGCTAGAAGAAAAGAGTCACAATTGAGGTCCACAAAACAAGCAGTAACAAAGAGGCACAGAGATCAGTTTTGTCACTTTTCGGGATGTGAGAGTAGGCGCAGCTGGAAAAGAAACCCACAGGTAGCTGTCAAGGAACTGAAGTAAACACACATGAGCCCACACACACACACACACAAACACAAACATACATAAAGCAGACAGACGTCGCGGACGTGAAGGCAGCAGTGTATCAAAGCCTGAAGTGGCAGTATCATTTCACTCCAGCGGTGAGGCCAGGGGTCAGTACTGGCTCCTGAGACACCCGTCCCAAAAAGAAAAAGAGAAAGACAAACAGAGGAAAGCAGGCAGTCAGGCAGTGAGTTCCAGCCTAGCAAGGCTAGTGGATCCAGAGAGAGCATAAGTGATTACTGAGATGAAAAGAGAGAGAAACCTCTCTGGCCTTACGGGCAGCACGGATTGTCGATAACCAGCATGACGTCGATGCCGTAGACCTCCAGCAGATCCACAAGAAAGCCGCGGTCAGCGTGTGGGTCCAAGCCCATAGCACGCACATGCTCAGGAGTCAATGTGGGATCAGCGCTTCCTGCGACCTCCAGCAGTGTCTGAAAGATGCGATTGTTCTGCTCCATAAAGAACCTAGCAAGGGAGGAACATAACGTTTGTACATAACGGCTTAAGCATGTGTGGTCAATTAGCATGGGGGTAAAATAAAACGATGCTAATTGCCCATATTATTGTACCTGGCAAAATAATTTGGTTATTGGCCCCACAGAGAGAAACTAAATCCTTGTTTTTTAATCACTATCCTATGAAAACTATTAGGGCTAAATAGTTAATACTTTAGAGCTCTGAGTAGAGTACACTGTAGAAACTGCAATTACGAGTCAGCTAGATAGATCTGGGCTAATCTTAGCTTACAATTATAATTCCTCTTTTTTTTAGCATTTCTTTCCTTTAGCTATTTGTTTAATCCTATTAAATGTTCTTAAAGTTTTAAAACGTATAATCCATCCAGTCCATACAGCTCAAACAGTATACATATTATATTATATATGTATTGATCAGCCATAACATGACCACCACCACCACCACCACCACGGAATAACATGTATTATCAATAATCTACCAGTAAACTGGTGACAGGATCCTGGCATCTTATCTACACCCGTGGGGACCAGAGGCTATCTGTCCCGTCCGATCCCACCCCACAAAAAAGTAAACCCAAACATTACTGCCATGCATGGGGCTTAGCGGGCAAAGAGTTCAAGGTTGTTGAACCAATCTGACCTCCAAACTCCCCAGATATCAATCCAAATGAGCATCCTAACAAGTCTGATCCATGGAGGCCCCGCCCACAGAACCTATGAGCCTTGTGGAGTCATGTCCCAGTGCCCAGAGCGCCCTGTTCGCTCAAGCGGAACCTAAAACCTAGGTGGTTTTAAAGTTATGGCTGAGTCTATTCAAGTAAAGTTATAAAGTAATAGACTGAGCCTATTCAAGAGCAACTGATTTGTCTAAGACTAAGAATGGACACACATGAAGCAATGCCCTAATCATGCGGACTGCTCACTGTACAAGTCTCTGGAGGCAGTGTATACACATGAATGTACTGAATGACCAGGTTAGATTAGTCCGATTTATTCTAGTATTTTCTAAATTTTACAATAAATAATAATAATTTTAGACATTTTATTAGATTTGTTAATTTCAGGCTTTGAATTGTCTTGTTCCTAGTTTCAAGCATTATATTTAGTTTATAGCAGTCATATACAGTAAAAGAAAATACTATAGCTATTAAACAATATTTAGGATATGATCTCTAACTACTTGTTTTTGGTGTGTCTTACCTTTCGTTTAGTTCATTTTTAAAATATCTGTTTTTGTTATTAACTACTTTTCCAGAACTACTTCTCAAATAAAGCATATGCATGTTGCGTCCAAAAGCTCAGAAATTGCTCAACTCTTGGACAGCCTCAGGTTTTCAAATATTCTTGGCACTATTCTTAGCACTAATAATAATGCAAGTATAAATTATTCACATAGACTTGTAAGCACTGGCTGGTCTCAAGTTAACTAAGAAAGTAAAAGCAGGAGCTCACTAAAATAACAAGCAGTACAAATCTGCCACTTACAGGATAAAGAGGTCTTCCTCACTAGAGGTACAGTCTCCATCAACCTCCTGGGAATACAGCAACAACTGCCTGCGAAGACATTTCCATGATGTCATCAAGACAACCTGACAAGTGTTATCTCACTTTAATGATTAAGTAATGATGACATCATTACATTACAAGGAGGAAACTTTACTTTGTGGTGTGTTTAGTTACACTGCATGAGTTCTTATCTTAAATAATTATTAGTAAACGCCCTTATGTAAGGCAGAAACATGAAAGTACTTACTTTGAATTACTGAATGTGTACGTAACTATGGATTCATGCACTTAAGAACCTCTGGTGTGATATGTATTTGTACTACAGTGCTCAATCTTCTTCTCAGTACCTCTGTTCACTGAGTTTGCGATACTTCTCCCTGTCTGCGTTGTTGATTCGCAACAGAGGCTGCAGGCCTTCTCTGTGTGTCTTCACATTCTGGTTGTCAATGTACACATCATAAAGCTCCTTCTTTTCCTCAAAAATCTTCTCTGTAGTGCCTACATTCACACAATAAAAGAACATTTTGAAACAATCTATGAAAAATTCTTATTCTACTACCAGGAAAAAAAATTAATAAAGGCAAGCTGAGTCATACAGACGTTGTGTAACAGCTAACAATTTCATCATATTTGCTTTAAATGGAAACACCGGCAGCAATTTTTAATGAAGTACTCACAAGCCACGTAGGACAATTCCGTCTCCAGAGCTGTGATGTCAGCAACATTGATATAGAAGAAAGGGCGGAACTCAGGTACAGAGCCACCGATGCCAGGTATGGACACGTTAGCAAGGCAACAACAGCAGTATACTGCAGGAAAAGGCACAACACAAGTCACAAACAATTGAAAAGAAATAATAAGTTTCAAAATGGTCCAAGAATATGAGGGTCAAAAATCATCCACACTCTGGATAATATAAAAAATTTCTGGTGGCTGCACTGTTTTATCAGCGGTTTCCGTTTCTAACTGTATTGTGACCAAGAATGGATGAAGTGATTCATTTTCTGTCGTCTGAGGGTGCAACTGGTGCTGTTATTTATCAAAGACTTTTGATGAATAACGTGTTTTTATATCTGCAACCAAAATTTGGACCAATAAGGAAGTTGAAAGTTTCTTTAAACTCATTACTGGTGACAAGACATGGATCCATCACTAGGAGCCTGAAAGTAAACAGGAGACTATGAAATGGAAGCATTCTCAATCGCTGAACAAGAAAAAGTTTTCTTAATGTTCACAGTTTTTTGGGATTCTCAACGGCCAGTATTGAGACATTATCAAAAAAAGGTTCAACAATCAACAGTGCTTGTTTACAGTGAAACGCTTATTGAAGCTGAAGCCTAAACTTCTCTTTAAACGTAGAGGACTGCTATTCAAGGGCTTTGTGATCTTGCATGACAATGCACATCCACACACATCTGCCAGCACTGGTACAGAAAGATTTACATTCATTCAATCAGGCATTTGGCAGACGCTCTTACACAGAGCGACTTACATTTTTTATTTAATTATACATTTGAGCAGTTGAGGGCTAAGGGCCTTGCTCAAGGGCCCAACAGTGGTAATTTGGTGGTCATGGGGTTTGAACCTAGAACCTTCCAAACCATAGTTCAATGGCATAATCACTGAGCCACCCCCCATTCAGTACTTTAACAATTTTTTTTAAGTGTGTACATTTGAGTTAGTAAAATGTTGCAGTTCTTCTAAATCCTACAATATTCACATATGGCAGGCAGCACAGCATCCTGTGTGGTATAGCAAATTATTTGTTAAGTTTGTTCGGAACTGTAACAAAAAAAAACAAAAAAAAAACAGCTGAAATCAGATCAGGATATTTATAAAATAGTGTTATTTACAGAATCGCTATACCAATGAAATTGCCATCTACAGTAGGTATCATGATAATTTTGTATGGGGTGGTCCCCAGTAGTTCCCATCCCTACTGTTGACACTCTGCTAAAACTGTTTTGAGGTTAGACTTTTTTAAACTTAATTGAAATTATTTTTTACAGCCAGACTGAAGATCATTTTTGACTCGCAAATAAATGTTAAAAAAGCTTGTACTAACTAAGTATAGATTAATGACGATAATGCAGTTCAGTTTAATTAAATCTAAAACATTCAAGTTTGTAACCAACACCCTTATTTTTATAAATAGACATCACTGTGTCTTTAGATATTAACTTAATTTGCATTAAACAATGCTCAGGCCTCACCCCGGTAACACACCACGCCGACAGGAGGAGGAGAAAAGATGAGAATGCGCTTCCTTAACAAGGCAAACTTCCACAGCACCATGATCTGCTCTCCGAAAAAACGGATGAACTGAGACATGCAGCCAGCAGGATGTGTAATCTGACAGGAATTAAAAACAAAGCATGAGACATCTGGCACTCTAAATACCATCCAAACTTAATGAAAAGACAATGCATCATGTAGACACTGACTTTCAGTTTGACTTAATATTGTTATGGTCATAAATTCAGACAGAGTATCCATGTGAAACTGCAGACAGATGAATTCCTGTTTTGTTAAAACATGTCTCTGTTTAACAATATGGAAGTTATAAACTATAGCATTTCGGCAAAAAAAAACAACAACACTCAACACTACAGAATATTAAAAATCAGCAGTTTTACAGAGTAATTACACTTCCTGTTTTTAATGAATGCACTGCAGAACTGGATCTAAGCCCTGAGCAATATTTTCAATACAAAAAGCAATGCATAGCTTAAGCAGACTAAAAGAATAATAAAGCAATAAAGAAAAAAACAGCTGAGAAGAATGTAATATTTTAGCAGTCACATGTTCTCACCTTCATCTCTGGATGCATGCAGCGGTTCACCATGGTGCTGGTGGGGCAGACCGTGACCAGACCGTTCCCTCCTGGGGGAAGCACAGCCTTCTTATCCTCATAAAATGCCTCCAGCGGTGAGTACTGTCCCGGACACTGCAGCTGGTGCCTGCAATCAAATATAGCTAGAGTTGTCATATTTTTTCATAGAGCTTCCTCAAGTATAACTACAGTGGTGGCCAAGATATTAACATAATAAATGCTATGCATTACAGTTCTTCCTGTGCACAAAAAAGGAGATGTCACTAATTTGGTCTCGCCTTTCTGTCTGAAGAGTTGTGCTGATTAACTCCAGCTGGTTTAGTTAATAAATGCAACAAATATTTAGTCTCTGAGGGCAGGGTGTCCACCTCTGCACAAAAATGGCTAAAACTAGGAAACTCTCAAGTGAATTGTGAAATTCTCTAGCAAATTTCTATTCATTATCTTGAAGCAATCAAGCTGGCATGGATTGAGCAAATGACACCGGAGTACTACAGACTTTTTTGACTCTACAACCAGCAGGTTTTGAAAAAATGAAGCCATGATTGGCCATGAATGTAAAGACATACGTACATGTTAAAGAATAAGAGGTGAGAGTGGATTGAAGAGCTCTAGAGAATACAAACAGTATACAGGAATAAGAGAGTAATAGCTTGGGTGTGCATAGCTCCAGAGGAAAGCAGACTGCCTGATTGTTACTAAATAGATTACATCTAGAACACATGACACAAATAAAATAAGGCTGCATCCATTATATACTGGATTCTTTCACACTTTATCAGAACTGCGCAAACACAAAAATATTATCTTCTTTATGCATTTAAGTTTAACCACGGTCATAGCAGACTCTTATTCAATACATGACACTTTTGTGTAATACATCTTGTAAGTCAGTGTTTTTAAGCACTTCACAACCCCCAGGCAGATCTCTCTTATCTTACAATAGCTACCAATCAAGGTGAAGGCCATATTGCGCTTTCTCTGAGCCATGTGAAGCCAGCCAACCACTACAGCCAGATTTTTAAACTGCTCCATCACAGCGCTGTGCAATACACTTGAAAGAAAGTGCTATCCACCCTTTTCCACATGTGTGATCTCACAGACATCACATCATTGTACAATGTCAATCTGACAGCAGAGAGATTGCTTTGCCCTTTTGGATTTCCAGCCAAGGATGGCTGTGGCATTGACGGTAATCAAACTTTTAATCTTTGGACATTATAGCCAATTGAGTTATCAGTGATTGAGTGATTAGTTGTGTCACTCACGAGCCCAAATGATGGTTATTTTACCTTCATTGCCAAGTTCAAGATCAGCTGATCAGCAATAATCAGCCATCCAATAACATATAGCAATTTTAAAATAAATTAATAAAAAAAGAAATTAAGCTCATAATATGAAAAATATGTCACAACCCCTGTCCTTTAGAAGACAAGAAATATAAAAAAGGGGAAGGAAAGAAAAAGGAAGCGGAGCATCATAAGTGTCAGTGTGAGGAGAGACTAAGAGAGATAACACACAGAACACAGGTTAAATGAAATAATCAGAAAGGCAAAAAACTAAATTTGTTTAAATGTGTCTGAAAACAGCTCAGCATTTTAAACATGGGTAAAACTTGAAATCAACTTACTTGACCTGGTTCTCTAGAAAGTGCATGTAGCGGTACAGCAGTGTGTATGAAGGTGAAAGGATGCCAACAGACTTCATTCGTGCCCCCCTCTCCAGTTCACTCTCCACCGGCATATTGGCGAAGCATGCTAGCCCAAAGAAAGAGCCTTTCCGAAAATATCTAGGAACAGTCAAAGGTACTGTAAGGTACATCATCCAGAATCAGACAGCACTGTCTTTGTAAAAAAAAAACAAAAAAAAAACATTATACCACTTAACTTAATATCTGAAATCATATTCTTACATGAAATCGTTTGCAACACGATGAGAGCCGCTGGCCATTGACTTGAACTCCACACCGTCCAGGTTTATGTCCTGAGGTAAGCACCACTCCACAATGTTTCCTGTACATGAGAGGAGTGTAAAAGCCATGATTACTGACTGCAAACTGCATAATGACAAAAGAAGCCTATCTCATAAAATAGACCATGCAGTTTATACAGGGTGTGAGAAAGAAATACTGTAAGATACCACAGGATACTACAATGGCAGTTCACAAACTAATGGCGTCATGAACCAATGTGGGGTTACTTGATTATGAATGGGGTTATGAGAGAAACTCACAATTTCCTTAGAAATTTGTTCACATATATGACAAACCAATATAATTAATATTTAACTATTAAGATAGATTTTGTGTGCTTTAACTTTGAAATGATACGCAGAGTCACAGACAAACATAATAGGTTTAAATTAATAATGTTCATGCTATTTTTAGCTTTTTTCAATATCCTAAGATGCTGTACTAATGGAGAATTTTAGCTATGAACAAAATGCATTTTTCATATCCAGCCCATTCACTGGAGCTAGTTCCTCCATAAAAATAAGAGACATGAAAATATAACAAACGTCATTAAATATGGATTTACAAGTGTTATATAAGTAAGTTGCAAATGTAAGCTAGTCCTACATTATAAATATGAAAAAAAATACATACATATATATATATATATATATATATATATATATATATATATAGTGCAGGCTTGGGGTTAAAGAAAATATGTCGATTATTATGGGGTTAAAGAAAATATTAATAATGTCGATTTAAGATTTTCAACACTTTTTCCAAAAATCCTTTTTAAATCACTTTTATAGACTAAAAATCAGACATCATGATGTAATGACAACACTGGGTGATTATGAGACTCACAGAATAACTTAATGATTTATTAAAAGACACATGAAATATTATGTTAATAGATTCGGAGCAGCATGTTGACACAGCAGGTAGCACTGTCACCTCATGGTCCTGGGTTTGTTTGGAAGCTCGGGTTAATGTTTGTGTAAAGATTTTTTTTTATAATTTCAGGGTCTGTATGGGGTTTCATCTGGGTTGTGTGGTTTCCTCCAACCACACACACACATACACACAAACAAACCAAAAGTAGATCATTGGGCCTGCCCGCTCTGATTGCCCCTAGGTGTGAATAAGCGTGTTAATGTATGTCTCTACGATTGCACAATTGCATCACGGCTGGCGATGGACTTGTGTCTCATTCTGGGTGCGTCCCTTTTTTGCGCCCAGTGCTCCCAGTCACCCTGACTAAGATAAAGCAGGTTACTAATAATGCATGAATGAATGAATGAATAAATGGCAGTACTGCAATAGTCATACCCAAGCAAGTCATACTGCACAGTTAGGAAAAGCAGAAGTCAGTGAGTGTGTATTAGTCAGCAAGATGACTTAGAAACCTAGACGTTTTCACTTTTTTTACGTGGTGCGACTTTATCTCCTGTGTAATATTTAATCAATGCAGGGGAGGTACACGCATAAAGGATAGGTACTGTATTTTTCTGAGCACGACCAGGCTGTGGACAGAACCAATATTAGCTCTATGAGATTAGAATCATGATAAATTAACCCATGAAGCCAAGTGAAGTGCTGTAGTATTAGTCCTGCTCACCTGATCTCGTGTCAAAGGTCACCACAAACACCGCAACAATCTGATCTTTCTCTTCCCAGCCCGGGACTGCGCGGGTTTTGATGGAGGGTCCCGGGAAGGCGCAGTCTCCTTCCTCATCCGTCCCTGAAGCATAAGCATCCCCCTCCGGCCCCGGGCGCGTGCTCCTGCCCCTGCCCTTAACAGCTGTTACACTACCTCCACCTTCCGGGCTCGAGCTCCAGCTATTATTCGCGCCATTTTTGCTCGGAGGACGGCTCGGTTCTGCGGCCAGGAATCCGCCGCTGTGAGGAGCAGGCATGGCGGGGTTCGGTTCGGCCCGCCCGACCTCCTCCTCCCAGTCGAGCAGCGGAGCTCGGTCCGACTGCTCCACCATCATCACACCTTGGCTCCTGACGACGAAGGAGAGTCGGGAAAAAACGTCGTCTCGGCGGTGTGCACAGGTTTAATTTGCTCTCTCAAGGCAAAACACCCCATCGGATTGTGAAACGGAACATATCTGCAGCTTGACAGGTTCCAATATGCACGAAGAAACCGGACGCGACCGGGAGACGATACTGTTTTGATGAGGTCACACATTTCCGGTCACGTGACATCTTTACGCTACGTAAGGTTGAGACTCGAACGGCTCTCGAACGGATATAATAAACAACACACCGAGGATATATAATATTACTTTATTTTTACCATCAGCTATAATTGGAAAGTTACTCTAGTTTACTGGTGTTAAATAACCTTCTTAAAATGTCGAATGTTACATTAGCTTGGTATACACTGTATGGTGACACAAGCAAAACATACACTTGAAATGACTGTGTGTGTATTTCCATGTAACAAGTGGTAATACATGGAAAAGTGTAGCACATGTAACACATATGCAGCCAGACAAATCTATTAACAAAATAAAAAATGGAGCAGAACTACAAAGTGAACACACCCCAGTGCAGTGGAACAATTTTTCATTCATTGTTATGGTAAAAGGGTAAAACGGTTCCCTAACAGATATAGTAAATATATATAACCTGTCATTCTGCCCTACTGGTTAGCTGTGCATGTTCGGGTTCGATTACCGCCTCGGGTCTATGTGCATGGAGTTTGCATGTTTTTCCCGTGCTTGGTGGGTTTTCATCTGGGTACTCCGGTTTTCTCCCAAGGTTAGGCTAATTGGTGTTCCCAAATAGCACCGTTATGAGCATGCCAGTGTGTGTGTGTGTGTATGTGCCCTGCCTACCATCCAGGGTGTACCACGCCTCATGCCCTAAGTCTCCTGGGAAAGGCCCCAGGCCCCCAGTGAACCTGTATACAAGACAAACCGGTACAGACGATGATTGAGTTTTCCCAGGTCTTTGTTCCAGTATTCAGTTCTTCAATTTCAGTAAGTTAGTGCTCATGATAGCATCAGATTTTTTATCGTGACTGTCATGTGTAAAACCTGTTGTGACCCAACTGTTGTAATCTGTCCATCTCAAAGTTTTATGTACGTTCTGAGATGTCTTTCTATTCACCACATTATAAAGAGGGCACTCGTCATCTTGTCCACTCGTGTGTGTGTGTGTGTGTGTGTGTGTGTGTTAATTCCCCATTCTTCAAAATAAGGATAGGACTGAACCTGGGATTTTTGGTTCTAGATATAGAAAATGAATTATTTTGATGATTTTTTTTTTTTATTTACTTAAATGTGATTTGAGGAGTTTTCACCCTAGTTAGTAAAGATCATGAAGTTTCTAAAGGAAATACATATATCATGATGCATAAACTGGCATTACTATCGGAGAACTTCAAAGTTGCAAAGTTTGATAACACAAGAGATTATACAAAAGCCGGAAATTTATGTATTGTTACCTGTGACGTATTTTTGTGACTATACATTATAATATAGACTATAAAATTATTTATTTAAGACAATAAAACATATTGACGTGAATAAAGTTGTCGATTTGACGTGGAGGGTCTAAGGCTAAAACCTATTGGGTGAAATGCCTGACTGACAGGATAAGGCGCCCGCCCATTAATCAGTAAAATAAGCGCGAGCGCCGACGGGGTGAGTGGTGTAAAGCAGGGCAGGCTGGAGCCTCGTTAGGAGAACCGCAGGCGAGCGCGAGAGACTCAAGCGTGGTGACACGCGCTGCTTATGGTAAGGCCGTTGTGCAAGATTTCAAATAATGAGTTCTGAAACTTTGACTTTTCAGAAGTTTAAACATTCAGTTTTACATCATTGCTGTTATCTAGAATGATTTGGCAACTCAAGCTTTTACTCCAATTGTAATGTTGTTGTTGTTTGTTTTTACACTTTTCATTGAATCCACTAAAATAGACTAAAATCTGTCATGTAAAAACTGCTGAGAATGAAAGATATTTTCATCTTTGAGAAACTGAGACAAATTATAACCTGTCTAAAAAAAATTACTTTCCACAAAAAAAAACAGACTTTAACTTGCATAAAGTACACTGCTGTACAACAATAATGTTGGCTTAAAGCATTTTGGGGATATTTAATATTTCTAAAAAATGATTTTGAGTTGCTACTAGAGTACAAAACATAGGCTTGTCAGGGCTGTATCTTTATCAGCTTCTGATGATTCTGTTTTGTGGCTAGGGATGGCAGCAGCAAATGAGAACTCCGTGCAGCAGCATTTGTACTTCTCGAGCTGTGGTGAAGAGGACAGCAGTGACACCAGCGTGGAGGACTGGGTGCCCAGAAGTGTGTCGCTAAGAAGTCCATCTTCTGCCTGCCAAACCCCAAGAGTGCAGCGCCACCGCACCAGAAATAACACACCAGCTGCACCAGTCTCGCCATCTGTGCCAACCTCACCGATACCTTATGCTGCCTGGAGAAAGCTTAGACTTTGTGATTCCCCCAGTACACCAAAGGTAACATTGCAGCCCTTACTACATTGCTTCAGAACAATGGTTTGTACATTTATAAGCTTCAATTAACAGAACCAAGTATTCCCTACCCAGAGTCTGCTGTCCAAGTCTGCACTACCTTACTCAAGCACAAAGCCATGTCGCAGCCAGAGAGTCCTGTACCGGCCTGCTGCATCTGCCCCTGCACCCTCGGTCAATATAAACCCTTTCACACCAGATACAGTACGAAGGAACAGTGAGCACTGTAAGAGGAAGAACTGTAGAAGTGATGGTGATGATGATGATGGGTACAGGTAACCCAAGCTTATATAAGCAAAAGTATTACATTCCAGCTCTGATGTCATCTTGTTATGGGAAGTGACATTTCAAACATGTCGCATTCATTCCCTGCAGGTTAAAGGAAACGCACACTTCATCTGAAGATGAAAGCTATTTTCTGCCATCTAAGGTATGGCATTTCTAGAAACAAAATGTTTTTTTTCTGTTCTTGCACAAACATTTGCCTTTTAGAGTTTAACTAATTTATTGCCAATATTAAGACTTTGTGGATGATCAGGCAGAGAATGGGTCTTCTATGAAAAAAATCTTATTGTTAATAGTGAATAATACCATGTGGCTCTTGGGCATCACTTTGTTCATTGTTTAAAGACTGGCAAGAAAAGTAAGTGAAAGCTGATCCAAGACTGACCATTTGCATGATGGTAAGGAAGCCTCATAAAAAATCTTCTTTCTTAGTCTTATTTACAGGTACATTTTTGATACATTTAAGAAGGTAAAACTATGTTTTCGTCAAATGCAATATGCCAAACATTCACAAGAGTAGATTTTTAGATGCGTGTCTAATGCTTGGTCCTTTAAATTCAAGAGTTTTTGTGGTTACAAATTAGGATGCAGTGATGTACCCTTGGTTGTTAACTTGAGCGTTCCTTGATATCAGACAACTTAAATTTCTCAGTAACC
The DNA here is from genome assembly GCF_024256425.1 of Clarias gariepinus. Taxonomy (NCBI): domain Eukaryota; kingdom Metazoa; phylum Chordata; class Actinopteri; order Siluriformes; family Clariidae; genus Clarias; species Clarias gariepinus. The sequence continues at coordinate 19,780,747 of NC_071106.1, forward strand.
ATATGTTTGCTTGGTATCTGATAAGGGAAAAGTATGGCTGGTAGTTTGCTGCTACTGGCAAACTTGACAGACCAGTGGTGAACATTTGTTATTAGTGGCAAACGCTTTCAAACCTGTGGCAACTTTTTTTTGACAAACTAAATTCTTAGCTGCAAATTTGCAAAAAGCACTTAATTTTTGAAGGGATGAAGTGAGAACAGTTGCATTTTGAAAAATCCATGTAGCCATTTAAGTGTTTGTGCTAAGCATTCCAATCTTCTCAACATTTGATTCCAGTCAGAATAGTTTAGGTGTACATAATGATGCTGACTAAATTAGTAGCTCTATATTATCTAATCATGTGTATAGGGAAAAAATGATTGTTTATACAAAATAAAGTGCCTTATTATTGGTATTGGTCATCAGCCACTTGTTTGAAAATCTACAAAAACCCAACCATCTGTGGATCAAATACACCATCCAGGATTTGTGTCCTTTGTTCCATCTGTTGTCACTCAGAGACCAGCAGTGCCAGCCCTCATGCTGTCACGTTATGAGAGTGAGTTCCTGGAGCTGGGCCGGATTGGTGTGGGCGAGTTCGGTGCTGTTTATCGTTGTGTGAAGAGGCTGGATGGCTGCATGTACGCCATCAAACGATTGCGCAGGCCACTTGCAGGTTCAGCCAATGAGTAAGTGTACACTAGAACAGACGGACAATTACTGTACTTTCCTCCTGCCCAGATTGATGATTTTATAAAGTGATATTTGTGCATATGAAGGAAAAAAATGTGTAGAGAAAGTTTGTTGGTAAAAAAAAAAAAAAAAAAAACTGAGGGTCCAGGTTACTAGGGCATATTATGTGTTTTGTCTGCAGGCAGTTGGCCTTAAAAGAGGTATATGCCCATGCTGTGCTGGGACATCACCCACATGTTGTGCGTTACTACTCGGCTTGGGCAGAAGACGACCATATGATCATTCAAAATGAGTACTGTGATGGTACTGTGTCTGCATGATTTTGATGGTTTGAGAGACAACAACTAAGGGAACTTGACATATTCTGTCTTGGCCAACTACTGGGCACAAGGATACTTTATACTCAGGGTATTGTGAAATATTGTCAATTTTGCAGGTGGAAGCCTCCATGATGTCATAACAGAGAAGGAAGAACAGGGGGAGTTCTTTAAAGAGCCAGAGTTGAGGGATTTGCTACTTCAGGTCTCAATGGGACTCAAGTACATCCATGCATCAGGCCTTGTCCATCTTGATCTCAAACCCAGTGAGGTTTTTTTTTTATTTTTTATTTTTTTTTATAAATGTTTTTTTGTTTGTTTCTTATACTGTATAATGTTTAGCTTTAAATGAATATCTACTCTCTGCTGTTGAGGTAACATTTTCATCAGCTATTGGCCCAGCTCCAGTGCTGGAGCAGCAGGAGACAGTGAAGAGGAAGATGATGGACACACTTCATCAGGGGTAGTTTATAAAATTGGTAGGCTGTTTAAATTGTGAATATCCAGGATGCCTTCTATAGACAGTTAAATGGCAAAAATATTATTGTTAATCTCAAATGTTCCTCTCATTGTAGGGGATCTTGGTCATGTCACCTCCATCTCAAGTCCTCAGGTGGAAGAGGGAGATAGCCGCTTTCTAGCATGTGAAGTTTTGCGAGAGGTACCCTGGGGTATTACTTGGGGACACATGCATGTTAGTGCGTGCGCGCGCACACACACACACACGTGCACACGCACACAAATCTAGTCTTCAGTTCTGCAGTTACAGACAGGCCTTTGAATGCTGTACCCCATTGAATGCTTTAGAATATCAAGCTCTGACTTAATGTCTGAGCTGGAATTGTTGTGTGCACTATAGGCCTTGCTCATACACTTTGCAAATGTTTTTGTGAAAATGCTTACAAAAGTTAGCTTTTTCTTTATCAATCCTGTAAAAATGATTTATTATTTTTTTGCTCTGACTGTCTTGCAGGACTACACACACCTGCCCAAGGCAGATATCTTTGCCCTGAGCCTGACAGTGCTGTTAGCAGCTGGAGCCCCACCACTGCCACAGAATGGAGATGAGTGGCACCGCCTTAGGCAGGCGCACTTACCCAGCCTGCCCAATGAATTAACGCCAGCCTTAAGAAATATTTTACAGGTGTAATTCTATGACAGGAAATGTAGTCCAGAGACACTAGTTTACATTTTCATGGCAAACTCTTGTCTATAGGTACAGTATATTTATAAGGTATAGGTCAATAAGGTATAATTTAATTCAATAATTGAATCATGCTGAATCATAATTTGAATATTGAGTTTCAGGGACATTTAATATTTTGCATTGACTGCTTGCTGTAAAAAAATGCTTTTTTTTTTAATTAAATATAAACAGAGTCTCTCTGCTCAAATGTTTGCTGATTTAAATTATGCTAGAGAATAATGAGTTGGGGGGAAAACCCCCATGCTTTGTTGGTTTTAGACACTAACATTGAAAGTGTTACCCCTTATGTGAGGCATTGATGTCTCATTGTACCAGAGTGGCAGACAGCAGCTAATTTCTTTATTGGATAACAAAATGCAGTGCTAACCAACAAATTTGCCGCAGAATTGCTGGACGTTGAGTTGCAAAGTTGTTTGAAGCAAGTTTAACTTGTATTTTCTAGATGATGCTGGACCCTGATCCTGCTGTGAGGCCATCCTCGTCTGCATTGTGCAGGCATCCAGTGCTGCGCAGAGAGAGAGCTGGAAAACTGGCTGCAGAGCTGCGCAGAGAGCTTAATGTGGAAAAGTTCAGGACTGCAGTGCTGGAAAGGTGAATGAATTGAAACTTAATACTAGAAATGCATTACTATAGTTCAGTCTGACTCCCACTAGGGGGCACTGCTGTCATGGTTGTCTTGTCACCAAAGTAATTTTTGATTGTTATGGAATGATCTATAGTGAGAAACTTGAGTGTCAAACTATGGGTCCCTGATGTCCTCTCTATAGGGAGCTCCAAGAGGCTCGGTTGGCTGCAGTCTCACCTCAGCAACCTGCACTCACCTCAGGATGCACCAATTTGCAGACTGGCTCACTTCCTAGATCAGGACGGAGGCTGGTGGGGCGAAACGCAGCTCGATCCATGAGTTTTGGCTGCCTGTGACCACCACACTTCCATAATGGGCATAACTGGTCTGGAGAGGCTTTGATGGTTTTTCACCATAATGTGTGGATTTCTCCACAATGTTGGTCTTTTAATGATTTTTATCCTTGTAAATAAAGATTTTAAATGCCTTAATCTGTTTGGTGTGGGTTTTTTGGAGGGTAGTGGGTGAGTCTTCATGGGGGCGACATTTGCCAGGAACATTATTTGCATCTAGTCTGTCCTGTCTGCTTATCTCACATGTACATGTCACTTTAGGGGAACTCCAAAATACAGTTAGTTTGTTCAGACAAGACTTATCATGGGAGTGAGGGAACAAATTGGGACTTTCCAGCTTTTTATGAAAAAGCCATGATACTATTTAGCACTTTGCTGTGAGACGATTGTTTTGGTGGAAAGTATTTGTGACTTTAATCAGTGCGGTTTTGGACCAGGGATGAGTTAAAGATATTCTTATTAAGACGGTTCTATATCTCCAGTCTTGAAATATTTACGGAAGCATTTTTCACGAATTCTTGGGAAATTAGGTTCAGTCGACAACTGAATTTAAACCTTGTAATTTACATATTCTCGCCACGTTCATTAGTAAAAATACAAGTTCTGTTCATTTGTCTTAAGCATGTCAGCACGGGGCCAACGGTACAATGAAATGCTTGAGAAGAGAAAGTCAACTTGTATATGCGAGTGTTATTGCACACGGTCACATACTGTACATTAAACTTACACAAAAATACATGCAGTATACTAAGACTTTTAAAAACATAATTTTTTTACGTCATATCGCAGAATAAACCACAACATTTCAATACCACAAAAGCGTAAGTTGTTTACTGAAAGCGACTAGCCGGCTTTTTTTTTTCTCTCTTTTTTTTTTCGCAAGCCAGGTCCACTGGTAAAATTCGTGAGGGGAGGTTAGGTTTTAAATTCGATTTAAAAAACGCTTAATCTCATAAAAAAAACAATCAGCGTTCAAGTTGGTATAAGACAGTTTTGTCCTTTCTTCTACTTATTACACTTCTTTTAAAACACTGACATTTGTTTAATACAGAAAGTGTAATCGGACACCCCTGTTTATACCGCTAATGGACCAGTCGCGATATATAAACTTAAACAGCAGAGAGAATGTGTGTGTGTCTCGCAGTCTGAGAGGTTTCAGCGAATTATGAGCGAATGTAAGATAAGTGGTTCGCTTTATTACTAAAACTGTTATATTTCTTTGCCTATTCACACACAACTAATTTGAGTTTTAGATTAGATTGTGTTTAGTTATTTGGGCTAGCTTACTAGTTAGCATATCTTAAATTATGCTAGTCGCTTATGAAGAAACAACATGGCCGAGTTATTTGGCTTTGATTATTTGAATCCTATGTAAGAGAAAATACGTTAAACAGACAGACAGCTAGGTTATCTTCATTAATGTGCATTTTAAAATCTAAAGTTCGTTATCAGTCTCGGTCTGTCGTTGAACCTGTATTTCTTCTGTCTTGTAAGTTTAGAAAGCTAAGTTAGTGTATGTGGTCAGGCTATTGTAAAGTCATTACAACATTGTTATTTGATGGTTTTTTTGTTTTTTGTTTTTTAGGAAAGCAACATCACGTTGGGGCTAAAGGTATGGTGTGTTGAGCTTCAATTCAAACGCTGAGCTAATATAAGTATAAACTACTAAAAACAAAACTCGGACCCTGTTATTATTAAGGCAACACAATGGTGCTCCTTGAAGTAGTTTATAATCAGAGGTCCATAAATAGTTTTATGACACAAATCATTTCTTGTGACTTTCATATCAGATCTCAATCCAGTTAAACAGTGAGCAAGTGCTCACTACCACCATCACCATCCAAACACAACCGAGAGAAGATTTTATATTGTGCTAGAGATGTGTGAAGTCTGTGGAAAAACTTTTTTTTTTTTTTAAACCTGTATATACAGGCATGTTCGGCTGATTGCAACTCCTACAGCAAAGACAATGAATGTCTCCAGAGGTGATGCATGACCAATAATGAGTTTTCACAAACAAGACGCAGGTTATAGACTGTGATTTTAGTGATGTACCATAGTTGTCGTTGTTATTAGACTGATAATTTAATTCGATCCTGACTAGCAAACATTTCCGGTTCCATCTTTAGATATGTGGGATTCTTTAAAAAGGGAAGCCGGTTTATAATCCTGCTGGGAGAGATTAAATTTTATCTGATTGTTATCTTATTCTGATTATATCTCAGTATTCTTAGCATTAGCAGGTCAGCATGTCCATTTTCTGACTTTCTTGGGAAATCCACATCCATCCATATATCTGGTTTGAATGTGTTAATTTGCTCATCTCTGTGTGTAGCACACACTGGTGTTTAGTTTAACCAGTTGGAGACAATTAAGTTAAAAAGAAAATCCTGTTAAAAATGCAGACTTTTCCTAGCTTTCCTTAACTTAAACCTCTAATTTACCCAGAAATGTGCTAAATCTTGTGCACACTGTTCAGATTTAGATGTATGTTTCAGATCACTTTCCTGCTGAAAACTCTGACTGACTCATTTTAGGACACATTTTAATTTAAAATCTTAGGTCATGTATACAAACATTGTTTTGGGATTTTTATGGCTTTGGGAATAAAACTGCCCTATAACATTACAGATCTCCACCACATTATGTTTTTATTTATGTAAACACCTTTTTCATGCCAAACCGCCAAAACCACCTTGAGGTTGTGTTTTTTTTTTTTTTTTTTTTTTTTTTTCCTGTCTGTCTAGCCTGACAGCAATCAAAGTCAGTGTTCTAGTAGCTTTCAGCAAACTGCAGGCGCTTGTGCTTGTGGTGAGATGACCTAAAAGCTTTTATTTTATTTGACTTAAGTTCATATGGTTTGTTGATATGGATGTAGATCTAATTGTAGATTTGAAGACATTTGCCTACAAAATGCTTCCATTACCGGCCACACTTAATGTAGAATGTCTTCCCCTCTGACCATCCTCCGTACTGTTCCTGGGAACAAATACCCTTCTATCCTCTTTCAGAGAGTTTTATTACAGCTTACACTTGGAACTTCTTTATTATTGCTCTGGTTAATAGTAGGTCAATAAGGTCAGATATGATGTAGTGTAATGTGACTATATGTTCACTTATTTCTCTCTTAATTTTTTTACCTTTACAGAGTGCAAAGGAAAACGCATGATGGACGTTCACCAATTTTCACAGACTCCTCTCCTGTTCATGGCATTCCTCCAGCAAGGACCTTGTCTGAACAGCGAGCTACAGAGGGAGCTAGAGAATCTTCAGTATGAACTAAAACACTGTGCACCCCAGAGTGGATTAACTAACCATATAGTGTATACTCAGGACCATGACGTTGACTCTGACATTGAATGTGATGGTGAGCTGCAAACAGATGGACACTCGTTTCACAGGGTTCTGCTACACGATGATCCTCAAGTTGATCTTGTTTTACCAGGTATTTTTTTAGTACATTTATAACTATTTATTTATTCATTTATTTATGTTTTTTGCTTAGAAGCCATCATACCGAAGTGGATATTGTAATCAATTAGATGACTTGCTGTTAGACTGCTTCTAAGTAAATTTGTTCATTTCTTTTTATTATACCCATATTATAAATTATTACATTTCATTATATGCATATTATTTTCCATGTAAAAGAACTAAAGATGGTGGCTTAGTGGTTAGCACTGTCGCCTTGCACCTCCAGGGTCCAGGTTAGATTCCCGCCTCTGTGTGCATTGGGTTTGCATGTTTTCTCCGTGCTTGGTGGGTTTCCTCTGGGTACTCCAGTTTCCTCCCACAGTCCAAAGACATGCAGATTAGGCTAATTGGTGTTATCAAATGTGTGTGAATGTGTGTGTGCCCTACGATGGATTGGCACCCTGTACAGGGTGTAACCTGCCTTGTGCCCTTAGTCTACTGGGATAGGCTCCAGGCCCCCTGCGACCCTGTGTAAAGGATTAAACGGTATAGACAATGAGTGAGTGCATGAGATTCAAAGATTAGGAAGTCTTTAATCAATTGCCTCTATTATGCAGACTGAGTCTAAAATAAATGGCTTTTTCACAAATGACATTACACTGTACCTGGTAATGATCAGATTAGTGGAATCAGCTGTGTTTAAGCAGAAGAATCACCAAGTTGTGTTGTACACTGGCTCTCGGTGACTGGAATTGAAGAGCTCTGCATTAGTGAAACAGGATGACCATAGAACACATCAAACACAGGATCAAGGAGGTCTACTTTCTCAGCTGTCTCATTCCATTTAGGATAAATGAACTTGCAGAAACTAATATTGCAAAGAATAAAAATTTTCCTTAACATTTTCATTCTGTCAAGTTTTTACTTAACCTGTAGCACAGCTATTGCTCAAATTGCTGCGCTGTTTATTGTACGGCACGAGACAGCTTAACATAATGCTAAAACGCTAATGAATATCACGATTACATCTGCTACATTCCAAGTCAGACCTTAATGTACTGAACAAATGACTCATGTCATGTCAGAAATGTGCCAGGTCAAATCTAGCTACCTTTAGCTGCAACTCTGTGATTAATTTCAAATTCAGAAATGTGTCATTCACTCTAGCCACCTATCTCTATTTAGAAAAAAAGATTAAGCTTAATGATGAGAGATTATGACATGTATATTTTTAGTATGCAAGTAATGATTTCATTTAATTCATATTAGTTTATGTTGTACACTGCCTGAACAAAGAAAAGTTGCCATTTCAGAAGGTTTAAATTATTGGCTTATATCAAGCAAAGACAATGCCTACTAAGTTTTGAAGTGAGTGGTTTAAAAACTGTACAGCATATTATTAATTAAAAATGAAAGAAGAAATCGATTCAGTTATGATTCATGTATTGCCACATTCACTCCAAATTTTGGATCGATTTTTATGATTTATTACATTTACAATAGAGATGCACCAGCTGAAAAGCGAGTAAAGCAGTGATTATTAATTATTGATTATTGACTGGTGATTATTAATACCTGTAAGAATTGTGCTGAACTGTCAACTTCACTAATGAAATGTGGTCAGAAAATATCACAGATCCCTTAAACACTTGGTGAAATTGCATTGTAAAAAATCCCCAGTACAGAGCAGAGCTATGTTTAATAGTGAAAGTAAGAGTAAACAGTTGATTGTTCATTAGAAAACCACTTGTTGGTGAAACTAGTTTAAATAAAGGCCTTAATTTGCCAGGGAGCATAACGATTGGACTGAAAAAGGTCATGTGGAATGGGCACGTCAGGTTAAAAATAGAGGCGGATGAATGTGTGATGATCTGGGTTTGCTTCAGGTCAGGTCGAGGCTCATCAACGTTATGTGGCAATAAAATGTACTGAATGACCAGGTTTTCTCCCCAATGGATTTTCTCTTGCCTGATGGCACAGGTATATTCCAGGACTCAAACTGTGAATGAGTATTTCTGGGAGCATAAGGAATCATTTTAACACATGAACTGGTCAACCCAGTGTGCGCTGTACGCCAAGGGCAATCAAATGAATATTGTAGTATAAAACAGGGGCGGTGTAAATTTTACATATTTGAAAAACAAATATATTTTTACTAGCGCTGCACTGATTAATTTTTTTCTTCTTCTTTTTTTTTTTTTTTTAATATTTGCCGATTCAGAATTTGTCCAATTTCTTTTCTTTCAAAGAAATATAATTAAAAAAAAATCTCAATTGCTTGTATGAATTTTTATAGAGACCATTGCTCTTTTTTTTTTTTTTCCTCCCTAAACAGTTAGGTTTATTTTGGTTGACGATCTGTTTCCCAAACCATTGAAGAAAAAGAAGAAAGACTTTGTCACACAGATGTTACAGTAAAGTTTTTCTGATTGTAAACCCAGCCTATTATTAAGATTAAGCAGAAAGGTCTTGATCAAGGATTTCAACAGTTGCAGCTTGCCAGTGCTTGGACTTCAAACCCCAATTTTCTAATCAGTAACCCAGAGCCTTAACCACAGAGCCTCAAATGCCCTAATGTGTCACTGATGTGTTTATTAGCACTGAGAATATTGTGCATCTACTGTAATCAGCTCAGACCAGTGCAAAACATTAACATAACAGTGTCCCTACTGTCTGGGTTGTAGACTCATCACAATTGATTTATGTGTGTATGTGTGTGTAGTGCCTGTTGAAGAAGTGCATGCAGTAAGGGAGGTGGCTGCAGAGCTCATCAGAATGGCAGATGAGTTCAATCAAACCCTTGTCGCTCAGGCTGCTGAGCGTCTGACCAAGAACCTCACAAATTCTTCTCAAAAGGTGAGCTCGATCTATAAATTAGTATTTTTTTATGTTCATTTAATATTTAACAGGTGCAACCTGAGAAGCAAACGAAGCAAATGCCTTCTCCTTTTACATAATGCCTTTTCCACCAAAATGGACGCCAGAACCTCATGTTTTTCATGTGTTCAGGAAGTTTCACTGCCATCATTTGTAAACTTTTGCAAAACTGTGTTCTTAGGATAAGCATCAGATACAGGCAGCATTGGGTTTAGAGAATGATGGCGCTAAGTAACAATATGTAAGGAATAAAACACAGTAGGACAACAGGTCTATGCAAAAAAACAAGCATCAGTGCATCCCAACTTATAGTTTTATTGTTGTTTATAAATTCAGAGAATGTGTATGCACAAAGTGGTTCTAGTGGGTGAGTGTTCCACTAAGGCGATTGGTCTGGGGAAACAAAATCTTTTGTCAGGCTAGGGATGCATGGGTAAATGGTCCTGTAGAAAATGCCAGGTGGTAGGGGTGTGAATAAACGATGGCAAAGAGGAGTAGGATCCCACAGCTGTATTTTATTTTTTTTCCCCGTATTCCGAGTGCAGTGTCATCAGGATCAATCAGGATAGTTTGGTATACTTGAGACTTCTGAGGAAAAATAGCTGCACTGCATTTTAAGCAGTGACAGTAGGCATGTCGCCGTGAACTTTTCACGCTCTGCACAGAAGAGTAGATGATGGTTACCGTAGAACTCCTTGGTCTTGATTCTGTGGATCAGGATATTCTATGACCATATCGCAGTTTAGCATGCACGTTTTGATTTGTGATCATCAGAGAACAGACCAATAATATTTGTGCTATCTGCAAACTTGATAATGACTTTTGGGCGTGTGCAGGTGAATAGATAATGAGATGTGTGTAAAATTTTAAAGGTAAAAAAGATCCAGTGCGAAAGATCCTATTCTTACAAAGCAGAATGCTTAGTAAGGTTAAGCTGGATGGGCTGCGACAGTAAAAGAGCACATCAGGTTCCACTTCTGTCAGCCATGAGCAGCAATCTGTTTAATGCAAGTATTAGCTGAAGCTCTTGATACTTGTACTCACTTGTACTTTGTTTCCCCTACAAAAATTTTTAGACATAAGGATGATTGAGGTTTTTCATGCACTAATATTTCTGACCATTTAATTCTTGCACAAGACTACTTACAGAGTAGTGCGAATTTGGAGAGCTCTCATTTGGTAATTATATTTTCTTTCTATTACTTATCTATATAAATACAAAATATTTTTACGTTTCATACATTGGAGGACCTGAAACCAGTCTCAGACAATTTTCTGTATGCAAGTCTGTATGTCTGTCCAGCCAGATTTTGTCACAGCATCACACAAAACTGGCTAAACAGAATTTTATTAATATTTGTCAGTCTTTCTGTATTTGGCTAGATTAAACCTGCGCCATAAATAAAATCACAATGTTAAGTAGAAGGGAAGTTATGAGCAGTTATGTGCTAGATTACATCACAGCATCTACTGTAGCGCTTTTTTTGGATGAATATAGCGCTTTTGCCTCAAGCTATATGGCTATATGCGTCACTCAACAGAGCCAATCTACGTGATAGTTTAGCGTGTATCCGTATACAAAAAGCATAAAATCCTCGATAGACACACACGACAGCACGTGCTTGCATCATGGCTCGCTCCAAAAAATGGTATGTACACTATAAAAAAAAGATTTGTTGAACCTTGTGACATAAATTGCATCAAAATGTTAAGTAGAAGGGAAGTTATGTGCCAGATGCTGAAAAGCTTATTTTTAGCTTTAACCTTTTAGCTGTTTCTACTCTCAACTCTTTACTTACTAGTAAGTTACCGAGATCACAGTATGCTTGCTGCTTAAAATTAATTGAGAACCCTTCTTTTTTTTTTGTAGCTACACTTGTCTCACACAAGACTACATGTATTTTAATAAAACAAGAATTCCAGTACTTCTCTCTGTCCTCTTTTAAAACACACAGTGATATTATTTTTTTCACATAACGTATAAAATGTGGATTGTTAGGAATTGCACACTGCGCTGTGTAATTTCCCCATCCAGAAAAATGGAATGAAATTGCATTCAGTATTAAACATTGACTATACAAACCAGTTCTCCATGCCACTACAGTTATAGGTAAACTGTAGAATATGGCGATCACACCCTGCACCACTTGTTACTGAGAATAGGTTCGGCGAGGTAGCTGGTCAGAGCGGCATCATAGCAAAACTACTTCTGCACACACATCCAACTCTAATCTACGTCAACAAAAATGGAAGTGACATAATTTTTTACTGTGTAGCTAAACTCACTATTATGGTATATTGAACAGTATTACTGTAGGTCTCATTGACATGGCATCCTCCCAAGCCTTTACTACTATAGGGGAAACATAACCATGAATGAAAAAGTAAAATGTTTTATGGCTAATACTTGTTAGTTTTGTTTACTCAGTTTTTATCTGTACCAAATAAAATTTTTAAGTAAATGTGTCAACGGTTTTAAACAGTTGCACAAGCGTCAGTCATCTATATATTATTATTATAGACACAAATTACACATTCTTTTAAAGGCCACTTAGTGAATTTTGAGATCTAGGTGATGCAAAAACATTTGAATTTGATATTGCTCTACGGACTATCCATAACCCCTTTCTCTCCTGAAAAAGTCAACTTGGCTTACCATGTTTTGCATGCTGCCTTTAACAACCAATATTTCTTAGCCTATTTTTATGACAGATTTCAGGACACAAGATTTCAGTATGGATGTGGAGAAACCCCACTTGTTTCTTGCCACACTTGACTATTATGCAGTTATGAAATAAATCACCTAATCAGTCCAGTACTAAGAAGCTGTTTTTTTTTTGTTGTTGTTGTTTTTTTCTGTGCAGGTCCTATCATTTAAAAACTTCAAAATGTCACAAATTTAAAACAAATTGTGGTTATGTTTGAGTCAGAGCTTGCTGTCCAGTAATAAATGTGAAATAGAAACTTTAAGATGAGTGGAGAGGATGTTATATTTCTAATATCTTTGTATATGTTCTGCTTTGCAGTGCTGGTGGAGCTGCTTGTCTTGCGGTGTTGACTGCCTACTTAAGGACATGCCTGCTGTGCAGAATGAGAGAATGGTGATGGCGCTCACTTTCTCCCTGGTGAGGGCCGTGTGTGGACATGCACCTCGTCTGCTTCGTGACCTCTGTAACACCATGAGGCAGTACTCCATGTCTAGACCTCGGTGACGCATGTCATTTACACCCAAACGTGACCTATGTTTTAAGGTTACTGTTGTTTTTTTTCAACAATGCTAAATGTTTACTTGTTTGTTAGTAGAAAAAAGAAATACTTTTGAAATGATTGTTGCTTTGTCTTTGTTTTGCTTGAAATTTTGTATGAATAGTTTTGAATGTTTGAGTTTGTTCATGTTTAAGATTTTCCTTTTTCTACAATTTAACAGTAAAGATTGTAAAATATTACTCTCCACATTTGCATTTTTTTGCTGCATTTGTGGTATATTTGAGCAGACAATAGGGTATATACACCAATCAGAAACACTGTAGTGTATGTGTGTATACAGAAAAGAAAAACTTGTATATTTTGATACTAGTACAAGTTATTGTAACTTGTATTAATCTCATGATGTCTCAATAAATTTAGTATTATAATATTTACTCTTTCATAATTTGAGCCAGATGAATCATGGCATTGTCATTTTGGACTTTGCCTGCGCCAACAGGGGAGAAAAAAAATCCAGTGATGGAAATACCTGGTCATTCAGTATATTCAGGTCATCACTGTTGCGGAACCTAGACCTGTCCATCTGAAGCAAGCCCAGATCATAACTACCACCACAGGCTTGCATCATAAGCACTGGGTATGATGGGTACATCACCTCAACAACCTCTTTTCATATCCTGATGCACCTATTACTCTGGAACAGGGTCAATCTGAACTCATCAGACCCCATGTCCTTTCTTCAATGCTCCACAGTCCAATTCTTATACTCCCTAGCAAATTGAAGCCTTTAAGAATTTTCTCAGTAGTAAGGCTGCACAGCTATTTAATCACTTTACTGTTATTTTATGATTTGATTTCACCAAACCTTTAAGTAATCTTCCATCACACTCATTCAGGTTGGTTTTCCGACTACATTTCTTCTTTAAACAGTTTACCACTATCCTTCCACCATTGACTGTGGCGCATTTTACAGTTCTTAACCCAATTTTAGTAGTTTCAGGAATCTCTTAGTTGTTTTCTTGGTGCAGGACAATAATTAAACTCTTCTAAACCTGAATAACATCTTTGCATCTTTTTTTATTGTTTGTTTGGTAAAAATAATTTCCTAGATACATGTAGACCTGATTCCCAAGGGGGTTTCACAAATGAATTATTGCTCTAACTATATATATAAAAAAACATTTTGTGCTAAAATGTTAAAATGTTATTGTAATGTACTTAAGTCACTGTTCTCAGACTTTGTACTAAGAAAACAACAAAAACTGACACGTATTCCAACCATTTAACTGAACCAGATGAGGAGGTTTAAGCTTTTAGAGAATGTTGTATATAATATTTATTATATACTCATATATTATATTTCTATAACATAGGAAGAGAAATATGTGAGCAATACCACATGCCATGCCGCTGCCTTATACAGGCATGCATCAAGTACAAACCAGCTCCATGTGCTTCACTTCAGGCCCAATCACTCGACCCCAGTGTGTAATATTAATTTAATGTGCATTATACATAGCTCGAGGATGACCACAAAAAGAAATGCAACCTGCCTTGGGAGAAACAGAAAATTTCTCTCATGTAGTTAAACAATAAATTTGAATGTATTGGAGGAGAAAAGGACAATTAGGTTGTTGGTGTACAGGATACTGCTTTCACTTAACCAGACACAAGTACAAATACTCAGACGGAGAAACCAAATTAGAAACCACATTAGTTTGAAGCATGTGGTTATGTTGGTTTTCCATAATAAAACAATACAGAACAAGAGCTAAAAACAATTTATTCGCTTTAATTGTGGGGAAAAAAATTGGTTACGTAAAGGTAGCCGAAAAACAAATATAAAATACCATAGGGAATATGAAAAGGGTGTTTTCCATCTCACGCTGTCCTGGACATGCGAACACATTTGTTTACGAGGGGAATTCATTGGCTTGTGGCGACATGTTGCATTTTAGACAACTCATTAATTCATCATTGATTTATAAAAGCCTGTGGTTTAGCCAAACAAATTGAATCACATAATTACACACAATATATAGTCTTTATTTTATTTTTACATTTTTTTGCAACTAATGATCAGTGCTCTCATTACAGGTGTCTCTCTGGGTTGCCCAATCATGCCCAATGTTTTCCATGTCGGTATATAACCTTGTATTCAATGTCAGGATCCAGGAAGATCTAATCATTATCCATTGTGTACAGATTTTAAAACATTGTAAATGGTTCAAAACCGTTGTCTGATGTGTCTGTTTTTAAAGTCAAATTTATGCAAACAGAGAAAATAGTGGACAATTTGAGGTGTGCACCTTTTATTTATTTGGCAAATCACAAATTTTCAAAACTTCAAATCAGGTTCATTCTTTTTTTTTTTAATAATAGTTACTTGCTTCTAAAAACTGGTGATTAACCAGCTGTCAGCCCTGTAGTCATTTAAAATAATGGCAAATTAATACGAGTAAGAGAGCTGTATATGAGAACATGAATCGAAAATCAAAGTAACAATGCATTTGCCTCAGAGAGGATCAGTAGTGGTTCACTGTAACCAAACAATGTGAAACAACAAAAACAAAAACAAAAAACAGGAACTCAAAAGAGAAATCGACTAAACTTAACATGGGGCAAACAGAACTGAATTCCCCTACAACTTTTGGCAGCACAGCGATTCCAGTTCCTGAAAAGGGTCACTGATGTGATGAGCTTATGAAGAAGGTGCAGCCAATGACTTCCTAATACTTCTTCCTATAAGCCAGAGCTCCATAGGCTGCCAAAGCAGCAATGGCTACCAGTGCCGCACCACCATACAGAAGAACACTAAACTCAGAGGACACGGGCTCTGCCTCTGGCTCTGTACGTGCTGGTGATGAAGGGGGCTCCTGAGCTGGAACTGATGCTGTGTGTACAGAGTGTAGCTCCTGTGGTGGGATTTCCTGTTCTGGAGATGCAGAAGAACGTAAAACCAGAGGAACCTTGGATGGAGCAGATATCTTCTGGACAACCTGTGGCTCCAGTATTGCCATTTCCTGTGATGGAGCTGCGGGTAAAAGAGGTGTTGACTCCTTGGGGGTAATGGCCTGTGCCACCTTCTCATGTGACTTCTGTCGTAGTATTTTGTGAACTGTCTGGACAGTTTCAGGCTGTGGCTCAGATTTAGCTTCTGGTTTTTGAACTGTTCTTAGAATCTGTGGCTCCACAGGAGCTAGAACCAGTTTTGGCTGAGCTGGTTGAGGCTCAGGTTCTCGATCAAGCACTTGGAAGGAAGCAGCAATAGGAAGGGAAGTATGAACAGAACTTTCCAGTTTCACAGCAATGGTAGGGGATAAAAGGGAGACCGATTCCTGCTGTACATTAACTGGAGCTTCAGCAATGACAGTAGGGCAAGAAATCGTCAAGGACTTTTGATTAGTGGCAGGCAGGCTAGGAGGTGCCTCCAGAATGACAATCTGCTCTTCTAGGGACAGTAGTGACTCGTGTGCTTCTGAAACTGGCTGTTGTGGGGATTCTTCCCTTCTAAGCTCCTCCCTGAGGGCCGCCAGCTCGCTTTCAGTTCCCAGGACACTGAGCACACTCTCCTGCAGCTCTCCCTCTTCTACAGCTTCTCCCTCTTCCAAAAGCTCAGCCTCCTCGCGCTCCACATGCACAATGTCCGAGTTGGACGAGTTGTTCTCACTGCGCTCCTCGGCTGAGGCCACGCCCTCAACACTGTCCACACTCTTGGCATCCTCTCGCTCCATGGTGCCAACCTGAGCCCAGGATTCGTGACCACTCAGTGATACAGGCAGACTCTCTGTGTGCCAGGAGCTCAGGCCGCTGCTGTCCGTCACGTTGATAAACAGTGACTCTGGGGGGCTCAGTTGCTCGTGGCCAGGTTCGCCTGACAGGATGTAGATATCGTTACTATCTTCAGCTATGAGACCACCTGGTTCCTCCGCATCCTCCAGGCTATAGACTGCACTCTGCAAAATAAGACGGTGATGTTTAAACACTACAAAAAAAATAATAATCTAATTAGTTCCGAGAGAAACTCTTTTCTGAGAGAAGCTGTTTTGAATAAAGAATGAATAAAACCCTGACTGGAAAAGTAACATTTAATGTGATTTGCTATTTTTAACTTATTTTTCATTTTTCATGCAAACTAAGTCACCAAGATGTTCCCTTTCGTTTACCAACCAAGACACTTGAAGCATGTTGCAGGAGCTATGCTGTTGTGAACTGTGGTAATGCACGCATTTCCTCTCCGTTTGATAGCCCAGAACGATCTTAGATTGAGTTACCACAGGAAGTCAGGCTTCTGAAGAGCCAACGTCACAAAACCACATGCTGATTCATACAGTGAGCACCTGTTAAGAATGAATGACATCCACTGAAGCATATCTCACACCATCTACATGGTAATAAACATTTTATTAATGTGATGCAAGTTTCTGAAGTTTAGTTGCAGAAATCATACGAATACTAAAAGTTTTGTCAGCATGTCTAATTACGGCCAAAAGGTATTGTCAGTGTTTGTGCTTTAGAGATTAGGGTTATTTTCTGATGAACTGAAAGGTGCGGCATACAGTAATAATACACAATGACAAAAATCAATATTCTATTTGTATTAAATTTCACTAAGCTTCAAAGACAAAATGAGTTATTACAGAGACCGATAATAGATGCTCTCCTGTTTGAGAGGTTAATCCCACAAACTCTGTTAGGTAGAATTACAAGTATAGTTTGTGATTCTGGAGAAAGAATCACTTCTTGGTAATTTCACAGAACATCTCATGGTTCACCAACTGACTATTCTGGTTGTGGGCTGACAAAAACATCCGGTGTTCATATAAAGAGGAAACAAACACGGGGGCACTGATCATGCTACACAATGTTAATCCTGCCATCTCAGCAACAGTGGGTGTGTCCATGCTCCTGCATGCATTGGCTTGATTTACTACTCATAGACACCTGTAGAAAGGCAGGCACGTCATGTTGCTGTAAAGTAAAGGGCAGACCAAAGAGCAGAAATGGAAAGTAAGTTGTATTTATCAAGCAATGAATTTTTGTAAGTCGCTCTGGATAAGAGCGTCTGCCAAATGCCTAAATGTAAATGTAAATGTAAAATTTGTGTGTGCCCTTACTACAGAACTACCGTTGTCTACCCTTGATAAATAAACATGCTAGACTCCACACATGGCCAGGAAGAAGAGGCGGCTAAGAAACAGCCAAACAAAGAAAGAGTCTGAAAAGCAAATATTGAGAAACAGGATATAAGAACAGGTGATGAGGTTGTTCTGTTGTGATGTTTGTGCATCGTCATGATAACAGGTATCTCTGGAGCTGAAATGCTGGTTCTGGAAAACTTGAATTGAATATAATTTTAACGAAAACGGTAAATTTCAATATCAGTCACCGGCCTACACTGGAGCAGGAAAAATTGAGCTCCAAAAGGGATTAATATATCCACTATCATTATTATCGAGGACGACATAATATTAATATGGCACAATAAGAATTTGTAACAAATGTAATATTGGAATTTAATTTAAAAAAAATATAAACGCTAGTAATCTGTAAAAAAAAAACAAAAAAAAAACTGAATTACCCACACTTCAATATAATACGTTTTATTATGATATCAAGTTTTGTTTCTATGCATATTCAATATTTTATTTCAGAAGGGTGAAATGAACAGTGACAGGTACTTATGCTACCAGGGTAACGCACGGAGGAACATGACATCTGCACCAGTGACATGTCAGTTATAGAGGGACCCGGAGACAGACAGGAGAGAGAAAATACATTTGCATTCTCCCGATTAAGCAAAAGGGTTCTAGCAGACGAGCCATTTGCACGTATACAGGATATAGAAGGTGTTACCACAGAAGGCATGAGGAAGCACAGTGAGGTGGCTGTTCTCAGACACTGTAATCTAATAAGAAGATTCCCATGTCTTACAATATTATAAAATCTTACATTCCCTTAACCAACATTTCCTGCGTAGGGAACACACTTTAAAGTGCACTGTGGAACGGAACACAGCCTTTGCAATGATTCACCACTGGGGTTTATAGTTGTAATGAGCAGTTATCAATAAGGTAAACAATATATAATATATAATAAATTATACTTTATAATAATAAAATTAAATTCACTCCAAAATTGAAGCTGTAGCAGTTCATTAGCCCGAAATCTAGGATTATCACATATCTCCTGGATAACACATATCTCCTTTAATGACTACGTCAGAGTGATGGCAAGAACAAAGCGGCAGGATTATCTATTGTATCTCTTGCTGTAATGCCTTTATTTCATTCTTCTTGCAGGACATGTCTCCATCAAAAGGCTTCCGACAACATGTCAACTACTGTATTACATGAATATACACAATGAACATTTTAAGAAAAGGTGAGACAAAAAAGTACTGGATCACAACAACGTCTCAAGAGTACCTAGTACAATAGTTCAACAGACACCAGTAATGATGTTATATTGTACAAAATCCAAACGGATGCATCAGCGAAGCGTTTTTCTCTCGGGTGTGCGCGCTGGGTGGGGTGTCGTTTCCAATAGCTACACTTGGCCCCAGGGCAAAGAATCCAAGGTGAATATACCAGCATGCCCACGCAAGTGTCAAGTATTAAATAGGAGAAGTGGAGCGCGACTAACACAACCTAACTGAACAAAAATGTTTATTAGTTATCCTAGTGAGTTTCCCAAATCAACACACACACTGACAGTTCTACTAGTGCAGCAAAAAAAAACGGACAAATACTGGAGTCGGTACCTATGTGCAATATAATATAAGTGGAGTATTTTCTCAATATGAGACTCTAGCACTATAAGACAACACTATCACACTACAATAACTCAGGGTATTAAATGCAGGGCTGATGGCGCAGTAAGAGTGTGGTACAGTACAAAAGTGTTCTCAGTGTCTTCAGGAGAGTACACTGTATTATGTCCTGAAACTTCCCCAAACTTTTTCCAGAAAGGTAGATGCACACAACAGAAAGTTGTGGTGTATTAGGTGAAGTTTCCAAATTATGCAAAGGAGCTGTCTAAACAAATCCCCATGACCTAGTGCAAACCTTCCTTTCATAAATAAATAGAGCAAGCACTCTGCTTTTTTTTTTAATGGTTGTTAAAATGGCAAGTTTTCTTGCTCATTGAAATGTTGAAAAGTGAAGGCGAAGGACCACCTGAGTACAAGTTAAATCCAGAATATCATTATTATTAAACAAGTGAATTTCATGCTGGGATACGTGACAAGGACTAAATGCTGTTCTTGGCTTGTCCATCCTGTAGCCACATATCATTTAGTTGTTTTCCGTTTGCTAGAGATCAGTGCTATTAATGGACAGAAAGTCATGAGATGACAGGACAATTCCTGATGATGAGCAAAACTTTTTTTCCTTTAGCTATGGGGACATCATAAGGTCTATGAGGTTCTGTTTAAAAAAAAAAAAAAAAGGTGATTTGTTTTAGAATCTCTACTACTGATAAACTTCAAATAAAGGTCTTAAACTGTACACAATGAAATGTTTTAAATGATTTCAAACATTTACCAAATGTTAGTGACAGCTGTCCAGCAGTGATGAGCAGCGGCTAGGGTTTACCTTTTTGCTCTCTTAAATACACCACATACTCCATTGGAACTAGGCCAGTGTTCTTGCTGATGATTTTAGATGAGGATTTATCAGGTTTATTTTTGGACTTCTCTCTGACGCTCAGTCTGTGCATGAGTGTGTGTGCACATGATTCCTGCTCTGCAGTTGCTGCTGCTGTGAAATGTCTGTTACATAAAGTAGTGTGCCATCCGGCGTCCAGGATATTGTGCAACAATGCGCGGCTTAAGCCTGGGCAGGCTGTCAGATCACCGTCTGATTTTTGTCCTGTGATGACTTCTGGACTGTGATCCACTAACGGACAGACGGTGTTTAAAACAGGTGTTCAACGCCCTTTAATTTTCATTTTCGTTTCTCTTAACTTGAATGGGAGGGAACTGCATCAAGGTCATTTGTTTGACGATCCCTAAAAATGGATGACATTACAGTAGGTTACACTTCACAACTTTACAGGAGTGGAGTGCAGGAGTCCTTATAGATCACTAACAAAGCAGTTTGATTAAGGACTTTTTGCAATAAGGGACAAATGAAATGAATGGGAATGAATACACTATATTAAAATATGACAACGGACAAGGTATGACAAGCCTGAAAGTGCACAAAGACTGGGCCGTACTGGCTTGACAAGGTCACTCAACTCTGCAGGACACCTTTTTTGTAGTCGGCTCTACCCATCTAGCTACACTATCCTTCACCTTGAAAGCAAAACTCAATCTTTAAAACCACTATTGAACCTAGAAACAGAATACCATTAATACCATTACTGGTTTGCCTAATAATATGAACATAAATAAAACAAAACTCTGCATTTTACTCGCCGTCTTTTTCCTTTAGTGAATAAATATTCATATAAATAATTTAAATAAATACGGTTCAGCAAGATCGAACATTTTGCTCATCTGTACTGCCTCAAGCTACAAATATCGGAAATATGGAGAAAAAGTTTTCCTACCTGATGTTGGCTGCGTTTCTGAGACAGTGCTTGTCAAAGCAGACCAGAGACAATAAATAAAGAAAACTGTATGGGCACAGGACACGCGTTGCCTGTCGGAGCAATGGACAGCAGCTGTACAGGACTTCTTGTTCAGTGCTTGCTCCCTCCCCTAAACACACCCTCCCGTCACATTCATGTCATCTCTGCCTGAACTCTGGATTCAACATGAAGGTTTTGCACTGCAGGAATGTGGATCTATTCAGCATGTCAAAAAGGATCGCTGTCCTCTCTGCAGAAACCGCAGAGCCTCTTTAGTTAAATTAATACCGCAGACTGAATCACCATAAGTACACCAAATGTCATAAAATAACTCCCAAATCAGGATACAGCACTCAAAGTTAAAAATTCAACAGTTTTGGACTTGTTTGTTTCTGACTACCTCAACAGTAGTGATTGACCCTGAAATATTTTTGATTAACGAAAATGACGAGGAAACAGGCAAACTGACACCCATACAGTACAGTTTGTACCAGATTTAAGTTCAATAGCTAATAAAACACAACATGTGGTTGTAAAACCAGAGAAGTAAATAATCAGAAGTTTGGGACTTCCAGAAGCAGAAGTGTGGCCAAGCAGGACAAAGGAGAGCAGATTATCCATCTTCTAACTGCCTATTTCTATACAGAGTCGCGGTAAGCCTGGAGCCTATCCCAGAAGACTTGGGGCATGAGGCGGGGTACACCCTGGACGGGGTGCCAATCCATTACAGGATACACACCTACACAGTCATTTAAACACTATAGGAAATTTATAAATCCCAAATAGCCTTCTCTGCATGTCTTTGGTTTGTGGTAGGAAAACGGAGTACCTGGAGAAAACCCAACAAGCACGGGGAGAACATCCAAACTCCATGCACAACCATTAGAGGTGGGAATCGAACCCTCAAACCTGGAGGAGCATGGTATTAGTGCTAACCACTGTGCCACTGAGAGCAGATCATAACAATGCTTATTAGATTAAAAAAAAAAAAAAATCAGACACTATTTGGTCACACAAACTCCACAAATAAAACACTCCACTATAAAGCACACAGCGGGACAGTCGAGGTTACTCTAATATGAAAGTACTTCCAAAAGTGAAAAGCAAAAAACAGAACATGAAATGGAATTCTCTTTCATGATGTGACGCAGTATGTTCAGCTCCGTTCTGACAAAAGATCGATGGCTCCCTCTTATGGTACACATGATGCATGATTTCTTGTTTCTCATACTACACTCACCGACCACTTCATTAGGTACGCCTCTTCAACTGCTCATTAGCACAAATATTTAAGTCAGCCAACCAAATGGCAGCAACTCATTGCAGAGAAAATATCCAGTGAGCGGCAGTTCTCTGGGCAAAAAGGCCAAAGGAGAATTGCCTGCCTGGTTTGAATTGATAAAAAAAGCAATGTCGATTTTATCGATGCCACAGGGCATGTCTCAAGCCTGATGCAGGGGACAGGCTTGTGTTCGTCGCTAAAAACTTGTAAAATGCTGTCATGCACCTGTTTGCATGTGGTTTTACAGACTGGTAAAAGTTGGTCTTTTGGTCTGATACCAAAAAACTGTGTTTCTAAAATAAAAACAGTAATCAGTACAACATGATTAGTGAAAGTAAGCTTTTACTGTGCACTTTTAGTCCAAATAAAATATTTGGTATATTGTTTTTGCTTAAATAAAAAAGTCCTATACACTCTATTGTTTTATTAATTTTTTTAAAAATCGTCATTACATTGAAATTCTAAATCGAATTTTTTCTAAAAAAATCTGAGATTCAATTTATAGGTCATATTACCCAACTCTAATCTCAAGTGACAAACAAGGTATGCTAAAGAGCTTCTCTGAATGTACAACACATCAAACCTTGAAGCAGATGGGCTGCAGCGGCAGACAAACACACCGGGTGCCAGTCCTGCCAGCTAAAAATAGAAAATGGATACAATTTGGCTCACCAGCATTTGACAACAGAAGACTGGAAAAACGTTGCCTTATCTGATGAGTCTGGGTTTCTGCTGTGACATACTGTACCTGAGTTTTGTTGCTGATCATGTCCATCCCCTTATGACCACAGAATAACTCGCCATGTCACAAAGCTAAAATAATCTATAACTGGATTCTTGAACATGACGTCGCTGTCACTGTGCTCAAACAGCCTCAACGGTCACCAAATCTTAACTCAATAAAGCACCTTTGTGATGCGTTGGAACGGGAAATTTACATCATAAATGTCCAACGGTCAAATCTTCACCAACTGTGTGATGCCATCATATCAATATGGACCAAAATAGCTAAAAGAATGTTTCCAGGAGCTTGTTGAATATGGTATGAAGAATTAAGTTAGTATTAAGAATTAATACTAACAGTGTAGCTAATGAAGTGAATGACGAGTGAATACTTTAAGAAGTGATGTTAGAGGTGCATACAACAGACAAATATGTGACAGTTGCTGTATATTATAATAAAACAAGCTGCAATATTTTAATATTGAATTATATTTCAAAACAATAAAACAAAGAGCACTCTGAGAATGACCTCACACAGCCTGCTTGAACACAGTTGTAATGTCTCCATGTCTTTTATTAATTTTTTTAAAATCTGGAATGCAGCTGCTCACAAGGTTTAATATTTTTCTATCATACCATGTCTTGAAGTATTTAATCTCCACTTACATAACAGCAATTTGCTATTCTAACAATTTATCGACAAATCAATTTAATTATATTTTACAAAATAAAAAAAGGAAATTCAAATTTTATTAAATATTAAAATTTTATCCATATTAACTCATATTAACCATATGGTATGATATTAACAGACGTACATTAAATAATATTTTGGGGTTATGATCTCTCAAACAATCACATTCGGGAACAATCATTAAAACTGACCAGGTAGATGTGAAAGGATTCTCACTATTTTCTCTGGAGAAACCAGAGAAAATAGTGAGAACTTTCACCTGCAGTTTGGGTGAAACACTACAATACATAACTTCCTGCATAACTGCTGCAAATGAGTGCATGGTCTATAAACTCCTGTTTTTATTTTAATTTTTTCACTTATTGATTTCTATAGGTATATTTAGTTATCCACCGTACATTGGCCCTGACTGTTGTGTAATACTCTCAGACTCATTTAACATCAAAGTTAATTGCCAAGTGTCATGTTTCTAAATAATAATCTCATTCACACTGTTCACACTGGTAATTAGATTTCTTTTCAGTGCATCATTGTTGCAATTTTTTTTTTTTTTCTGAAACATTGAAATTCGAACTGAAATTCGCACATGTATCTGCAGCAAATACATTACTTAAGGGGTGTTTTCGTGGGTGAAACCCACACCAGCTGGGTTTAGTGACTGATGAAGAAGACTGGTGATTGTGTACTCGAGTGTTTCTACTGTGGTTAGGAAAAATAAAGATGTATTTATAATAATAAAAGTGTATCTGAACCTGACACAATGTTTACACAAAATCAAAGGTGGAAAGTAACTGAGTACATTTACTTAAATTAAAGTTTTAAAGTAAAAGAAATGTAAAGTTCACATATTTGTATTTTAAGTGGTTGTTTTACTAGATACGTTTTATTGTTACTACATGACATCCTACAACAAATATCTGCACTTTCTATGTCTCTATATTTCTGCATTGCATTGTGTTAGATCTAATACAAGCTCAGTACTTTTGTTGGTTAAGTAAATTTAAAGGTTAGCACTTTTATACTTTTACAAAAGGTAAACAGAGTGATTAAGCAATATTTGAGGGTAACTTTTGCTTCACTCAAGGACAGGATGTGTGTTCTTTGCCCACCACTGCATAGAACACTATTACATTAAATATGAAATATGAGATGTTTTTCAGCATCATGCAGGCATTTCTGTTTTAACCAAATAGACTAAAGGCCAATTTATACTTTTTTCTGTAGGCATGTGTCTGATGTGCATTACACCAAGCAGGCGTGTTTAAATTTTAACCAGCGTTTGTTTTCCATACAATGTGTCTAGCCAGTTTGTTTGTTGTTGTTATTGTTGTTAGTCTTTTGGCTGTCTCAGTCATTACCTATACTCTTCCCAGAGCTGGCGAAGCCTTGTTCCCATCTTTCATGTTTTATTGACTATGGCGTGCCAATTAACTTTATTATTTAGCTTTCTTAATTGAATATAAAATTTATTAAACATTTCCAGTGTTGATCTGTTTAAAGGAGATTTCCTTTATACACACACACACAAAAAAAAAAAAAAATAAAAAAAACACTCACCCATCCACCTTGCTGCATGATGAATTCTGCCTCTACTTCAACTAAATAACGCTGACCCAGGGACAGTAGAGACGCCAGCGGTTGACCTTTACAATGCAGCGCCTGCAATAACACCAAAGGTACCAAAACCTGGAACAGTAGAGAAGGCAAGAGAGAGTGAAGGAGACACATTTGAACTTAATTTGGATCTAAAGAAATTAACAAATTTGTATGAAGTAAAACACTCTGTATAGGTGTGCAAACAAGTCCGGTAACCGTGACTTGTTAATACAAGACTAACTTGTCATCACCTTGCTCCAGCCTCCTTCAGAATGGGAGCAAATCTCCCTTACTGCACTTTGGAAATTTTCATAGTCCAGCTGCCTGCAAAACACACACTCAGTCAGTGCACTGGGGACGTTTTATTTAGGTGTGTGCCTAAGTTATATTTCTTGACATTGGATGGTATAAATGCACTCTTTGTGTACTGGTACTATTGCAACACTTTTCCAGCCTCATAAACGAACCTATAAACCAAATGTAAACCAGACTTTTGACAATTAAGTGGATATAAAAAGTCTACACACCTGTGTTAAAATGGCAGGGCTTTTTTACGTAGAAAATGAAACCAAAATACATCATATCAACTTGTGATATGCGGACAAATACAAAAGTATTTGGACAGCAACCATTTTTTATTTTGGACTTCTGCACACCATAACAACGGATTTAAAAATGATACAATTAAGATGTTATTGAACCAAAGCTGAAAAGAAACTGGTCAAACTAACATTCAAAAATATAAAGATTATTTTTAATACTTTGGATGTCATCAATGACTGCTAGAGTGTGGAACCCACAAAGATCACTTAATGCTGAGGCTCTTTCCTTAAGCTGCTTGGTCAGATTTCTGCTGGAGCCGCCACTCAGCCACTTCGGAATTTTCCTTTTGTTTGCCTTGGGTTAGTTACTCTTGCAGCATGCTTTGTGTCATGATCTTCAGGATCTGTCCTGTGAACCAGTTTTGCAGTATTTAACTGATAAAATAAAACGTCTCTCTACACACTTGAGAATTCATCCTGAAACTTTAATCAGCAGTCACATCATCAATAACGCAGTTCCATTGGCGGCATACATTTACATTTCAGCATTTGACATATGCCTTTTATCCAGAGCAACTTCACTAGATGTTGTGAAGGGTTTTAATTCAAGTAAAAGTTTTAATTTTGCAATGATCCACGTCTCCTGTCTTCTGTGGTATTTCAGGCTTTTTGGTGTTGCTGAGCTTTAGTTTGTTCCAAACTATTGATTCTCCTACCTATGTGCCTTTCTGTTTCTGTTGTTTTTTGGTTGTTTTTCAGCCTAATGATGGCCTCTTTCATTTGTATTAGCACCTCTTTGGCCTGAATTTTGGAGAGTTCCCATAAACAGCAGCCAAATGAAAATTAAATATTTGGAATCAACTTCAGACCCTTCATCTCCTCAATTTGTCACAAAATAATGAGGATACTTATCAATCAAATGATTGTTAAACCAATAAATTTTAGATGAAAATCTAGTGTACACTTGCTTCATCTCAATTGCTTCATTTTAAATTCATTGTGATGAAATACAGAGGTAAAGCTCTGGAAGTTGTTTCACTGACCATATACTTATGGACCTGAGGGGAGCAACCAATAAAATTCAAGTGAAATACAAATAGAAACCATTTGTAATAAACAGAAAAAAGGAAACCTCAGGTGTACTGATAACCAAACTAAACAGGGTGGCAATGGAAAACAAAAACAGTCGATGACAAGAAATTTAAAGTTATTAAGAAATAACTAAAATAATAAAAGATGACATCACAATCCACTGATTCAGAGCAGAAATATACAAGCCATACTATGAGATGCAAACCCCTCAGCAATGAAAAGCCCAGAATGGAATTCGCAAAGAAATACAGAGATGAGCCACAAAAGCTCTGGGAGCAGGATTAACCCCCACCAAAAAGATGGGGAGACAAACAAGCTAATTGCTCAAACACGCTGAAGGTAGCATCATGGAACAATCTTTATTCATCATGCACTTTTAATGGTAGCAGTAGAATAAAGTCTACAGAAATATTTCTTCTGCCTTTCATCATATTCTCTATTGTGTTTTTTTGTTTACACCCAAGATTTTTTTACTTCTTTTTTTGGGAGGACCACACAATTGCTATTTAGTTAACTAAAATCATAGAATAAAGAAGGATGTATGTTTCTTTTCCCATGACTGTATTAGCTCAGTACATGTTTTACTGACATTAATGACATCAAAGTAAATCTGACAGACACTGACCCACTGAGAAGTTTCTGTGTTGCTGAGGCCAGATGTGTGTCCAGCACTTGTGCAACACGGTCTCCCAGCATGGCCAGGCTGTCCTCTATAGTGTTCTCAGGATTAGCTGGACTGAACACTGGGGATGTGTTTCGATCAAAGCCCGTACTTGGAAAAGCTACAAAACATATAGACAGACACAGCTGATAGATTAATTAGTCCAGGATTAATATTTTACTAAGGCTAAACACAAACTTTTATTTCACAATACCATTGATCCCCGCGGTTTACAGTTCGCGGCCTAATTAAGTCCCTCGCAGATTTTACTTACAATCTAACTAACAATTGTAAGTGAACCCCTGCAATTTCACAAAAACCGCAAATATCCTAGACAATTTTAAATTATTTTTGTGGCAATATATAATTATGTTTTAACGCTGAGCTATTAGAACAATTTAATGTACTAATTTTGTAACATAAATATTAACGTAAATTCAGCTAAATTTCTGTATAAAATAGAATACTGTATGAGTTTTTTAGTACTCTTAGAGTACGTTACCCCCGCGAATTTCGTGTGTCTTACAGGCAGTGATTTCTTCTTCTAGCTGCATTAGCTGTTCCTCAATCTGCTCCTTCATCCTCCTGGTCCTATCCACAGCTGTTTGTTGATCAGCCTGTCCAGATGCTCCTAATCAGAAAAAAATAACTAATTAATTAATTAAGCGGAGCCACTTTACTATCTAGTCAAACCAAAATTATGCTATGAACAAAAAAAAAAAAAGTATAAAATAACAATGCTAGACCGGTAGGAGCAGCTTGCTTTATCTCAAAGTCGACACCAAGTGATATTTTGTTTAATCATTTTATAACCTGCAAAAACTGCTTAAAACAGGAACTCCTCTCCAAACGCTGCTTTTATTATAAACCAGATGGCTTTATTGTGCAACCTAAGTGATGAGAGTCCAGACTTTTTGAATGTAAGGAGAAACTGTTTATAATTGAGATAAATACGCAGTCAGTATAACTGATGAAATAAGCTTTTTTTTAGATTACTACTGTAAGTATAATCCAAGATGTTTGTATTTTGTTTAATGAAACTTCTGGTAGGTGCAATGAAGTGGAACTTGCAATAATTTTCCAAAATTTTATAATCTTGCTAGGGTTTCGATGCCCTTTGCAAATCAGACAGAGCCACCATGGCATGGAACATACAAAACATTGCCAAAAGTATTCACTCGCCTGCCTTCACATGCATGTGAACGTCCAACTCTTAATCTTTAGGGTTAAATATGATGTTGGTCCACCCTTTGCAACTACAACAGCTTCAACTCTTCTAAGAAAGCTTTCCACAAAGTTTAGAAGTGTTTCAGGGTTGAGGTCAGCCGTAGCAGACCACAATAACTTGGCACAGGTTTTACGCCGGATGCCCTTCCTGAAACAACTCTCACATTTCATTCGGGCTTGGGACCAGCACTGCATCCATTAAAAACATCAACTGTAACATAACCTTTAAAAATGTCTGTAAAAATATGTCCACAGGTGTGACTATAACTTAAATAGAACAATTTCAATTTTATAAACAATAAACCTGAGGTACTGTATTTGCTCAGTTCGCAATGCCGAGGTGGTGTTTAGTGGGTTTTTCCAAGCTCAACTGCACTGTGAGCCAGTGACGTGCAAGTAATTCAGCAGTGAATGAACTGGTATTAGAATGGGTCTAACGTAACGCTGGGATCAGAAGCTCATTGCTCTGTGTTTGAAGCTCGCTAAAAGAAAACAGGAGCAAAGGAAGCACATTCCTATTCTACAATACGATATGCCCGTGTGGTCATTCCATCATTATTCATTCACTATGAGTACTGTAGTCTAAGAAGAGAATGCATCATCTATCTATCTTACTAAGGCAGAGTCAACTGATTAAATGTTTGTTTCTAGAGATTGGTTTTAATAAATGTTCCACAGGCAGTCCAGATGTTTCCTTCAATAATATGTTTGATCTCTTTCTTCCTTTCCACTTTAGTTAGTATTCATGTTTAGGTCCCAGAACCTCAAATATTTTCAGCAAATTTAAAAAATCATCCCCTAGTCTTGTCCCAGCCACTCTAACTGCTACACACAAAAAAAATATATATGTACACACACTGATTGCCAAAAGTATTCGCTTGCTTGTCTTCACATGTATATCAACTTAAATAGCATCAAATTTTTCATCCCTGGGGTTTAATATGATGTTGGCTCACCCTTTGCAGCTATAACAGCTTCAACTCTTCTCGGAAGGCTTTCCACAAGGTTTAGGAGTGTGTTTATGGGTATATTCTGGCATTTTCCCCAGCATGCTCAGTAAAACCCTAACAGCTGTTTTACCTACTGTATAGAACTGCACAAATTTGTTTCTAACACTAGTGATTATTTTCAAGCAAAGAGTTTTTACACTAATTATTGACTGTTTTAAGGTATTATTTTTGTGACTTTTTATAGAAGTTTTTTTTATGTAGAAATGCTTCAACAGTATCTTTTCTTAGGGCTTTTTTCTGCATGTTCACAGTTCTGGTAGTAAAACAGCTATTAGGTTTTATTGAGTGTGCTGGAGAAAAGTAGTTTTTCTGGTAACTTTTTCACACTTGCTCCTTTCCGTCATCATGCAAAACTCATGAGCTTACATTATTTTTTTTTGTTTCCATCTGAAGCCTGGTCATAACCTGGTAATATTACATGACTGACAGACAATACTGTATATTACACAAAGTACAACATGTAAAGCATGGTGCTATCAGACATCTATTTTTCCATTGTTGATGGTAGAACTGTACCTGATGGCAAACATTAAATAGAAAATAGTCTGCAGGTAGACTGTGTAGTTTAGATCTAGGATGTTGAGGACTGGGCTTCTAAGCAAATATTTGAAAATCTGTAATAATATTCATAGTTAGAACTAGACTTATAAATCTCCTTGGAAATAACAATAACGACTGGTTACCCAAATACTATTTAAATATTTTTATATACTGTACACTTAATGGATCTTACAACTCAACAGTAATATATAAAATGTCTTTATTATGCAACTTAAACAAATCTAGGCCAACCAGTGGACCTCGTCAATGGCACATTTGAACAACATCTGAAATCATATTTTTATTTCGGTAAAGTATCATAGGATTCATTAAGATTGTTAATTAAGTGCTTTATCCTGCACTTTCTGCTAATTGCACTTCTGGTTAGACCTAAACTGCATTTCGTTGCCTTGTACTTGTACATGTGTAATGACAATAAAGTTGAATCTAATCTAATCTAATCTAATTTAAAGGGCTTGAAATTTTGAATATTTTGAATATTTGGTTGAGGAAAAAAGTCAAATGGACCTGTGCAATTATCTAAACGCATAGTCAAGCATTTATGTAGTTTGTCAATAATTTAAGTATTTATTTTTTAGACTTACTTTTGAGGTGCTAAATAAATATTGACAAAAGTCATCATTTGTGCCATTAATTTGTGTTAGCTCTGATACGTACAACTGAAAACTTAAATGGTAGTCAGTAGATATATATATATATATATATATATCACAGTTTAAAATCGCAACATAATCATGTCAAAATAATTGCAATGTGAATCATGCAGCCCTATTATAAACAGAGGGACTTTTCGCAATCTGCACATCTATACGTTATACAGACTTGACCCTGAACTGAAGGAGGTGGTGCTAAAATGAAATGTAGCACATACATGTACACTGCCCCTGAACTGACCTTTAAGGCCTCAATGAGGAACCAGTGAAAGCAGTTATTACATAACAGACTTCTGCACCAGCACTAAAAACCTAATGATATAACAGCCTGGATTTAACACTTCAGGTTCTGTAACCTTGCCTAAATAAAAAAAAATAATAAGTTGCTTAACTTTACCTTCTTCAGGTGTGGGCTCTGGTCGCGGTGGGAGGCCAAGGTAGCACAGGAGGACATATTTTGTCTCATAGTGGAATCCTTCAGGCACATTGCTGGTGGAGCCAGGGGCAGCCATCGGAGGAAAATGCTATTCTCACAGGGCACATACAGTACACTACTTTGTTCTGTAAAGGGAAAAGCACACATAAGAAACTGATCAATTTATAAATTACACCTTATAATACAACTCACAACAAAAAGTGGAAAATGTATAAAAAATAAATATTTTCACAAAACCTAACAATATATGATTTTGTTAGTCATGTGAAATTTATAACCACTAACTTATTTAAGAATGTACAATAACAACAATGATAATGAATACATACATATACAGTATAGAAATTCTGTTTTTGCCGACGGTCTTTGACCAGTGGGTGGTAGTGTTTGCACAGGTAGTCATGTGCGATTATCAGCTTTTATGTCATGCTGTGGGCATCTTACAGGCGTACCTAACCGACTGTAACAGTAGGCAGCGTCCTCATCAACCTTTACGTCATACTGTGATCGTGTCACAGACGTTCCTCACCAAATGTAATAGTTCTCAATAAATACAATAGCAGGCCATCTACAGATGCGTCAGAAAACAGATACGTCAGCTACTAAACAGTACTATGGCTACTGTACGCTGTACTATACGAAAACGTCTATATTACCCAGAACAATCTGCAGAGAGTGAACAGCGATGGAGCATATGGCAGCCAGAAGTAAGGGTGGCCAAAACATTGGAGCAGCATGTGAACTGCACCCGCCATTCTCAAACTGGTGTCAAACCGTGACTTGTGATGACATGTCTCATGAATTAAGATGTATAACTGATTGACATTCAACAGAAGACTTCAAGCACAGTACAGTAATGAGCCACAGTGAAACATCTGAATGGCGCAAACGTTTTAAAGAAGGCCGTATATCCGTGAATGACAATCCCAGCCAAGGTGACTTGGAGCCCACTGCACTCATTCCTGTGAACATGAAGCAAATGGACGCTTGAAAATTGGATAGATAACTTGTCACCAAATTTCAGAAGAGATGCATCCGTCTTTGGGATTTGTACACACATCATTCACCAACACCACTTGCACATTACAGGAACCCGGTTGGGAATTATCTACACATCCCCCCATATAGTCCTGACCTCGCTTAATGTTTTGGCTATTAAGGGAGTTCCTGGGAGGCCAGCGTTTGAGATGTTGAGCATGCAGACCGATCATGCATCCGGCATCCTGAAAAAACTTTCTGGTAAAACTTGATGGCATCCAAACACTAGTGAAATTCTGGGATAATTGGATTAGTGTGGCGGGAGAATATATAGAGAAATAAAGGGAGTTTTAACTTTCGTAACTGTGTTCTGTATAATCAAAAGTTCCAATTTGACATGAACGCTTCTCATATTAGTAGTAATAATAATAATAATAATAAGAGAATAATGTGAGCGTTGAGAAATAATAATAATAATAAAAGTAATAATAGGAAAGAGTTGACTGACAACTTGCACCTTTAATAAGCTGTGTTCATAAGAAGAAACTCAAGTAAAAAAAAAAAAAAGATCCAAGCACGATCAACATTTTTATCTTAAATAAATACACATGCAGGACATTTGTTTATTTTATGACTTTATTTGTTTACCGTGTCTTGGTCCATATATTTCATTAGGACACAGTGTATAAGGGTGAAGATCCTCTCACACAGACCACTCCTCCTGCCTTAGCATGCCTCAGCACAGCTAGCTAACCTCTCAGTCACACTCACACACACACACACGTGATTATTAATAATGTGCTGAACACAAAATGAAAGTTCTTACCTGACAGTCACACACAAACACAGTCCTGTCACTGAGTGTGTTGTTGCTGTAAGCGTGTTTGCAGCACTGTCTCTGCTCCTGTCACACTCCAGTGCTAGGTGGCTAGGCGCTTAGCCGCTAACTTACAGGCTGCTGGGTTGAACGTGTTCCTCAGCCTGCCCCCTGTTCCGTCCCCTAATAATGTCGTGCTTCACACACACACACACACACACACAGAGCAATCCTAAATGACGTTAAAAAAACGTTTTTTTACGTCAGGCAATATACTACGGGTGAAAAGAGTAATGTTTTAAAGCAACAGATATCACACGGATTTACCTGTTGCGATATTCTTACAAGAGTTTTTGGACTAAATATTTTTTACAACTGAAGTTTTAAATGTGTCAATATGCATACTTAATTATAATAAAAAAAAACGTTAGTATTTTAGTGGGACGTTAGAATATAACTGTTTATTTCACTATAAATACTGTAATACTTTCTCTGTAATATGCTTCTGACTATGAATAATAAACATGTATATTCATTTAATAAATGCAGCTAATGGTCGTTTTCATATTTCACTTTCACAGTAGTTACTGGGCTTCATAAAAAGGCTATAAAGGAAACTGACGTATATATCCATATATATCCATAAACCTTTTTTTTTTGGCTGCTTCTATCAAGTGATCGCCACAGTTGACCATCTGATCCTCACACAACTTGGCACACATTTTTCACCTGCTGCTCTTCTTGACGCAGCCCTTTTTATTGAGCTAACAGTAGACAGCTACCTCAAGGGATATAACAGTGGGCAGCACCGACTACGGCGAAAAACGTTTATGTCACTGAATGTAACAGTAGGCAGTGGTGTTTGTGGCTTTGTTTGTCTGCACAGGTGGGTCCATCACAAGTGTGTCATAGATGGGCCTCACAAAAAGTAACAGTTGGCAGCGTCATCAACTTTCATGCCATACGGTGACGTGTCACAGGGAACCTTAACCAATAGTTGGCGTTGTCCTCACTGTAACAGTAGGCAGCATTGTCTATGGCGAAAACTGGGACATCAGGCCGAGCTCAGGGCTAGTAGGACCCAGATCAGACTGCAGAGTGTCCAGAGTATAGACTCTATAGCAACGGCGAATAAAACAGGTAGAGGTAAGGGCTGTCAAAACATCTGTCAAAACATCTGAGCAGCGTTAAGAGCAGCAGCGACTTGACCACACACTCCATTCGCAGGTAATGTAGCATACAGGCGTCAGGATCTGCACGTGGGCAGAGCCGCAGGTAACTTCCAGTATTGTATCATTTACATTTACATTTACATTTAGGCATTTGGCAGACGCTCTTATCCAGAGCGACTTACAAAAAGTGCTTTAATGTTTACAACATTGGATACATACTTACACTGGGTTAACCAAGTTAATAACTAAGTACCATTAGTCCAACACAACTGAGTTTTTTTTTTTTTTTTTTTTTTTGGGGGGGGGGAGGGGGGTTAGTCCAAGTACTGGAGAAACAGATGAGTCTTGAGTCGTCGTTTAAAGATAGTCAAAGTCTCTGATGTACGGACATCTAGAGGAAGTTCATTCCACCATCTAGGTGCCAGAACAGAAAAGAGCCTGGATGAATGCCGCCCTCGATCCCTGAGAGATGGTGGGATGAGGCGAGCAGTGCTGGAGGATCAGAGGCAACGTGGTGCAGTGCGTGGTGTAATTAGCGCAGAGAGGTAAGTGGGTGCTGGGCCATTTTTGGCTTTGTAGGCAAGCATCAGTGTTTTGAATTTGATGCGGGCAGCTACAGGAAGCCAGTGCAGGGAGCGGAGGAGTGGGGTGGTGTGGGAGAACTTGGGAAGGTTAAAACGAGTCGTGCTGCTGCATTCTGGATCAGTTGCAGAGGACGAATCGTGGACAGAGGCAGGCCTGCCAGGAGTGAGTTGCAGTAGTCCAGTCTTGAAATAACAAGGGACTGAACAAGCACCTGAGTAGCCTGTGAAGAAAGAAATGGGCGAATTCTTCTGATATTGTAAAGAAGAAATCGACAAGAGCGAGTAAGGTTAGCGATGTGTGGGGAAAATGACAGATGATTGTCCACGGTTACCCCAAGATTGCGGGCGGTGGTTGAGGGAGTGATTTGGTTGTTGTCCATGGATATCACAAGGTCTTGACCTGGAGATGAGTCACAAGGGATAAACAACAGTTCGGTTTTACTGAGATTGAGCTTCAGCTGATGAGCAGCCATCCAAAATGAGATGTCTGCCAGACATGCTGAGATCCGGGTGGAAACCTGAGTGTCAGAGGGAGGAAAGGAGAGGACGTATCATTTAATTACATACACAGGAACAAGGAACCAGGTTTTCGAGGATATGTATCCAACCACTATTCTGACTCATAGGAACAGCTGTATACCTGCTTATTTATGCACTTATTTAGGGCAGTAAGAGATTCCATTAGTCAAGGCTCTGGGGTACCTGGGGTGTCCTATGGCTATAAAACTCTTTTAGGCTTTTCTGGTCAGGCTGGGACACACTTTCTGACAGCTAGTAGTCCTAAGCTATTTTCCAGCTTCCTTTATATTGACTAAAATGAAAGTCGGGAGTTCAAACCCCAGCAACACCAAACCGTATTGTTGGGCCCATGAGCACTTAACCCTTTCTCCTCTAGGGGGCTGTATCACATATTAACCCATATCACCTAAGAACCTCAGCAACATTTACTGTAATGGATGGTACCAGTCAAACGTTTGGACCCAACAGTATCTATAACAAGACTGATATTTTTCAAAACGATCGAATAACTCATATTGCATATGTGCAACAATTTAAATTAATTAAGCAACAACAGTCAATTGTATTTTAAAAGCATTTGGAAAACCCATCAAGCACCATGATGAAACTAGCTCTCATGAAAACATCACAGGATGGAATTTTGATAGACACAATTCTCTAGCCTACAACCATGGTGTCAAACTTTGAGGCGAACGGTTCCCAACAGCAGGAAACCACAAACAGTTCCAGCTATTAACAGGAATCTGAGGCTCCCTGACTCTAAACAGAATGCAATATGATTACAATAAGACTAGGCAGCATTTGTCATATCTTGAACTGTTCAGTTTGAGCCTGTGCCCACTCTATCCTCTGATTCCGGTTTTAGCTGACAGGACTATAACCCCTGTGTTTTTCTGCTGTTGCTAGCCACCATTGTAAAGACTGGTAAATTTAAGTTTCCTGCCAAATTTAATAGTTATTCTCCTCAGGCCTCATAAAAGGTGATGTGAATAAAATTGTCTTACCACCCTTAAACCACCTCATTGTGTACAAGTACTGTTACTTTTATCATATGGGCATGACCGATTATCCATAAATTACAAATTATCCATAAAATATTTTTGCTACAGTAAAAGCAAACATTAAATATTATAATTTGTCTAAGTGTCCCTTGGCTATAAAACTCTTTTAGGCTTTGCGTCAGGCTGGCACACACTTTTTGACATTTGGTAGTCCTAAGACATTTTCCAGCTTCCTTATTATTGACTAACTTGATCAATATTGGTATCACGGCGGCTTAGTCATTAGCACTGTCTCTGCAAAACTCCAGGGTTGGGGGTTCAAATTCCCATGCCTGGTTCATTTCTTTCAGGTACACCAGTTTTCTCCCACAGTGGAATGACATGTGGTTTCGGCTGATTGGCATTTCCAAATTGTCCATAGTGTTGGATTGAGTGTGTGATTGTGTGTGTGCTTGTGCCCTGCAATGGGTTGGCACTGTACCTATACCACCTAACACTTACTGTAACACTATATTAATAGTGAGGCAGGGTCTTCCTTTGCTCTTAGAACAGCTTAACCTCTTTATGGGATGGATTGCACAAAATGATGGAAACATTCCTTTGAGATTCTCTCCAAGTTGCCATGAATGCATCATGCAATTCCTGCTGCAAATTTACCATTCTCCAGCTTCCCATGGGTGTTCTATTGGTTCCAGTTCCAGTGACTGAGAAAACCAAAGGTGAACTTTAAATGTGTCCTGTTCATGGAATCAGTTTAAGAGACTTTGTCATGGTGCATTATTACAGTATGCAAAAGGGAGGCATTAGAAGATAAAGGTAAATTGTGGCTCTTAAGGGATGCACATGGTCAAGCAATGAGTGGTTGGTATTAATGGCCCAAAGTGTGTCGTTCTTGATTGCCAAGAACGACACAAAATCCTGACCCTATCAAAAAACTGAGATTCATTAAACCAGGGTATACTTGTCTAGTCATCCTTACTTTAAGCCTCAGTTTCTGATTTTTGTTGACACAATATTTGATACCAGACCAACTCAGCTTGTGCTTTTATAGCTGGTTGCTGGGCAGCCTTCTTTTATAGAACAATTACAGCCAAAAAAAAAAAAAAATATATATATATATATATATATATATATATATGAAAGAACAACAATCACAGAACCCATATGCAGAAATAAGACATCTGAATGAGGACAACACTTAAAACAGCTGCTCTGCTGCCCTCTAGAGGTATGAAATAGGCCACATTGTCAAGGTGTTCTTTATACTGTACTGTATATGGCTTACTACAAACTACATTGGTATTGAAAGAGTAAGAGTAGATGTAAGAAGAGTATATGCAGCCTGTTTGATAAAAAAAGAAGTTTTTAAATCATTTTACATTAATAGTCCAGATATAACAGCCACTTAATATTAAGAATTTACTTTTAGAGCAAACGTCTAAAATATATACTGTATTCTTGTAGCATGGTGCTTTTTCACCCGCAGTCATAAGACCTTTAGATTATCTTGTACCCTTACTTTTATACACTTATCACTGGTCATGTATCTTATCACCTCTGGAATTGGTGGTTGTTTCTCCTGTATGATGAGTAGCAATCACCTAGACATGATTTGATTGTTGTGTGGCTGAGCACTGCACTGAACACTCTTTTACTGTTTGGTTTGAAAGTCATAGAATATTCTTTTTCTCATTAAAGGTTATTGAACTTATTTTGTGACCTTTAATTATAAACTGATTATATCACTTTTTAGTGCTGCCTTTGAGGGATTGAATTTTAAACAAAGATGAGCAGCAGTTTCTTACTTTCTTTCCTCCAACAAGGTGAGTGTGTCTAATAACGGTCAGGAAGTGCACCCTGTTAAAAAAAGCATCAACACTGCTGCACCTGATGCACTTACTGTATATTTCAGCATGAGTTTTATTTGATGGCAATAAGTGGTTCAATACTTGTTCACTAATGTCTATAGAGCAAATCCAAAAAAGCAACCTTTAGTTATCAAAAAGGTGTTCTTAAAATGTTCCCCTTGGAGTTACCCACTATTTTAGTTAATTTGATAATAAAAATCACACATAATTAGAATAAAAATGAATTACTTTAAACACTCATAGAAAAATTATATTCATGTAAGCTTTATTTTAAATAACATATAGCTTGTATTTACACTTGCACATACATTGTAATGCTGAAGATAGTTACTCTTAATACAGCACTTAATAAATACCTTTAACATATAAAAGGGAACAACAAAAAGATGCAAAAAAAAAAAAAAAAACATACAAATAGGTTGTATTTTAGAGACTTGCTTAGACCAATGCCTTGTTGAAGCTTTCAGCTCATTTATTTTGTCCTAGTTTCTAATGATTGGTTTTATAATGTATAAATGTGTGTTTGTTGGATTAGTGTGTAGCTCTTCACCAGCACTGTGATAGCCCTCATAAGCAATAATTTTAGGCACAAAAACCTGATCCTGGATCAGTCCTACAGTGCTACAAAGAGGTGCTTTGTCAATACCAGCATACGTGGTTGACAGTGGTCATGATTGAGCCTTGCACGTGTGGATGTCCACCTCTTCATGGCAGTCGCGGCACTGAACAGCACAACACCATTGGAACTTGCACTCGCACTTGGTGGTGCGGCTCACGCGGGAAGTGTCATAACCTCGTCCGCAACACATGACCTCACAGCTGTCAGCTCCATGTGAAGTCCGGTTGCACACACGCCCAGCCGTGCCCACTGACCCTTCAAGAGTAGAGACAGACACACTCAGCACAAGTGTGAGCAATGTACAGTGTGATATATAGGAATTTGTTTTTTAGCTTATTTTTTTGTCATTGTTAAACATTTTTTAGGCACACCACTCAAAACTTGTTAATTCAACACATCATTATACTATTATATGTTATCTTAAAAGTTAATATCAGAAGGGCAGACTGTGCTGGGTAAGAAGATGACCGCTTGGTCCTTCATAAGATGAGGGACTGATGATAGGACCTATCAGCTGCAGCTGCAAGTCTTCATCGCGTGCTCATTTCAACAGCCCTAATCTAGACAACCCCGCCCGGCGTGGAGACTGGTGCGGCACTGATCGACCGCTGATATCGAAATTGTTAAAGACCTTGTATCAACCCTAGCTTTCATGTGGCATCCTGGGAAAATTCCCAGGGCTTTGCGCATGAGGGCTCTCAGACTGATGGCCCAACATAGCACTGGGAGAACAATCATGAACTATGAACACACCGATGTTAACCTTTACAAACACAACAGGAGATTAATGTCAGCTGTCTTACATAATTCCATTCTAACCTTTAAACTTGCATATTTTGAAGGTTCATTTAATTGGTAGACCTTGCCCTGATTCGTCAGTGCTGGTGTCTTGCACGCGATTGTGAGATGTGTTTAGGCATGACCTAGCAGTCCCCATCCCCCACTCGACCATCCAAATGGCGCTGGTATGCCAGGACGATTTTGGTTTCATCATCACCTGAGCTGCATCTGCTCATTGAATTAGGACGTGAGGCGTGCCACAAGATGACTTTAGCATGTGCAGTTCCTGGAATTGATTTCACACTAGCAGCCCTAGCAGCTTCATCTTAGGATTGTTCTTGAAACCTCCTCTCCAAGTCCTTTTCATAATGAACTCAACTTAGATCGACATGTATGCACGTTTGCCATTTTACTTCAACCGTGGTGTCTCAAAACAATTCCGTCATCACTTGTTCCATGACACGAACTTCAAGGTGCATATGACTAAGGGTACTGGAAAAGCATAGCACTTTCGGCATATCAGTATGTCATTTGATCATGCATTTTATTTATACATGGTCCTCTATTCTTTTGGGAAAACAGAATTCACAGTTCAGAAGAAGTTGAAAAAAACATGGGCTGAGAGATTTTTCAGAGAGATCATCATGCACCCTGTGGGAAGTTATGAGACATGACCTACGACTCTAAATATTTCTGCCCATTCAGGGGCAGACAGAAGAGAGGTGTGCTGGTGAGGCCAGTAATTTATAGTGGTTGAGAGCGGGGATCACGTTTCAGCTCCTGTGCTGTCCACAGATCTGTGGTAATGTGTCTTAAGCGCGGTGTTACTTGATAGCCCTGGATCATCTGCAGCCTGTCAGGCACCTCTACCCCTCCCGCACTCCACACAGGCACACCTGGTGTTATTCAGTACACTTCAACACACTCGCACATACAAGCATAAGCACACATGAAAAGCTACAGAGAGATAGTCTCATGCCTTGCGGGGACACTAGCCAACTGCATTCAGGATTCTATTGTGACTACTGTGAATGTTGTGAATGTAATAGCAGGCTAAATGACTTCCATTCTCTCATTACATTCTCACTAGGCTCAGGGGCAAGACTAATGCTTTACAGATTTCTGGTGGAGAAACACAGCTAGTGGAAGAATATGCCAGGACTTAAGAGAGCATGTCATACTGGTCGGTTAATCCAGTTTTTTTTTTCAACTACTATTATGCTTATGCTTATGGATTCTCTTACAGATATTTCTACAAAAATACACCGCAATAGGTGTTTACTGGCCTGAGATATACAGAATATATAGTGCATGATGTAATGCTCAGCAAAAGCTCACCAGCTTCATGGTCCCATATGCAGTAGTCAGGTGAGTCCTCAAAGTAGACCAGATCATTCTTTGTGGGCTTCTTGAACTTCCTGTGTACAGTGGTGAAGCCCGTCCCATATCGGTTCATCACAACCTGGGTGGCGCTGTTGTACTTCTTGCGCAGGTAGTCGCCCGTCTGTCTGAAGTCGCTCATGGCCAGCCAGCATGTCCGAATGTTGCAGGACCCACTCACACCATGGCATTTACATTCCAGAGTCAGGAAACGTTTCACTGCCTAGATAATAGGGGTGGAGGGGGGGGGGGGGGGGAATGGTTCATCATGGAAAATTTTGTAATTGTGTTTTTCTTGTTAATGGATGGACTTGGATTCCAAGTCACACTCATGCTAGGTTAAACAGGATTATTCCATGCTCTTATTAAAAGTGATTAAAATAAGTACTTTAAAACTAAGCTCTGACATTACAGTAGAATCTCCAATAATCAGCTTGAAAATGTTATTTAAATGACCCTGGAATTAGCACTAGATTTAAAAAAGGTAAGCGGTAAGCAACATCCTGCTCTATTATTTTCTTAAGGAAAAACATGGTGATACCACCATTAAACAGTATTCATAAAAATAAAAGAACTTACCCTCCTTCCTACACGATTGTTGTGCAGGTTCATAAGTGCTCGTGCATCCCTCTCCTTCTTCTCCTTTGCATCAACAAATGCCTGGGCAAACTTAATAGCATGATCTACGTGGTCACTACATCCACCCCAATCAAAAGGCCCTTTGGTATCATGTGATGAGCCCTTTTTTCCCGGGTCGCAGGAGCAAGTGTCCAGCTCCCCCTGACTGCAGGCTCTGGTCAGTGTGTGCACCATGCCTGCTGAGGAGATAGCGTACACAAAGGCAGCCTCACGACTGCCTAAG
This sequence comes from Clarias gariepinus, assembly GCF_024256425.1. NCBI lineage: Eukaryota > Metazoa > Chordata > Actinopteri > Siluriformes > Clariidae > Clarias > Clarias gariepinus. The sequence goes on from NC_071106.1 coordinate 19,822,993, forward strand.
CATATGCAAAGTTGAAATGTGAAATACAGAAATGTAGGTAAGCATGCACAAAAACCCAGCACATAAAACGCAGCAAACTCTGGCCCATTCAATTAACTTTTAGTCATTGACAAGCACAGACACTACACCTTTCAAACAGAAGAGACACTTACAAGAGAACACTGTGATGTTCCTTTGCTACTGGTTTGCCTTTAAACATGCCATTATTTTGGGATCAAAGACTCTCTAAATCCAAATGATCAGGATGTGGATCATGAGTGAGAGTGATCTTTGTGTGTATGAGAAAGGAATGAGTGAATAAGTAACATTAATGTTTTGTGAGCGCATGAGAAAGAGACTGGGATGGAGAGTAAGAACAAAAGCGACCAATTCAGCAGAAAAGGAGTGCAACAGGAGCAGGGGTTATGAGCTTTAGCTTTTCATTTGTAAGCTTTGTCAGTACAAGGCAAAATCTTTGCCACCAAATCCTTGCAATTGTCCTAAATTAGTGCACTGACTTTGACATTAAGTAGATTCTCACAATGCCACTGAGAAACCTCCCATGTAATGCCCTAAGATGGGTCTGTGGCCTTACTGGGAGGTCTGAATACCAAAGGGAAAAGATTAAAGACGGAGATTTAAGTTAACTTATATGAGTAGACCAGTTGAAAGGGCATGGGAGAATGGCCCTAAGTGTCAGTGTGGATGTTCCCATTAATAAGATTTTACAATCGGAGAGAACTACTTACACCATATGTCATTCACTGCATGTTTTTATACTCACTTGTATAAAGCTGCACAGAAATTCACAAAACTCATGAATCATGGATTAAACCTATTCATATGCATATGTGCTTGACTCATAAAATAATGACTTGTATCAACTTTCTTTTTCAGAAGCAGAGGAGTAGATTAACTAAAGAGTCCTCCAAGTTAACTTGCTATATCAAGTGTTGACATTTTTGTAATAGACCCAGGACATGATTATAAATGAATATTATTACTGTGGGTTCAGAGTCACTGCAGTCACAGCTTTATTTTGTCTGATTGATGTATTAATAGGAAGTCTTAGGAAACTCTTAAAACAAAGTAGGTTGATACGTCTTGATTGGACACCCATAATCCAATATAGGTTTCCAAAAAAAAAAAATGTCAAAGCATAAACCTGCTGTAGTACAACTAACAGTTTTGCAGTGAGTTTTGTAGTTACCAAATATTTTGGACTAGCGTGTGGCAAAACTGATGATGGCAATGAAATAAGAATTTAGACGAAAAAAAAAAATGCCGTTGTATATATTAGTTGTGTCTGTAACCCTTGCTGCTCTTAACCCTGTCCTGGAACTTTATTTGGCTGCTTTATGACAACAAATATGTTAAACTCTATGTTTCAAAATATGTAGGAAAAAAACAACTCAATTACTTTGATGCCTAGTCATCTAATCACACTTAAATTATTGCTTAATCTGATTGCTCAATGCATTTTTGAAACTACAGCTATTTCGAGCAAATTACATAATAGCTTACATAAATCAACTGAAAAGGAAAAGAGTAAAATGGAAAAAACTCCACATGAAAGAAAGAACATCTAATAGTTATCTACAAAAAAATCAACAATCATAAAGAAATTATTAGTTCAATTACATTTTATAACCTTATCAAGCAGGAGAGATCTCTTAGAAATTGTTTTGCTGCAATTGATGTTAGTCATGATTGAGCAGTTTCGAAGAGATTAAGGAAGCAGCTGTAAATGCAATAAATTATATACAGCATAATAAAGAATCTAAGATACAGTTCAAAGAAGGATGTTTCAGCTTTATACAAGTAAAATACCCTTAGCTGACATATTAAGTCCTATGGAATCACCAGGAGTTGCGAAACTTGAGGAAAAACCCATCAATCTAAAAATATTTGGGATATATTTTCAAAGGTCTGCTAAATAAAAAATGTACACAGATTTTTTATCATTTCTGGTTTATTTTGAACCAGAAATGAGTAAAGCTTGAGAAGCATCCTTTCCTTCACACATGTTAGAAAATGTGTGTGGCAGAGTTTATGCATTGACTTATTTCTTTTGAGAATTTTATTTAAAGAAAAAATAGATGCCAAGCTAAACTAATTCTGTGTGAGATCTGACCATCTGAGCGTGTTGAGGACTGGGGTAGGAGAGATCCACGAGCCTCGGGTCAAAGCTGGAAAGTTCATTTTAAATTTTTCTATAGGACATTAGTGGCACTGAGTTGGTACAATTATACCTGTAATAATGGATGATCGACCTAATCAAGGCTTATCGTATTTTAGATAATGAGAGAGTTTCTGTGTTTTGACTAATGTAGTGTAATTTAAGGTTGAGATCAGATTTACATAACGGCTTTTAAACGTTAGGTGCGGAAAATGTGTGCGCGTGCGAATGTGTGCGTGCGTGCGTGCGTGCGCGTGCGTGTGTGTGCGTGCGTGCGTGCGCGTGCGTGTGTGTTTGCTCACCGCGGTGCAGGAGTTTGCCGAACACCCTGTGTTCCCTCGCTACAGTGTTGCAGTTCCAGCGCTGATGGCGGAACTGGTGCTGACACTCACTGATCCACTCGTTCACTCCGCCGCTGATCGCCTGCATCACCCCGGGGTGCTGCCTGCACATCTGCCGCTGTTTATTCACCAGACCCGGGATGTTGTCGCACATCACCTGCGAGCCCAGAGTGCCCATGTACCTACAGCATGAGGCGGGAAAAAACGAATCACATTTCAGATATCACTTAGGATATCCTCCAAAAAGTCAAAAAATGTACAGTGTTAGTCATGAATCACGTGCTTCTACAGTATTAAAACATAATCATTGTCCATTTAAACTTTTTTTTTAAAAGGACAAGAATAAAGGTGCCCCAGACTCAGTGAAAAAGGTACTGGTTAGTGTCCACATGGTAACCCGACATCTCCATATCTCTGGGAGAAGTTTTTTAATTAATTACTTTAGAAAGTAATTAATTATGCAATTATTAAGCAATTACATGTATAGCACGAGCTCATTGTGAGTTATAGAGACGTTCCCGTTTGTGTTGATAAAGAAATTCCATAGATGATATTTTACTTTATAAAAAGTGTTCATTTCCCTTATGCATGCAGACTTTTGGAAAATCCTGTTAAAAAACTTTGCATGCAGATAATAAAAAGAAAAAAGATGTGGTCTCCTGTTCCTGCGATACCCACCACCACGATGAGTCGACCCTCGATGTGAACCAGCAGGTTGCCACAGACAAATAGAAACATATTCCACTTGGCAGAAAGTTCATATTACTAACTCCGGGGCTGGTGTGCTCATTCGTCCACACTCTCGCTTTCAACAGAAGAAAAGAAAGAGAGAGAGAGAGAGAGAGAGAGAGAGAGAGAGGAGAAGAGTGTGATGTGCAGAAGTGAGAAGTGAACTGATCACGCGCCGGATCCCGGAGATGTCCTTCATCCGCGCACCATCCTGAGAGCAGACATGTCCCGCGGGGAGAGAGTGAAGAGACACGAGGTCAGGACGCTGATGGTCCACTATAAGGACTGAGGGAGCTTATAGGAGGGGTGTGTGCTGTGTGGTATGAAGGGCAGAAAGGAGAGATGGATGAATGGAAGCGGTTTATCTGTTCAGGCGGGTCTCTCTCTCTCTCTCTCTCACACACACACCTCATTTTTGCACTGACTTAACTGACTTTAAGAAGATGCTTCACTAGAAATACCACTGCTACTATTCAATTCCATTTTATTTGCATAGAGCTCTTAACCTTGGTAATTGTTGCAAAGCAGCTTAACAGGATCAAAGGGAAATGATGGAAATGTGAAAAATGTGTATGAGTGCAGGGATTGTAGTGCAGTCACAGTGTGTGTTAGGCGGCTAGAAGTTCAATGCAACACTTGAATATGGAGTTGAATTTCTTCAGGCTCTGGTAGAATGTAGGAAATTCCAGTTCTGACTATTAAGCATCTGCAGTACTAGTAGTATTAGTTATAATAATAATGACTCACCATCTTACTCATCATCTATACAGGGTTGAAGGGGGCCTGTAGCCCATCCCAGGAGCCCTAAGGCACAGGACAGGTTACATCCTGGACAGAGTGCCAATCCATCGCATGGCACACACACATATACAGTACACGTGTTAATTCATACACTACAGGCAAGTTATTAGCCAATAAGCCTAATCTGCATGTTTTTAGGTGGAAACCAGAGTACCCAGGGGAAACCCACCAAGCATGTGGAGAACATGCAAACTCCATCCACACCGATTTTGGAATCAAACCCAGACCCTGGAGGTGCAAGGCGACAGTACTAACCACTAAGCTGCCTATAATAATAATAATCTTAATAATAATACATTCATTCAAGATTACATTAGATTACATTTATCTTCTATACCACTTTATCTTGTACAGGGGGAGGGGCCTAGATTCTATCCCAGGAGATTAGGGCATAAGGCGGTGTACACTCTAGACAGGGTACCACTCAATCTAAGGGCACTCACAGAGACACACAAGCACACAACAGGAATTTTAAGAATGCCAAATAACCTAATCTGCATGTTTTTGGACTGTAGGAGGAAGCCACAGAACCATGAAGAAACCCACCAAGCACGGGAAGAACATGCAAGCTCCACACAGAGGCCTGAGCCAGAATGGACCTTCAACCCTGGAGCCACAAGGCCATAGTGCTAACCCCTATACCACTGTGCTGCTTTAATAATAATGATAATAATAATAATAATAATATATGATATAATAATATAATGTCACCATACAAATATGCAATAAATAACAATAACAAACAATAAAAACACAGTAACAGAGAAAACAACCTTCATAAAGTTATTTTTGGATAAAACATTTGAATGCAACCTAAAATTTGCGAAATGTGCAATTCTGAATGAAGGGCTCTGAAAGTGAGAAGAGAATAAAAAAAAAAAATCAGCGTGGAGTTTAATATGGGGTCAGTGGAGCTGTTGAAGAAACAAGGTGACGTGTTGCATGCAGGGAATCCAGGTTATGATACGGGCAGAGGAATTCTAAATCAGTTGAAGTGTTTTTGAGGAGATTATAGACCAAATAAAAGAGCATTACATGGAAAAGTAACAGATACAGAAAGCTTTTGTGTTGCTATACAGCCTGTTAATAATGAGACCTCAATAGATGGAAAGTCTTTTATTCAGGAGGTGGAAAATGGTCATAGCCTCCAAAATGCAAAGTCTGTCATCTATTTGATCAGCTGCATTTTTTTTTACCTAAAGCAAACTATCATCATAAACCATTTGTTAAAGGTAACTTTGAGCAAAACCTTTGTACAATCAAGTTAACATGAAAGGAAGTTAAAAACAAAACTAAAAACAGAATCATTCTCAGAGGCTGACTTTGAAGTGTGTTGCTTGTGACAACTGAAAAATTTATCCTGCTCTAAGCAAAGCTACTGTGAGCTACAGTAGAAACTGAGGATACAACGAACAGTCACAATCACTGTTTGTGAAAAGCACCAAAAAGTTGCTTAAAACGACACTGTGCACATAGCGATGGTCTTGAGAGATCCTTTAAATATGTAAACAGCTAAGAGTCTGTGCAAAGGCCTGTTTTACCAGAGTCTTATTCCCAGAAGTACAGCATACTGAGTTACAATCTGTTTATATTCTGTATTTCAGTATTTATAATTCCACTGTTTTTAACAGGACTCCCTATATCACTGAGAGGAACAACCCTCTTGATAATGCCAAGATAGTTGAGAACTGTTAATGGAACTGACATATACAAGCAATGCAGGCATGTAGACTTAACTAATTGTTAGCTCTTCTTCTGGCAAAGAAGGTGGATTCCAAAAAACATATTTCCAAGGTATTGAACACTGACAAAGTATTGAATTACACTTTCTAAAAGGTTAACAGGTTCTCAACCCGTCCTGGAGAAACCGCCTTTCCTGCATGATTTAGTCTTTTCTGTACTCCTGACACACTCACACCAATTTGTAATTAGATTAATGTTATGTAGAGATGTGGACAAATTAGTTGATGCCCTTACAGCTCTTTGGAAGGATATGTCATTCTTCCTGAAGGGTAAGTGGAGGGTGGGTACATCCAGTTGTGCCCTAGACCTAGTTCTACCTAAGCAGGTGAGGGTGAAGGCCCCTTCACTCCCCCTGAAAAGCAATTAAATTAAAAACAATATGTATTTAATAAGATTAAAATGTTCTATTATACTGGTATTTTATGTCCTGAATTCAATGGAAATTATATGGAAATACAGTCAGAGGAAGACACCCCTTCATATGGTTGCTTGACTTGTACCAGACAGCTCTACAAGTATACCTATACTGTAAATATATTTCTAGTGTACTTTTAAATAAAGCAAGTGAAAAAATAACTTAGAAATCAGCTGAAGATTTCTGAATCTTAAGAAATCAGCAAAGAAATCAGCAAAGGTAAAAGAGGACAAATGTAATGGGGAATTACACTGAATGGCATTTCCAAATTGCCTGTAGTGTATGAGAGTGGGAACGCTTGTGCCCTGCAATAGACTGGCACCCCATCCAGGGTGTATCCTGTCTTGTAGCCTGAGTCCCCTGGGATAAGCTACAGGCCTCCCGCATCCCTGTACAGGAAGAGCGGTATAAACAGTGAGTAAGTGAGAGAGTGAGTGTAGTAAACTAATAAAAGGCATTTCAGCACCACAGACAGCAGCTTGTATGTACTTTCTCTGCAAAATTCCAAGAAAACCAAAACATAAAAACATTATTTTATAAATATTACACTCACACAGCAGCTCCTATAAAGCTTATGTAACCAAGCACATATTTAACTCAAACTATGACTGCAAGTGTTAAGTGGAAACAATTTTAATTAGGCAAAAACAAAACACTGATCTTCTTGATCAACTGCATATTTAACATAAGTTATGCCATCATAATAAACCATTAAGAACACAAAGAAAGTCAAGAAAAACTAGAGATTATGTGACAATAACACAAGTAAAAAATAAAGGGAATACACTGATGGCAAAAAAAAAAAACTGAACAAAACAGTTCTCAAAGGTAGACTCTGAAGTGTCTTGCTTGTGAGAACAGTAGCAGTAATCCTGCTCCAATCACAGCGACTGCAAGCTTCTTCATAACCCGTCCTCTTGTGCTGCTCTGGGAACTTGGCAAAGGAGGATTGAAGGCGCAATCAGTGGGATCCAACTAAAAGGAAGCATTACAAAGTTAAAGAGGTCAGTGACAATCATTGCTCTAATGTTCATCAGTAAGTTTAGTGAAATGTACCGAACAAAGCTTTTGCTAAACAGAACCGAATGTAACTCCAGTGGAAGTGGACAGAAAAATTAGCTTAAATATACAGTAAACAGCATGTCCCATGCAGTATATTTGGGTGACTGTTGTAATGCTGAAGGTAAAGATTACCAGACAGTCTATTTCCTAAAAGACTAGCATAATGAAATATAATCGGTTTATATCAATATTTAACGTTTCAATGTTTTAAACAAAATCACATACACTACTGACTGGAATGTACCAGACAAACCAGACAATGCCAGAACAATCACCATGGACTACATAAAACACACACTACCTGGCCAAAAACATAACTGCACCTTTTATTTATTTAACCAAATATAAAGATGAATCCTGCGGCCATAATCACTACAAGGCCTTGGCTAATTTTCTTTACAAATATGGATGAAAATAAATGTTTTGCATAAGCCCTGGCGAATGTGCTTTGCCATCCGTAATCAAATCTAGATGGTACAAAGCAATATCACGGTGTGTACTTTCGTAAGCTTGTCTTCTGACATACTGATGACTTTTGGAATTAAGAATCTGAAATGTGGACTCATCATTACCCATTCAACGTTCATCCTCCAGTTCCTGCACAAGTATTTACTGTAGCATTCCATTCCATTTAACGGGAATCTTTGCCAATTGGCCTTCCTTAGACATGACTAATTCTTCAAGACGATTTTTTTATAGGCTGTCTTTTTACAGTATACAGTAAATACTGACTTCTTCCGGTTTGGTCGCTGAAATTTTCCACCCACAATCAAGTTCTCACACGCAACAGCTGCCAGCTAAGCAGGGTGAGTACTAGCATATGCTAGTTCCACGACATAAGCAGTTTATGGACATTGTTTAAATCTTGTGGCTTTAAAAAAATTTTTTTTTATTATTTTACCACTGGTTATTTAAAAAAATTAAATCAGAAATAGTTCTAATCCTAATTACGAAATAAAAAATTTATTTAGTTATCTATATAAATAAAAAAAGGTTTTATTTGTACATTGGTCAGAACTCATTGGAGGACCCGAAACCAGTCTCAGACAAATTTCTGTCTGTTTGTTTGTCACAGCATCTAGTTTTTTTTAACTTTTGTTTTTTTAAACTTAATCATTATTTTTGCCATGAGGTGGGAGTGGCTATATGCTTTACTTAACAGAGCGAATGAACTCGATAGTTTACAGGGTATACACACAGTATGCAGAAGACACAGAAACAATGGCAATGCACCTACAAAATCCTCAATACAGACACACATGACCGCGCGACTCATCATGGGACTCAAAACAAATGGGACGTACCCTATGAAAATTGAACTTTGTGCCATAAATTAAATTAAAATGTTTAGTGGAAGGGAAGTTATGAGCAGTTTTAGTGCAACCGCAAGTTTTGGCAGCGTACAGTGCGTGCATCAAACTGTGGGTGCGTCTTGAATATCTGCCTGAAGTTCAACCTGTACCATAAGTGAAATCAAAATGGTGAGTAAAAGCGATCTCATGATGTTATGTGGCGGATTCAATAATCTACTTTAAAATATGCTATTTGCTCAAAGTAAACAACCACCTGCACCAATAAATATTAATTAAAAAACCTAAACTGAACATTCTCCTAGGGATTGCTTAACTTTATCACAGCGCGTTAGTGGTATAAGTGAATTTAAACATGCTGGAGTTGTTTTAAGAGAAAACCTATCAATTTTTTCGACTTTAGTTGATTTTTAGCTGTAACCTTTTTACTTTTTCTGCAAAGTTTACTTGTCAATGACGTGTACTTAGACTAGTTTGTTATAAATGATGTCTCATGGCCCACCTGCATACCCTTATGTCCCACACTGCGCCACCCAACAGGGAAGAGTAACGTCATCTTTTTTTTTTTTTTTTTTTTCTTATCTTGAAGAGCATAAGTAATCACGCTTCCCGAACCATAAATGACTCTGGCATCCATGAGATTCAAACCAGTCTATACTTTTTTTAGCCATATCATAAATTATTAATAAACATTAAAAAAATTTGAAAATAATATTACTCTAAGTGTAGTACTTAATTTCCACTTTATTTTTTTTTTTCCTATACAAATTAAACTGTGGTGTGATTGGGGAGATCTCTAAAAATGCTTGTCTCTCCCTCTCTCCTGAAGAGCGTTAGAAGATAAGATAAACCACATCGGTTGAGTCTTCTCTCAGCACATGGCCTCCATTCACTGTCAGATTCCAGCCTGACACAGAGGGCACGCTGGCTGCCCTCTGCGCTCCAACTCTTTACTCAAGACTGCACTGCTCCTGAGTTATGAGCTGCGAAAGGTTCGGCCATCACACACTGTCCTGAGTGAATTCTCAATTTAGACAGATTATACGAAGAAATGTGAAAATGCTGCTGACCTTGATGAGGAGGTCCTTGAGACAGACCACTTCTTTCTGCAGGTCTCCGGCCTGAGCCACTAGATCTGTACATATGGCCTGAGCGTCCTTCCTACGATCCCAAGTCAGAACAAGCTGCGGGGTCAAATCAAATTTTAAAAATTGGTTGATGATAGAAACGTTTGCAAACATAAGAAAAGTAATAGGTAGTAAGCCACAAATAGGAGTGTTTTACTGAAAAATGTTAAATTGTGATTTCAGTATTAATCCATGGGAAAACACTGACCTCACAAGACTGCTTAGCAATGAAGTAAACTACAACAAATATCTGAATCTTTACTGACAGGCAACCTGTAGTAAATCAATATCGTTAAAGCTTTAAATCAAGTTCAAGATTAAATGTTATTTCTAATTGTCTATTACTTTTTTAAAAAATTTACTGACTGCATTACTTGTGCGGGCTTGGTAACTGGCCATTATAAAGGAAGCAGAAGTATAAAGGAGTGTGTGTTTTTAAACCTGTGATGAGCTACAGGGAAACCTGCTGATGACATCCTGTACCATCTCAGTTAGGTAACAGCACTGCTGCTTCAGGCTGATTAGAAAATTATAGAGCTCCTCACTCCTGCAAAACAAATGCTCGCTATTAGGGAAGAAAACACAGAATTCAACTCAGACTTCAAACAAGGAAAAAAAACGTGCACAGAAATGCTCACTTTTAGAACAGACTATTTGTCCAAAAAAAAGACAAAAATCCTTACAACTATACACACTTTTATACAAGCAATAATTAGCACTAATTTCACAATCTATGCAAATATTTTCTCAATGATATGTAAATACATTTGGTGATAGAATCATTGAGACACTTCTTCCATCACTTAGCATGTCAAACCCTGTAATGGCTGACAGGCCAGTAATGCTGATAGCTCTATCTTAACAGAGAATCTCTCCAAGCAGCCGTTTTCTTCTCCTAACAGTCTGTCAGAGGCTGCAGTAAACACTGTCAGGCTCTCTGGAGTTACTATCTCCTGCAGCATGAAGAGATGGACCAGAGTGTTGCTTTGTTAGTTTTTCTTTGAACAAATGAAAGACAGGCTTGTGTTAGATGACTAAGTGTCAGGTAAGAGCCACTGTGCCAACACACATCATGAGCAGCTTCATCATCTTTTACTCAGGCAAAAAAAAAAAAATCCCAAAATCATGCTCCTGAAGTCAATGGCGCTCAAGTAAATGTTTTCAAGTAAATATGTAAAATTGTTCTGGCAAAACATATTTTTTATCTACTCTTTTATAATTTTATAGCTTTAAAACAAATTGAATAATCTAAATTACTGCAGGAAAAAACATGTTCAATTATGGATTAGACAACTTAAAATGACAAAGTATGTGTTCTTGCAGATCCCATTAGGCAGAAAATCAAGCCTTGCCATGGATTTGTATGTAACCTGACATGCCTTTAGTGTGTGTTTATAGGCTACCTATCAGAACAGGATTAAATGTGGAATTTACTGAATGACCCCATGCCCTCAGGGTAGCCCCTTAACTCTGAATGAAGAAACTCATAGATTGATTAGCTTCATTAAGGTAAGACATGGCATATGAGCAAACTGCTCAGAACCATCCGTCAAAACATGAGCAAGGGGAAACCGCACTTACTCATTCCTCACTTCACAAATCATTATTAGAGCTCAAACCATTAACACGGGTTCATCTGGAATACACTGGCCGTCCTACTTCAAACAAGGGGAATCTTGCTAAATGCCAGAAAGGTGCAGTTCAAATCTTGGAGCACTTTTTCCTTTTGGAAGAGAGACACTAAATGCCTCAGACTGAAATAAATGCAGAGCGGTCACACACACAAAGGAGACAATAACAGTAGTACATATTTCACTAGTACAAAATCTGCTGTGGGGTTGTATGACAGGCTGGTTAATTAAGACTTCCATAAAGCCCTGCATAAATACTTAAGTACTGTAAGCCTGGCCTGACACATTATAAACATTTTTTCATGGGTGAAAGCAACAAGTGCGTCCTGCCTAATATTGTCCACCCTGGGGTATCAAAACAGATCTGACCCATTGAGGCATAGCACATTATCCTGCTGAATGAAGCCACTGCCACTTGATGATGCAGATCAAAAAGTTAAAAAGCACTGTATAAATAAAACTGAACTGAATTAAAATCATGGGCACAGGTTTAACTGAATTTCCCCCTTATGTTCTAGAGCTGTGCAATTTTTAACAAATATTTTATTTATGATGTTAACTTTCAAATGTTAAGCCTGTCTATCATCCAGGTGAGGTTGTTAGCTGAAACGTTCACTACTCATCCAAATAGCTTTCTCAGTCTGAAGTAGGTTGTTAAGTTCCCAATATTTTAGTCCTCCAAGGTTAAAGGAACCTCCCTTGTCTGAAAGGGCTTGTGGAGAAGTAAGAGTAAGAGGGAGAGTTGTTAGAGAGTTGAGGGGAGAAGCTGTTAAAATGGAAACAGCAATACAGAGAGATAATGGAAGTCTTTTAAGTGTGGCTTTTTTGGTGGACCTGTGAAGAGGTCTTGATCTTCCTGGAGATGGATAAAAGTGCAGCATGAAAAAATAGGAGACAATTTGTGCTTAAGATCTACAGCTCTGTCCTTTTGCACACAGATGGCTACTTTTACCCCTCTTTCGAAACCATCCATCCTCTCTGTCCAAAATCCATACATTCTTATCCTTAAATGCGTGTCTTATGTCTGTCAGACAAGAGCATGTAAAATTTCAAATGTTAAATTCTCTAAAACTGACGAAATCCTTAGAAAACGTGCTATAGCTTTTGCAAAAAACTAATTCCATCTTCTGCAAATACTTGTATTTTGTGAGATTACTGAAACTACTTCCACTTTTACCTTTATAAGGGTAGTTTGTGCAATAGCGCCACCTATTGGACTGGCATGCAAAGAGGAGATCAGCAAAGAAAAGAAGATTACCTCTTTGCAGAGATGACGTACAAAAAAAAAGTTAAACAGCATTTTAATGAATTTTAGATACTTTTCGTTTTTTTAATACTTAGAAACCTGTACAGCTGTTTGAGACAAATTAGACAATAAAGATGTCATTAAATTGAATTGATCATAATGCACAAAAATCAAACTAGATAGTTTACAGTATAGCCATGGCCAAAAGGTTTGAGAATAACACAAATATAAATTTTCACACAGCCTGTTGCTTCAATGTTTTTAGATCTATTTGATAGATTTTTAAAAAATATAATTACAAGAGTTAAAAAGAGTCCCCAAAAGACCTCAGTAAATAATTAGTCCTGTGTCTGTGTCGTGCCAACAGTAAAGTTTCCTGAGACCTCTCATGTGGAGTTGCTTCTCAGCCAAGGGAGTGTGCTCATTCAAAATTTTGCAGAAGAACACAGCCATGATAAAAGAATGGTACAAAAACTTTCTCTGAGAGAAACTTCCAAGCCAAAAACAGTTTGGTGACGAGCAATGCCTTTTCCAGCATGATGGAACACATTGGCATAGAGCAAAACATGGAAAAAAAATTCGGAACCATGGCCAGGAAACCCCCCACACCTTAATCCCATTGAGAACATGTGGTCCTCTGCTGGGTCCTCTGCTGTTGCAGTCAAACCACTTTAAGATTTTAAAATAGTCAAAGCAGCTCGCACCATCACCCATGTCACAAAAATTATTCATTTTGTTTATTCTGACATTACTTTTAACTGAAGCTTGTAATCTGTATCTGCATGATTATTTTATTTTATTAGTCAAACTCACAAAATGATTTAGCAGCTGCTTAGGTTAGTGGGGATCTTACCCACTGTGTATGTTGTCAAGCTGGGTCAAGGTGTCAAGATCCACTTTTTCAAGGTGAACCTCTTCAACTGCATTAAGAATCTTCTTTTGGTCTTCAGGGTCTGTTATTCCAATCTACACATTGGCATTAGGAAACCAGGATTAGTCCATTTTCATCAAAGTGGTGTAAGACTAGATTATAAGCAGTTGATTTAACGTAAATCAACCTCAGGTGCATGAAATACAGTATGCTCCTGCCTATTAGTGCCCTATTTTCTTACACATGCATAAAGCACATTACAAATACAGCCTAACAAAATACATTCCAGTAAAGCAGTGTTAGTGCTTGTGTCAAAGGTTGCTAAAAAGACCTAGAAAAAAAAGGTTCTTAGTATCTTTAAAATGACATAAATGGTGTGCACAAAAATAAAAAAAAAATAAATAAAAAAAATTAAAAAAAAATTTGGTTTTGAAACTACAGTGAAACTTTGGATACGAGCATAATTCGTTCCGGAAGCAGGCTCGTATTCCAAAACACTTGTAAACCAAATTTTATTTTCCCATAAGAAATAATGGATGGAAAAATAAATACATAAAAATAATTAACACAAAGTATAATGTAAAAATAAAAAAAAAATTACCAGCACTTTACCTTTTAAAAGAACTAAAAAGAAAATAGATTTTTAACCTTCAAATGAGACTTTATTACACAGTAAACCTTTTTTATGTGAATTTCACATAAACACACATTAACGGAAAGACTGTTTTGTCCCAAAAATTAGCAAGGAACATTACTAATGACACTCGTGTGAGCGCATACTAACGAAATTACTGCTGTAAAGTAAAACAAACAAACAAATGAACCTGCACTTTTACCCTTGAAAAGAATCGCGACAGAGTAGAGTTTCTGTGAGGAACAGTGTGTGTGTTTGTGCGTGTGCGTGAGTGAAGCACCCCCTCTCTGCTTCACACACACACAAACACACACATACTCTAAATGCGCGCCCGTGATAGAAGTGCATGCGTGTTACATGATACTCGGTGCTCGTACAGAAAGACTTGCTCGTTTTCCAAATCAAAATGTATTAAAATTCTTTGCTCGTCTTGTGGAACACTCGCAAACCACGTTACTCATAACTCGAGGTTTCGCTGTATTTGATTTAAATGAAATTGATATGAGCACAAATAGAGAATTGACAACAAAGTCATGGGACATTACACAGACCATTTCGCCAAGGCTAACAACAATAACATTTAAAAATTATAAATAAATAACCCATTACATTCTTTTTTTTAAGCATTAATGTCACTTTCAAATCTATATTAGTATTTCTTAACTTTAATATACTATGTTTAAATTGTTTAGATAAATAACAAAGTGGAATTTTTTACATTAATAATTCGCTTCACTACGTACAGTATATGTGTCTATGAGCTTTCCATGCTGATACAATTTAAAATCACATGAACTTTCAGATATAAAATAATGAACCATCATGGGACCCTTATTACTACCAGTATCACTCTAGCAAACAATTAAACATAGATATAAAAACATAAAATCACAGGAATTACTGTTGCAAATTATGTTTGAAAGCCACACATTTAATAGGATACTTTACACTATTTACACTATTACACTAACGCTCCATCAGTGAGCCCACATACTGCAACATCATGTCCTTGTTTCAGAAACTTACACATTCTATGAGCTATTGCTTCTTGGGGCAGTTCACAACATGCAGGATTATATGGCATTTTGAGCTATTTTGGCAACTAGTATTAAAAATATTGAAATGGTAGTTATGTGCTATTTATCTTGTTTATGAATTTTTCAATACAGTATCTCATTCACTGCACACTTACATTTTCTAAGTCTGCTTTTTCCATTGTCAACAAGTGGCCCCAAGTGATGTCATTCTCCTGAAGTGAGAAACAAAAAGTTAGAAACACGATGCACTGATCAACTACATTTATATATGTAACTACACACCCCATAACTTAATGTTTTAAGTGCAAGTCTAAAAAGTAAAATCTGGCATGACATATGATCCAGCCTATATAATACGAAAAAGTGTTCTCACCATCATGACATCTGAGAGATAATCAAGTTTCAGTCCATGCAGTAGTAGGTCAATATCACACAGTTTAATCGAACTGCAAGCAATGCAAAATATTTTTATTTTATTTATTATAATATTTTTATTATATTAGTATATAACATTATTACAGTGTGTCATTTTTCCCCATCATCACTAGAGGGCATGCTAGCCACAGTCTGCAGGAACTAGGTTGGAACTTACCTCTCCTTTGAGACGGACAGAGGTTCAGGGTTTCGGGTGAGAAATTTAAACACAGTTTCAGCTTTGGAGGGCACTGCACCATTACCCGTGGGGTCACTTGGAGAGCTGAGAGTCTTGTAGATCTTTGGAGAGGAAGGTTTAATTTTGAAATGAACCACAATTTAAATTCAGAACAGAAACAACACTGACACCTATGGTTCACCCTGGTTCTCACAATCATAGACATCTAAAAAGGATAGACTGGACATACTGTACCCGCTACTTCCCATGTTAACTTGACATTATATGAGTTCTTGCTACTGCGCAGGAGTCCAAATGTATAGCGTGACTTATTTTGCTTGTCCTTCATGTGATTAGTCACGATTAATGCCATTGAATCAAGGAAATGGTGATGGCGAAGAGCTGTAGAACGTGGGAACATATTTCTTGACAGACAATTAGTGAAGAATCACATACTGTACATTTTGAGAAAATTTCTTTTAAAAATCTGACAATTTTATGATTGTTAAAAAATTATAAAATTTACAAAGTAAAGGGGAAATTTTGGTGCATCGCAGCACTTTTATTGAGTCTAAATAATGACAGATGTTTGTCACAGAATTGAAGACCTGTACTGGAATATATTTACTTCACATTTTGTATGATGAGCTGGCTTTCATACAGTAAATGAATCATAATGCTTTTATGAGCTCATAATGAGTTTGTTGAATGAATATATGCACACAATTGCATGCCACAACAATATCAATGAAATGTATATAAAAACACAAAACCTTAGGTGGTATATAGAGAACGTAACACAGAAAACATAATAGTTTTCTCTCAATGTCTAGCAAGAACCAACGATGTTACGATCACGATGTTACTGCACCAGTCAACAGGAGCAGCAAGTAAGCTCAGTTTATCCTTTTAGATGTCTATGCTTTTAAATTTTGCCACAATAGGGCAAACACAACAAAAACCATCATATTTATTGAGCTAATAGCTGGTTTAAAAAAAAGGTCTCTTGACTTGAAGCAGTCTGAGCTAAGCCTTAAAAACAAGTAGATACATAAACAATCTTGAAACTTATGACAATCTCTTTATAAAAATGTGCCCTGTGAATTAAATGTCCATCAATTTGGACCTTGATGCATTCTACAAATAGCAAATAAATGTTATTTGACACAATTAAATAACAAGCTAAAAACTGGATAATTGGAATATGGTGATGAAAAAATTCACAAGGTAGTCAAACATGCTTTAAAAGCCATAACAAACAGTACAAGAAAGAATAATCCCATCTTACACAACTGCTTTACTCAACGTTCCATTCACACACATGAGTTTTTAAAACACAGCATACAGTAGAGATTCGATTTGTTTTTCAATGGATAATGTCCTCCCCCTTACCAGTACATGCGCGGTGGGCCGGAATGCCAAGACACCCATGTCTACATGACAGGCCAATCTATTAATGTCCAATATACTGTAACAGAAGTTTAGTAATATGGCAGTAATACCAAATGACACCACATGGTGACACTTTCTTTTTGTTGTGGTAGACCAGAGCTGAACAAGAAGTAGTTTTGCTACAACACTGCTCTGATCACCTATCTGATGAATTCATTCTCCTAAGTAATGAGCGGTGCAGGGTTTGACTGCTATATTCTTCAGCTAGTGTTAAACTAGTGGTGAACTGGCTTATTAAAGTCAATGTTTAATACTGTCGAAATAAAATGGAGCTAATGCTAACTACAGGCTTCGCTCGCCGCAGTAAGGTTAGATCCCGCATCACCATTAACATTTTATAATGTAACTTTGCTGGGTTTATATTATACCTGAATAAGTTAAAACTGTTATTTTATTTGTGTAAAATGTCTACTGTCAGACATTCAATCTGAGTGCTGTTGAAAAACCTGTACAATTACTGTATAAAGGCCCTGGGCTCTGCAAATCAGCACTTCTCTGTAGTACACTCAGAATAATACTTTCTGTCACAGTTGTGAAACCTCCCATGTAGTTGTCAAAAATAAACTAACAAATAGGTTGACCTCTCCAAATTAGCATTACTCTGTAGTAGTCGTACTCATGGAAACTACCAATAAATAGTCTTGTATTGTGCGAGAAGCAAATATCCAACAATTTTAGAGCACGTTCATGTAAAACCCCCATCATTCTCTTGTCAGTGCTTAAAAAAAAATTCTCTTTAGGTTCTAAGGTCATAGGTCACTTACCTGCAGGTGTTTGAATGATTTGGCCAGGTCAGCTGCTGTATTTCCTGCCTTACTTTTAATGGACTTGTCGGCTCCAAGTTGTAGTAGTTTCAGAACTGCAGTTTCATGGCCGTGCTGGACAGCCAACATGAGCGCCTAATTGACCAGATATTCTAATTTATTATCTCTGCAAACACCAATGATTTTGGCCTTATAGTTCTAAAGAATAATGCTAGTGCAGTTCAATTCTGCTTAGAGCAGCTGGCAGACATGAGGCAGATTGGGTTTAATCATTTCATGAATGAAATGACATGCCAGGCAGACTATAAACATTCATTTTAGACACAAAAACCTAGAAACCATGACTGATGTGTGAAGAGTACCGTGTAGCCACTGTCATCCTGAAAGTTGAGCTCAGCTCCATGGGACACCAGCAGATTAATCACCTGAGAATACCCGTACCTGGCGGCCAGCATGAGACACGTCACACGCCTCCTGCGCAAAAGGGAAAACGGTGCATGTCAAAGGCATTCCTGTGCTCACTGTTTTCCTAAGTTTCAAGGTTGCAGGGTAGTTCATGGGTTAGTCCAAGTCCGATCGGGTACAGTTTAACACAAAGTTAAACCATAAACTAGTGACAATTAGTGTGACATGTGGAAGTGCTGTTTTGAACGAAAAGGTTAACAGAGTAAGACTGCATATAATCAGTTTGGTAAAATATTTGACATACTCTGACACAGATGTTTATAATCCAGTTTAAACTTTTTACAGCATTTCAGCATTACATGAGAGAAAACTGGAGAAAAGAAAAAAAATATATATACACACACACACACACACACACACAGTATATATACACTACTCACAATAAGTTAGGGATATTATTTACATAAGTGCTTTTCCTATTTGCTTTGAGATTGAATAAAATAAGTAAAAGTTCCCTTTGATATTACTAATAATTAATGAGAAGAAACACAATTTTAATTAGTTTAATATTTATTATGTACAAAATTTAGACGATAACAAGGATAGCCTTAAATAATAAAAATTGACAATGTCAGTAGCAGGTGTTTCCACCATTTGCAGCAATGACAGCTTGACAGCAACATCTCATGCTCCTCACTAGCCTCATGATGTTGTTCTGAGGCAATGCGATCCACTTTACCACAAGTGCTACACGCAGTTCTGCCAGGTCACATGGGGGTGGGGTACAATCATCCAGTCTCTGCTTCAACTCGTCCCAGACGTGCTCTATGGGGTTCAGGTCAGGGGACATTGATGGCCATAACATATGAGGCACTCCAACTTCTTGAAGTCGAGCTGTGACAATTCTGCCATGTGGTGGAGCGTTATCATCCATAAACAGAAAGTTGGGGGTGTGCTGGCGGAATTGGGGGATGATTATGGGTTCTAAGATGTCTCTGACGACAATCATCAGTGAACAGGACGGTAGACCACTGCTGCATTGTCCAGGTCACATGGTCTTGTGAACTGCAAACTCTTACGGCGGTGTTTTGGTGTCAATGGAGTCACCTACAACAGTCGTCTGGCATTCAAGCCAAAGCGGTGGAGTTGGTTGCGAATGGTTTGTCTGAAAACCCTAGTACCCCTCGCATCTCGCAAACGGGCCTGCAGGTGTGGCAGTTGCATAACGATGTCTGAGTGTCCATAGGTACTGGTCATCGTTGCGGTCTGTCACTCGTGGGGCTCCACTCCTGGGTCGGTCATGAACTCTGCCAGTAGTTCTGTGTCTTGATGCAAGTCTGCTGATAACACTTTGAGACACATCAAGTCCACGAGCAACATCTGACTGCCTGCCACCGACCTGTGGGCATGCCATAGCCAGGTGGCGCTGCTCGTCCGTTAAGTGACATCGTGTGTTCATGTCTGTTTTAATGATGAACTTGGAATGACTTACTGACAATACCAGCTTTTTATACCCACAGAATGTTAAAACTGATGCCACATTGAAAAAGGTTGTCTTTTGGGATTGGCACACCTGTACACAATGAGACCATTACATGGAAAACACAAAATGAGGTGTGTCTCTCACCCCAATACAATTGCCTCCCTATTCCAAAAATGTCTGAAGTGAAACAAACACCATATGTATGACATCCACTAAGTCTCTCACAAAATCCCTAACTTATTGTGAGTAGTGTGTGTGTGTGATATCTATACATCTCTCTCTCTCTCTCTCTCTCTCTCTATATATATATATATATATATATATATATATATATATATATATATATATATATATATATATAGAGAGAGAGAGAGAGAGAGAGAGAACACTAAACTGATGAACAGAGATGGTGCTATTAAGTTGCATCATGGGGAAACTGTAATGTATAAATGTGACTCATATTTATGGAAGCGCAGTAAAAAGCAGAAGCTCTCGTCAAACATTACACAGCATGGTGTGTGACTGTAGCATGGGTTTATGGGAAAATGTCCAAACCATTTATCATTATGCCTGACATTTCCCAGGCATTTAATCTTCAGCACTACAACGTCATGTACAGGTGAGGGAGGGCACGTTCATTCCTCAACATGACACTATCTACGCACGGTCCTTTGACAAACTGTGTGATGAGTTACATGCACCTGTTCCCAGGGTAGCATAACAATAATCAGGAAGTTCAATCAATTCAGGAAGTTTGCTAAATTAGATCTATTAAATGGTTTAAAAGCATAATAGTAATAATAGATAATAGTACAAGTTATATTACAGTTACTGAAGAATGTAAAAGATGCATCATTCAGAATGTTTACCACAGGAAACTGCATTTATAACAGAATAATCAGTTTGTATTTTCCCATAAATATCTGACAATGATCATGTAAAATGTTTATTTATATTGCATGTGCTAATTAATTAAAGATAAAAAAAAAGTATGTTATGTAATCTTCTTAATTGATAATATGAAGCAACATATCATAGGAATGACAATAATATCTACCTCTTATCAGAGTTACCAGTATCAGGCTTACTTGTGCAATGCATTATCGCAAAGCTCTTAAACATTGTAGCAATCCATGTTTGATGGTGCAATGATGCAATTATTTAAAGCAAAATGCGAGAATGCCCTAAAGTAATTTCCCTTGAAACTCGACATTATTAAAAGCCACATAAAGCTGCATGACACTGTGTTCATTCATTAATTGCTAACAAATGCTTCATTCTGTTTAAAGTGGATTAAATTTAAATTAAAATCCGATATATACATCAATTGTCTGTATGAGATTGTCAAGCAATGTTTACGCAATAAATAAATACATATGGCTTTAAAAAAAAAAAAATTTATTCCCACAATGTTTTATGTTCAAGGACAACGTTCACTAAAATTAGGGCTATTGTCTTAAAGGTTACTAATAGCACTGGAGTTAATGGCTCAGCCCTTTCCTGGATCATTAAAAGCAAGTAAAATAACAAGTACACTAGGAGTTACTCATTCTCCTCGGTGGATCTGTCAAAGGGGTCAGATGGCCACAGGTTAAACCCCAGGACCACCAAGCTGCCACATTTGCAAGGCCCTCAGCCCTCAAATGCTCATGAATAAGGGCATCTGCCACATGCTATAAATCTAACTGGAAACATTATAGTCCGTCAAGAGGAAAATAAATGACATTTTATGGGATCATCAATTTCGGACAATAGCTCAAACACAACCTCATTTAAAATTTTTATCCCCAGCATGTAGCAACATTTAAAAATGCTCAGCTCATGAACTGACATAAACAAATCTGAGGCTTCGACCCGTACAATCTGCAAGTCATGTGTTATGTGTGCCCTTCGGATTTCCACTATTTATGGAAAAAATGTCTACAGGAAACGCTACAGACATGGAGCATCTCAATAATGCCGTGGCTACGGATTCGGTTTACCAGTCCTGTTACTGGCATGCAGCTGTCAAATACCACTCAAGTGCGATCTTCAAAAGCCTAAGAAGAAGGGCAGTGCTTCATCGTCATCGCATAGCCACTTCCCTCTGCATCTTGTTACCACTTTTCAAATATTTTGTCTGGACAGGATACAACCACTTTCATACCAGTCAACACAGCAAAGCGCTTGTTGATACTGGGTCATGTGCACAGCTTGGGCTGC
Organism: Clarias gariepinus; assembly: GCF_024256425.1. Lineage (NCBI taxonomy): Eukaryota > Metazoa > Chordata > Actinopteri > Siluriformes > Clariidae > Clarias > Clarias gariepinus. The sequence goes on from NC_071106.1 coordinate 19,844,996, forward strand.
AGATGATGTGCAGCTGGTGGAAGAGCTACTTAGTGTGTGTGGGTGCAGTACAAGTGCACAATCACCACCCTGATTCCTACCTCACGCATCAAACACTGTTTTCATTCAAATGTTTCCGAAAAGTCAGCAAAAAAAAAGGGCAAATGATTGAGTTTCCATTGCACGTTGGTATGCGAATACACTGTATAGGTTACAATAAGATTCCATTTTATGACAGCCAAATACAAACATCGGTGGGTTATGACTCTATCCGATCGGAAAGGCATTTCAAAACAGTTGACCACTTGAGCATAATGAATTGTCCACACTGTAACAAGCAATTTGTCCATTTATGTCTACAATTAAGGGACAAACTGCCCTGTTACTTAAAAACTTTTTATTAGGACGTTCATCATTTATCAGCTTGCACTATTCTCCATTATCAGGTCAACCTAATTAGTTTAAACAAAAGAATTTAACTATAGCGATCGCTCATTCACATGCACAATACACACTGGTTTAATCTGGTTTCCATCTTTAAATTTCTTTTCATCAAAACTTAAGCTCTCTTTGCAAGAAGACAATCTCTACTGTCCCTGGCTCTTTACCCTATACATCTGTCACAGACCTTTTCTCTTGTTCCTGAAAAAATAGCAGAGACAAACATGACAAACAAATCTCACGTTGATTTTGTGAGAGTTATGAATCAGGTGCCTCATCGAACTCTGTCATCCTACCTTACCAGAAACCACTTGATTTAATCATTTACTTAAAAAACTAAATCCTTGAACAGTGTACTTTCTTCCATGCTGTTTGAACATTACCGTTATCTGGATGGTATTCTTAGTCCCTGACCTAGTAAACTAGCATGAGGAAGACTACAAGGCACTGCTGTGAGGCAAACTGGATAAGAAAATCTACTAAATTATTTAACTAAACATATAAAATGCAAATAAATTGAAAATAAAGTTGGAAAAATCTTATTGAATAGTGAAACGGATAATCAACAATTTGGATTATGAATTACCTGGGGACATTGTGTGATTTGTAATAATTGCGGAGGTTATCCGTGATCTTAATCCCGTGCAAATCGGCCATGTCTGTAATTTGTAAAGTAAAAATTTCCCCGCAAATGACAGACCATATTTCACTGAAGGTCCAGTGATAATATTAGTCCCGTGCGAATCAGCATGCCTGTGATTTGGCCAGTATTTAGCGGGGTCGTATATAATTATTTCAAGGTTTGTGTGTGTGCGCCTTTTTATCCATCTTCTGCGAAGAATGGACGCTGTGTTGGAGTGAAAGTATTTTGGGTGCTGGGTGCAGAAACAGTAAAATCGTGAATAGGGCTTTATCTGTATAAAATGTAATATTATTTGTAATATGTAAAATAAATATATACGATATATAATATGCAATAATACATAAACGCAATATTTATTTGTATGAAAAACATAATATCCAGGAGATAGGTCAGTAAATTCTGAGTAAAATCGCAGGCTTCGCTTATCCCGTGTGAATGCGCCACTTGAAACTCAGAATAGTGGGCGAATGGTACTTTAGTTAGGTTTTACTTTTCTCAGTTTTTAAAAATATAAATAAAAATAATAAAAATGTTAAAAGCAAATCAAGCTAAAACCAAGGATAAGCAAAGTAGCAGCGGTTAAATACAATGCTCAGCCAAAAAACAGTCGTCACCTGGATTTAACTAAGGGAAAAGTTAAGAGCCTTTCATTGAATAATTATTGCGGTGATTTAATATGGTTCATCTGGAAAAAAGTTATTTAACCCTGACTGATGCAGTGAGTAGCTTCTTATTTCTTAATCAACCATGTCAGAAAACATATCCTGTGGTTTTGGCAAAGATTTACCGTTTCAGCAGCGTCAAATTATTGTGCCGCATCAAGAACAGAAACCAACTAAGGAGACTGAAACTGCTAAAACTACTAAAATTGGATTAAAAAAATGTTCAATGCACTTAATCTTAAAGTACCTACTTTTTTTCAGATAAAAGCAAAAAACAACAAGAACAAAAAAAATTAATCATACAAGATTTTTTTTATTCTTGTAGGAACATGTGAGGCCACCCTATCTGAACCAACTTGCCCGCATGAACACACATGCACTTTACCTGCTGGAAATGTTCGGGTCAGCGTTGCGACTCAGCAGCAGAGCCATACACTTGCTGATGTTCTCCTCAGAGACAGAATTTGCTGTGCAAGCTGCCATTAGCACGGTGTAATGACCTGAGTGCAATCAAAAAAATAGGGGAGAACACAAGCTCAAGATTAGTGTCAGCAAACTCTAATGAAAAAGAGCAAATTAAAGTAACAAAGTACTTAAAAATACTTTACAGTTGAGGTAAAACTAGAAATGATTTGCAAAAACAACAGTGGAGCTTCTTAAACAAGAACTAAACATGATCACATTTGCACTAAGTGTGAAATTCAATTTTGCAATGGATGAATGGTGTACATAATTGTGTGCGAGGGCAATGTATGCACACTGTCGTGTTGCAAACATATTTGCTCTGATTAGAGGCAGGTTTAGGCTACATTTGCAAGTCTGGCTGATGGTAGGATGCAGACTTCGAATCGTTGTGTCTGCAATTGAGTAGGAAAATAAATAAAGCACCAGTGTTGGGCCAGTGCAATGACGCCAGCATCACGCTCTGTGTACTGGCATTATCCATCACTGCTGCATTCTTCTCTCTCTAAGCAGAACAAAAGCTATGAAGCAGCGATTGGCTTCAGATTTAATTATTTCCTTTCAAAGCCGGCAAACATGCAGACACTCAAATACACACAGAGACTGGACACAGCGGAAATGTCTAAATTACTTCACTCACTCTTCCAACCAGCATATAAACTGAACACACAACAGCAGATTAATTGGATGGTCTCAATAACCCCGTTTTTGCGTCACAACTCTGAAATCAAGTCAGATGAAACAAGCATTAAATCTCAACTCAGGGCTAAAATTAACCCACACACACACACACACACACACACACACACACACACACACACACAAACACACACACACAGAGATCAACATTAAATAATATAATGACAAGCACTGCCTTTGTCCACATAAAATATTAATTCTACTCTGGAAAGCATTCAAGAAAGCAAAGGTTTATTATTATCAAGTATATTATTACTATTATAATTAACCCTAGGCACGTGACACTCGTCGAGACGATTAATACAAATCCCCCAAAATGATTATTTTATGGCACATTTATTTTGCAGGGATTTGTCAATGTACAAATAACAAATTAATTATCACAAATTACAATAAATAAATATTGTTTGTGGTGAAAAATTACAGGAAACTATTTTTATTATAAAATAAGCAATATAAAAATATACATGCATTTTAGACCATAACACAGTAGCGTACTGTATGTAGTGAGCATAATAAGGTCAGTGGATACATTTGTTACATGGACCACAAAAAAGCAGGTGATTCAGCACTATCAGCCCAATCAACCAAAAATCCATCCGAAAGGAAAACATCATGAAGACTATGTTGCGCTTGGATTCATGGTGGGGATGGTGGGGGCAGAGGAGAGACCTCTGTGTGTTTTGTGTCTTAAACCACTGGCAGCAGACAGCATGAGACAAAGTAGGAAGACACTTATCGACAACACACCCCAGTCACGTTAATAAGCCACTCGACTTCTTTAAAAGAAAGCTCTAGATAAGTGACAAACTAAGCCTGTTATAACAATTGCACGTGTATTTTATCTGTTTTGAACTTGGTGTTATTTGATCTTATTGGTTTAGAAATTGATTTTTCAATAAATAGTTTGTTGTCAAGTGGGGCTTGAAAATTCTCCCACCCCGTTAAGTGGGGAATGACAGAAAATGTTTGAGAACCACTGCCATAGTGTAACCTTACATTAGTAGCAGTGTTTGTTTCACTTAATGACTATGATTTAATCTACATGTGAGATTGACAAGCATTAGCATATGCTTGGTATAGTTGGTTATTTATACAGCTGTTTCAAGTGTCAAGTGTAAAAACTGATGCTGGTTTAAAGCCAAAAGGTAGTCACACCAATTATTGACTTGATTCAGATTGTTTTAGAATTCTTTTCACTCACTTTACATTTTGTAAATGTATAAAAATAACCAATTAAAATATACATTTTTTGAAAATATTCTTACTTTACAGCATCTCCACACCTCCAGGGTGCTCTACTGTATATATGGATTTCATAAAAGTGCTAACAATAGCTGCTGAAACAGCAAAAACGAGTTGTCTTTCTTCTGGACTGCAACAAACACTGCCAACTTACTACTTGCCATTTTCTGAAGCAAAATTCCAAGCATATTTTTGCTAAAATCACATCCATTGTGTAAAATGAATAAGTGGTCGCATGAACATGTTTAAGCCTAGTTTGCACAAGACTTATCGATGTTGCATGCATGCTGTTTTAGAATACATACCCATTTACGTTAGTCAGACCCAAGTCATTTGTAATTATGAACGTGCACCATCATGGCATTCAAATGCAATATAATAAAAAAAAAAAATCATGGAAATATATAATTTCAAAGTTTTAGATTACCTCCTTGTGGTGTTATTTGGTCATAGTCATGGTAATTTTGCAAAATAATTCACTGTGCCTATGAAGTTATCACTCAAGCATTCAAAGTTGGTCTTTATGGCAAAATGATGAGCAAATGGTAAATTAAGTAGATGAGGCACACTCACAAACCACTTTATTAGGAACCAGTGGCGGCTGGTGAAAATTTTTCCTGGTGGGGCTGATGTGACAAAATATTTTTTTGCTTAGTCCAATATAAGAATTAAAATCAACAGTCAGACGATGATTACAATTAACAGTAATGATTTAATCTCTTCCTCAAAATCACCAGTTTCACAGATAAAGTAAATGAACAAATTTCCATTGTATAATGCATGCTTAAGAGAGTATCAAATACAATAATCAACATCAAAGGGTATGATCAGCTGGATCACCTTTCAAGCAAAGTTGCATCTTAAAGTGGTTCACACAAAGAAAAACAGTTTTAAAAATGCAATTTAACACAACAGTCTAAAACGGGTATATTAATAAGGATCTCACCGAATTTGGTGGAAACTGCTCTTCGCTCGTTAAGTTCGCCATCATTACTATGATTGGCCACGCCTCAAAAGAAAAAAAACTTAAATCTCGCGGTATTTTCTGCTGCTTGGGGCAGAATTTTCAGCGCCCCAAGACCATAAAATTCTGAGAAACTGATTGGCCGCATATTTATTAATTTACCCTAGCAACAGCTACATGACTGGCTATTTGGCTGCACTCAGGGGCGCTTTTTCTCAGCGCCCCATGACAGAAACGATACAAGTCTGTCTGTGGAAATTCACTGGTGAATGAATGTCACTAGGTGGGAAATGTTGTATATGTTATTCTTATCGCATGTAGGCTTATACTGGTGGGTAAACCGAATTTAAAAACTTAATTTGTAAAAATATATTTTACATTTTTAGCCCCTCTTATCAGGGAGGGCACCTTATACACCTGCTTATTAATGCAAATATCCAATCAAGCAATCATAATTTAGTATTGCGAGTCATACAGGTTGAGTGTTTTAGTAAGTTTATTTTTTTTCGGTCTGAAAATTTTTCAGATGACTTTTCCTAAATAGCAAGACATTTCTTCCCACAGAACTTCCTGCTTTTTAAGCTATATTTAAATTAAGACTGGTTAGAAAATACCGTGGCTTGCAAAAGTATTCGGCCCCTTGAACTTTTCCACATTTTGTCACATTACAGCCACAAACATGAATCAATTTTATTGAAATTCCACGTGAAAGACCAATACAAAGTGGTGTACACGTGAGAAGTGTAACAAAAATCATACATGATTCCAAACATTTTTTACAAATAAATAACTGAAAAGTGGGGTGTGCGTAATTATTCATCCCCCTGAGTCAATACTTTGTAGAACCACCTTTTGCTGCAATTACAGCTGCCAGTCTTTTAGGGCATGTCTCTACCAGCTTTGCACATCTAGAGACTGAAATCCTTGCCCATTCTCCTTTGCAAAACAGCTCCAGCTCAGTCAGATTAGATGGACAGCGTTTGTGAAGAGCAGTTTTCAGATCTTGCCACACATTCTCGATTGCATTTAGATCTGGACTTTGACTGGGCCATTCTAACACATGGATATGTTTTGTTTTAAACCATTCCATTGTTGCCCTGGCTTTATGTTTAGGGTCGTTGTCCTGCTGGAAGGTGAACCTCCGCCCCAGTCTCAAGTCTTTTGCAGACTCCAAGAGGTTTTCTTCCCAGATTGCCCTGTATTTGGCTCCATCCATCTTCCCATCAACTCTGACCAGCTTCCCTGTCCCTGCTGAAGATAAGCACCCCCAGAGCATGATGCTGCCACCACCAGATTTGACAGTGGGGATGGTGTGTTCAGAGTGATGTGCAGTGTTATTTTTTTCACCACACATAGCGTTTTGCATTTTGGCCAAAAAGTTCCATTTTGGTCTCATCTGACCAAAGCACCTTCTTCCACATGTTTGCTGTGTCCCCCACATGGCTTGTGGCAAACTGCAAATGGGACTTCTTATTGTTTTGTGTTAACAATGGCTTTCTTCTTGCCACTCTTCCATAAAGGCCAACTTTGTGCAGTGCACGACTAATAGTTGTCCTATGGACAGATTCCCCCACCTGAGCTGTAGATCTCTGCAGCTCGTCCAGAGTCACCATAGGCCTCTTGGCTGCATTTCTGATCAGCGCTCTCCTTGTTCGGCCTGTGAGTTTAGGTGGACGGCCTTGTCTTGGTAGGTTTACAGTTGTGCCATACCCCTTCTATTTCTGAATAATCGCTTGCTCCGTGGGATGTTCAAGGCTTTGAAAATCTTTTTGTAGCCTAAGCCTGCTTTAAATTTCTCAATACCTTATCCCTGACCTGTCTGGTGTGTTCTTTGTACATGGTGTTGTTCCTCCCAATATTCTTTTAGACAACCTCTGAGGCTGTCACAGAGCAGCTGTATTTGTACTGACATTAGATTACACACAGGTGCACTCTATTTAGTCATAAGCACTCATCAGGCAATGTCTATGGGCAACTGACTGCAAAATGTGAAAAAGTTCAAGGGGGCCGAATACTTTTGCAAGCCACTGTATAGACACGGTACAAACATTAATGAGATTAGCGGTGCCTTTTTAGTGTATTATAAATAAATAAATAAATGAGACCCACATCACCTGGCAGCAATTCACTGGAAGTAGTCTAATCCCTCTGATCTGACAATTTAGGCCTGTCATAACTGCACTATCATGGCGCCTGTCAGGATGTAGTTCTAGGAGTTGTATACAGTAAGTAAGGAGAAGTTGTACTTGTGGCTTGAAAGGCTCAAGATATAGTGCAAGATTCTATGGGTAGAGAAGACAATACGTGTTAACATGCTATTAGGTAGCTTCTGACCAGAAAAATTATCTAATACAAAGAACGTGCCAACAAACTAATTGTAATACTAGGATAATGTATTGATCATAGCCCTTATGGCAGGCCTGTGTTCATTGTTTCAATGGAAGAGATAAGACTTCTTCTAGTGAACTGCTGCTAGGTGGTGCATGGCTTATTTTAACCAGCATTACTCAGAACATGATAAAGAGGAGTATGTACACTATTTACTAATATCTGGATTTTGGCATGGTGTCTGAACAGCCAACTCCTAATAGCGGGCTCAAGACTCATCTTTTTATTAAGCACTTAAATTGATATTTATGGTACAATAAAAAGGCACATCTAATTTTCACATTAACTGAAAATTTAAATAAAGCAATAAAAAAATTACATTGTTACATTAATAGTTTACAAATTATTATATTCAAATATGTACAACTTGACATTTAAGTTTAAATATATAAACTAAAGATGATCATTTTTGCAGTTTATATGTTGTCATTCCTCTATAATCCTACAGATGGTGCATTCTAAACTATTCCAACATTGGCAAGCAGCCCAGCGTGCTGTGTGGTAGAAGCAATAAAAATTGTGTCTATGTTTATAAAATCATGATACAGTGGGACCTTGGATTGTAAGTGTTTCGCAAAAACGAGCAAAAAAAAAACAAAAAACAAGTGGGAGGTCTTCAATAATGAGCGGTATTGGGGGTAATCGTCTTCCATGTTCACGCATTTTTTATTTTGTGTTTGTATGTGTGCGCACGCTTGTGTAAGTGAGAGTCAAACTAGTGTGTGTGTGTGTGTGTGTGTGTGTGAGAATGTGGTCCTCAACAGCAGCCCCTTCCTCCTCCTCTCCTCTCTCTGGTTTCAATCACTACAGCTACTTAAATATTCTTTTCAAAGGTTAAGTGCAGGTTAATTTGTTTTATTCTTACTTTATATTTTGGATCTATTATTTTTTTATGAATATCTTTAGGTTGTGGAATGAATCGTCCAAGTTTCCTTTATTTCTAATTGTGAAATTCACTTTGATATACAAGTGCTTACACTTCTGGAATAAATTATGCTCACAATCCAAGGTTTACCCTAATAAACACATACAGTACTGTCCAATGTTCTCGTTTTAAAGAATGGTTTTTCTCTCTCTTATTTTTAGTCAATGTCAGAAAAATTGTTTTTGTTTGATACACCAAACAGCAACCTATGAATCAATCATTCAAGCATAAAAAAATTAAAAATAAATATTCTAACTTAAGGCATGAACCAGTGAGAAAAAGTTCGGCAGTTCGGCTGAGGTAGTTATATAAATAACCAATTTTATTGTAAAAATGTATGTGTAAAAATAAAGTGTAACTTTAGGCACCTGTTTCAGCAAACATCTATTCACATGACTTTCATTTGATCTACATCACTTAAATTTAAAATAAAGAAATGAGTGGTGGCTCAAGAATTTTGCACAGTACTGTAAGTAAAATGTGCCACTTTGTGCACATTAGATTAGTAATCTTTTTCTTGGTCTTTCAGCTAATCCCTTTCAGGTGTCGCCACACTGAATCATCTGCCTCCACCTAATTCTATCCTCTGCTTACCCCAACTAACTTCCTGTCCTCTCTCACTGCATCCCTAAATCTCCTCTTTGGTCTTTCTTTAGACCTCCTGGCTGGCAGTTTCAACCTCAGCATCCTTCCACCAATATGCTCACAATCTCTCCTTTGAACATGTTCAAACCACCTCAATCTGGTCTCTCTGACTTTATCTCCAAAACATCTAACATGGGTTGTCCCTCTGATGAACTCATTCTTGATCCTATCCATTCCTGTTACTCCCAAAGAGAAACTCAACATTTTCATCTCTGCTACCTCCAACTCTGCTTCCTGTCTTTTCTTCAGTGCCACCGTCTCTAAGCCATAGAGCATTACTGGTCTCACCATTGTCTTGAACAACTTTCCTTTCACTCTCGCTGATACTCTTTAATGTACCAAGCAATAGACATAATCTCACAGGCAGGATCTAATCAAGTAGTTAGGCCAATCATTTACAGCTGTACAAAAAATGCTAAAGCACAAAAGACTTCCTATACAATTGTGGGCTAAAGCTTTGTTTAAATAATTTAACACATACTGTATGTACTGTATATGACTCAAAAACATAGTGCCTTCTGCTCCCTTAAATATTAGCGAATCTATCTTTTATGCTTAAGATTCATTACAAATCATACATTTTTACCTTTTCGTGATGAATCCCAAAATGTTATAGTGTTAGCCAGTGCACATTATATATTTAGGGTTTTATTTATTGCTCCTCAGTTTTTATGGATAATAAACTTATGGCTGAGCATAAAGTTTCAGATTGCAATGCAATGTTTGTTAACTTCACTTCCCTTAAAACTTTTCGAACACACACACACACACACACACACACACGCATATATATATATATATATTACTGCATAGTAAGGTTATTTCATCTCATATCCCTACTTTTGTCAGTATGGCAGGGTCATTATACATTGCGAGCAGAGACAAGGTTAACGGCCTTGCTCAAGAACCCAACAGTGGCAACCTGGCGGAGCTGGGGCTTGAACTGCTACCCCTCTGATCAGTAATTTAGAGCCTTAATGCACTGAGCCACCATCGCTCCATTAAAGAGAGCTGTCCGGAAAAACAGCCATGAAATTAAACCTGGGCTTTAGTTTTGACTCTTTACCGCTGCTGAAGTTGGCACTGGCTCCGCGGTCCAGCAGCAGCTTGGCCAGCTCACTGTGACCGACATGGACAGCACACATGAGAGGAGTCCAATCAAAGCCCAGACGTGTCTCCACGTCCATACCTAAGAAACACAAGCACAGACACTACTGGTCTTCAGGAAACATAAACATCCAATGCAGCTACGTTAAAAACATGACATTGGTCTTGTTTGATTTATTTAATCGAGCTAGCAAAGCCACATACCAGTGTCCAGTAACTGGCGCACGAGATCGACGTCCCCCGCTGTAATGGCTCTTTTCATGACGGCCACGGTGTCCCCAGGGACTGTTGTCTGCTTAGACACCTAAAATAACATAAAATAACAACTGTTATAGGCTCTAAAACCGGATATTCACAGAAAAGTCGGTTTAAAAGTCAACAGTAGAGTGTGGGGGTAAAAAAAAAAAAAAAAAAAAAACTTAGTCACGGCTAGTTTTTTTTTTAGCTAACTTCCTAGCTGAGCATATTTTTTTATTACCTCAGGGTCGAGATTCTTCGTAGCACAAATAGCACCGACATCCCACTCTTCATCACTTCCATCACTTTCCTCGCCAGCAGGAAAGGCATATTCAATGTTCTCCAGCATGACTGTTTCTTTCCCGTCTGCTGTAACGTTTACCTACCTGTTGATATCACCAACACAAACCATCAGCTAGTGTCAGGGCTACATGAACATGTCCACTAGCACAGGGAGTACACACAGCAAGACAATTTGACATGGTTCTTAAACATTAATGAAAGCGCTTTTCACTTTCAGCCGTTATTTCCTCCATTTGTTATATAATTCCTGAGCATTTACAAGTACAGTACCTTGTATTAGTGAGCTTTAGTATCACTAGGTAGCGCCCTCACGCTGCAGAAAAATAAACTGCGTTGAAAAACCGCGTGTTACCGTAGACGCGGTCTGACGTTTTAAATATTATTTATTTCCTATGAATTTAACACATTCAATCCACACGATAAATCTTTTAAAAGGAAAATAGAGGAATAAATAAAATTCCTTAAATGTTTACTGATCACATGCTAAACATGAAATGTGGGTGACTTACTCTGATGAGCCACACCTTATAGTTTTAGTGGCATTTGTATTTGAATAATTTGGGAAAACACACGTCGATATCTTGGAGTTTATTAGGTTTATTGGGTTCCATTAGGTTTTAAAAATGTTTTAAACGTAGGTAACTTACCTTAATTTGTGCAGCCCAGTCTCTGTGCAGACCAAACTAAATAATATTAGGCTATGTTTTTTTCCCCTGGAAAACTAATCACTATTTTCTCTATACACTACAAACATTACTTATTTTACTTTATATTGAGTTATTTTGTGCCTCATTGATCATTGGATCTCGGTTACGATACGTTAAACGTTATTTTAAAATTGTATAAAAATATATTTTAAAAAAATAAATACACATGCTTGGTCTGTGAGGTTTTTGTTCATATGCATGTTTTCTGGTTTACTTTTATCAATAATAATAATAATAATAATAATAAAAACATGTGTATTTGTAAACTGACTATGCCATTTTTTTTTTACCATGTTTGAATGTGTAGCACGGCATCCTTACATTTTGCTCTGTTCCCGACACTGAACCAGGTTACAGCCATTACATAGTCTGTATTGTTAGGTCAGATGTTTCTCATCTTTCTTTAAAAATACCCCATAGAGAATTTATCAAGTCAGGAACGTTAGATGAAAACTTGGATTCTGTGCCTCTCCACACTTAATCCAGACTCTGGGACCTTGATTTCCAAATGAAGCACAAAATTTACTTGCATTTAAAAAGAAGACCTTTTCTAATTAGCCTAGGTAAGATGCTTCTGGTGTTGTCTCTGGTTCAGAAGTGGCTTGGCACAAGGAATGCCAAAGTTGTAGCCTGTTTCCTGAAGATGTCTATGCCTGGTAGCTCTTGATGCACTAACTCCAGCCTCATTTAACTTTTTGTGAAGCTTGCCTAAGGTCTTGAATCGACTTTGCTTGAAAATCGTAGTCTTATGTCTGTAGTAACCTTTTCCTATTACACATTTGCCTTCCAGTCAACTTTTCATGAGTATTCTTTGATACCGCATTCTGCAAACAGGCAGCTCTTTCAGCAGTTATCTTCTGTGGCTTACCCTCAAGTGTGTTGATGATTGTCTTTTGGATGTGTCAAGTCAGCAGTCTTCCCTATGCATTTACTGAAGTAGACTGAGGAATACCAGGCATTTATACTGTGTGAATAGTAATTTACTTACACTCGAAATTAAATGCTCTAGTGTTTTGAGACACTGGATTTTTTTATTTTCATGAGCTTTAAGCTGTAGAATCTAAAATATAAGAGAATTTCTCTTTTTTGAGGTGCAATGTATTTACTTTTTTGACCAGATGTTGAATTCTAAGCTCTAGGTTTACTTATGGGTTGATGCAGTGGCTTATCCTGCCTTTTGCCCTAAAGGTTTCCTTGGATATGTATCAGGCTCCTGCACACGATAAGCAGTTCAGATAATGAATGTATGAAAGATGTAATTGTAAACATAATTTTTTATTTCAATTACTGTAAACCAGAATTAATTATTTCAGTCCACACATATATAGTTAATCTCATTTCTAAGAATGTTTAGCCCTGCCAACAAATCTGCAAGTATGAACTCATTAAAATGTTTGTGTAAAATGTTGGGATTCTTACTTTGAACTTTTTTATAACTATTCAAATGATCTTTCATCTGCATTTGCAGTTGTTTGCATGTACCACCCCAAGAATATCTACTATAAAGATCTTATCAATATATAATTTTACTTGGACCTATTCTAATGAGATAAGGAGATTTTGGAGCTGATCTTTATTTAACTGTCCTTTTCCATAAACCTATAATTAAATACTAACCTGTAAATGTTATTCTATAAACTGAAATGGTACCCTGCCTAGATTAACAGTGTAAGTTGTGGTCAGGTGCTGCTAATAATTAGCCCTTAATTAATTTATCATTAGCAGGTGTGCAGAACTCTATTCAAGCTAAAGTTTTGGCAGTTTGCTGGTCTGGAGTATGCCAAAAAGGAAACATATTACAATTGTCCTAGAGAAGCAATTGCACACACATATACTCACTCACACACTCATTCACACACTACAGGCAACTTGGGAATGCCAATTAGCCTAATCTGCATGTCTTTGGACTGTGGGAGGAAACCGGAGCACCCGGCGGAAACCCACCAAGCACAGGGAGAACATGCAAACTCCATGCACACAGAGACGGAAATTGAGCCTGGCTGGGAATCAAACCCGGACTCCTGGCGGTGCAAGGCGACAGTGCTAACCACTACTGGCAAAAACCAATTCAGCAGAAATGCCTCATACCCACTGTCAAGCATTGGAGGGGTGATGATTTGGGGCTGTTTTGCAGCCACAGGCCCTGGGCACCTTGCAGCAAATATGTGACCCATAAATTCCTCTGTATATCAGAACAAGTGTAAGGCCATCTGTCTGATAGCTAGTTTCGTTCATGCAACAGGAAAATGCAGCAAAGCATGTCAGAAACCTAAATCAGAATAGGTGAAAAGTAAAATAATCAAGGTTTTGGAATGCCTTAGTCAAAGTCCCTACCTCAACTCAATTGCAATGCTGTGCCAGGACCTTAAGAGGATTGTGCATAAGTGAATTCCTCACACCTCAAAGAATGTATATTGAGGAAGAATTGTAAGAGACTTTTTTCTTGTTGGCTTCATTTTTTTTTTTACAAAAATAATGGGGTGGTGAAAAAAGTTTTACATTAATCATCTGATCTTGTACAGTATTTTCCTAATACAAAGATCTGCTGCAATCAGATGATTTTTATTATTTCTACACAAAAAACTGACATTTAAATTAGAAATTTCCTCCCTAATATTTTTAATATTCAAAAGTTTCAAGTTCTCACTTCTACATATGTAATTGGTATTCATAATCCTAGTCTTAATCCTAGTTAATTTAAGTATCAAATAAGGATGTAATCATTAGGCTTATCTTTGTAATCTTTAAAAAGAGTGGAGAGATACGTTCACCGAGCAGCACTGAGGGTTTTTCTTATAGCTCGGGACACTCTCCTTAAATGCTTACACACTTTTTTTTTTTTTTTTTTTTTTACAGTGCTCATGTCTTTAAAACCTGTGTGTGTAGGAGTGACATGAGTGTGTGATCTCTGACTGGGAGTAAATCTTACACTGGCTAAGCCGTGACTGAAGCGCGCGCGCACTCGAGGGTTCTTTGGAGACGGACGCGATCCTTTCGCGCGCGCGCGCACGCCCACTTTTTTTTTTTTTACAGAGTTACTGTATCTACTAACACGCAGAAGCAGAAAGTGAGGAGCTGTGAAGGAATCCCTCATGTGTGTGTACACGGCACGGCTTCCATGATTAACGGAGGCGCTCCCCGGAGCTTCTTTCAGGATGCAGAGATCACCTGTGGATGATGCCGGCTTCCTTTCCAAATACTTTTTCTGGTAAGGACCAACTGCTGTTTATACTGTCTTACTGTTACTGAATGCGAATAGTATTGCGCTTAATCTATACACTCAGAAAAAAAAATACAGAATTAAACTACACTACCCCTAAGGGTAAATATTTGTACAGTTAGCGTGTATATTTTAATTTTAATTTTTCTTTATGTCTTTATATAATATTTATATCTAACTTTCCTTAGGCTTTCTCTATTTTTAAATACCTACTGGTAACATATATCCACATTTTTAGTTGAAAATAACAAGGCAAGAAAAGGTTCCGTTTAGTACTATTCTTTTATGAAAGTAAGATATAAAACATTTGAACATTCAGTTCACATTAAGCATACTATAGCCACATCATCATCATCATCATCATCATCATCACACTGAATTACACTGAGAGTTGGCTGACAGAGAAATTCATAATGTAAGATTAAAACCAAGTGTTGATCTGGACAAAACTCTTTCTGTGTGAGAAAAACAACTTTAGAGTTTTGCCCTTAAAATTCAGAACATTTTAGGCATTATTTGTTTTGATTTTGGTAACAGTGGCATTTTTCAGCACAGCATAGGCACTATGATAAATTAAATTTTATTTTATTTTAACCAAATAACATGACTGAGCATAAAAATGAAGTGGGCACAGAGGCGAAGAAATAGCACAGAGACACATAATCGTGTTTTTATGGTTGTTTTGGTTGTTTCTATGATAAAAAAAAGTAACAATGATATGCTCATTTTGAGAGTTGCTACATTTTTGCAACATAATTCCCATTTTCCGGTAGTGGTAAAAGTTACGTTATAAAAGTAATATAACTTGTTTTCTATGTGACATATCCGAAAACCCAAATGACAAAGTTTGATGTCTGAAGCCCCATTAACACACAGAGAATGCTTCCTTATATGCACATATATATATTTTTAGTTGTCATTGTCCTATGCTGTGTTGCCAGCACAGACCTGTGCCCCTTCGGTTGATTTAATGTCTGAATGAACAAACCTCACTGTAGCAGTTGCACAGTTATGGCTAATGATGAAGTTGAGAAACTAGTGTGAAAATGGGCCTTGTTGTTAATAACTGTCTCTTCTGGCTGTTTGCAGGTGGACAAGCCCTATTATGCGAAAGGGTTTTAGGGAAAAGCTAAAGCCATCAGATGTGTATCAAGCTCCATCAAAGGATGCTGCAGACGTCCTTGCAGAACGTCTGGAAAAGTTTGTATTTTCAAATCAACGCTTGCATCCTGGGCTCATTTACATGTGGGAGACTTCCAAACCTAAATTGCTTATATAATTTGTAGATTACTGCTTATGTATAGCATCTTTTCATGACCTTCATATTCAATGACTGTTGAAATATACCACAAACCCTACTTTTTAGGTGTGACCACAGATAATTGAATCGAGTACAGGCTTGATTTTTTTTTTTTTTTTATGAAAAAATAACCAAGTACCACAGGACAAAAGTGGAATTTCAGCAGTTGTTTCCAGGTGGTTCATATAATTATTTAATCAGGAAAATACTTTTTTTCCCCTTAAAGACCCCTTTTTGGAATGATCAAAATAAAAAAAAATGGAGAAATTTTCCGCAATTTGTTGCAACAATTTTGTTGTTTAGCTTTGAGGTGCTGTTGATATCTGTAGTGCTTCTTTATTTAAGGGATCAAATGAATGACTCAAAACCTAACTATGTCCATAGTCACACCATGAAGAGATCCTAACAAGATACACTGCTTCAGTTTTATTGTCTGCCACAGAAGTCTAAAGGTTTAAATGTCACGGCTTTTAGTCAAAGTATTAACATGGTTTTTCAGGGTAACAGGGTAAATGCCAGCTTGCTCCTTCCAGTAAAAACCCTTGCATGCCATGTTTCACATAGCCAACAATATGTTTGCTTGGGTTGGGGTGCCAATTTAATGGGCATCACTCCTGACCTTTATAAGTGCCAGGCCCCTAGTGGGTGATAGATGGTGTCCAGTATTTTAATGTTCTCAAACGCATATGTCTTTTGGGAATTTGAACTTTTTCCTACAGTGAAAATCCTAAAGCGGTCTCCTGTTTGTGAATGGCACTTGGCCTTGTTTAATAAGTGAACAAAGTCACCGTGGTTATATACGAGTGTCCTGAGCAATGTGGACTCCACCACTTTTACAGTGGATGGGAGGATGTGAAGAGCTGTTTAATTGGTCCTTCTTGTATCTCCACACACAGAGAATGGGACAGAGAAGTTATATCTGCGAAGAAAAAACCCAGCCTCTTCCGAGCACTTTCCCGATGCTTCATTCGACCATTTTTGTTATTTGGAGTTCTTCTCTATTTTGGGGTAAGAGTTTAAATATGTGCAAATTGATACTTTTCACCTTCTGTTTTAATCTGATATTTGTGCACAAGGTTCTACATGGAAAAAAAAAAGGTGAATGTATATCCCTGTTGTGAGCACTAGCTTGCAGATCCTGTGTAATTACGTTAAATTAGTCAGACTTTTGAAGGTGCAGTTCACAGTCGTGTTAATCTGCTCATGTGTCTTCAGTGAGGTGATCATTGTGTTTTCTCAATTGTTATGTGGAAAATGCCACAAGTTTTGTGAAAATACAGTAATAATATTTTTAGTGTTCAGCACTTAATGATTTACATGCATTCTGGTAGAGCATCCACTAGACATACCATGTGTGTAAGGCCAGCAACCATTGTTTACTGTAGAAGCATTTTGTGGCTAGATATCTTAACACATGTATTTTGTAATGCATTAAAATTAAATAATTAGTTTCTTATTCCTTGATTTGTTACGCAGGAAGCCACAAAGACAGTCCAGCCGCAGCTCCTGGGCCGAATTATCGCCTCATTCGACCCCTACCATGAACCAGAACGAGAACAGGGCTACTTCCTGGCCCTAGGCCTAGGCCTACTGTTTATCACCCGCTTCCTCCTGCTGCAACCCGCCATGTTCGGCCTGCACCGTCTGGGCATGCAGATTCGCATTGCCCTATTCAGCTTAATTTATAAAAAGGTGTGCTTCAGTAACCTCAGATGTTATTGAAATTCTTTTTTTTTTTTTGGAGGGGGGGGGGGGGATTTAGCAATTGATGTTTTTCTTTTATGTTAAGAAAGTATGCTGATAGGTTAAAGACTAAAAGTTTTTTTTTCCTGATTTTAAGACACTAAAGCTGTCCAGCAGTGTGTTAGACAAAATAAGTACAGGGGAGCTGGTCAGCCTGATGTCAGCCAACCTGGGCAAGTTTGATCAGGCAAGTACAAATAGCATATGTTGTGTGTTTTGATTTATTATTATAATTTTTTTTTTCAAGAAAAAATGAGTCAAACATTTTATATCAGGTTTTTGCTGTGGTGCAAGTGAAAGGAAGCAGGTTGAACTTTACAACCCTTCAAGAAAGTTGAGCCAGGGTGATGAATTTTGATACACTTTGCAAGTTCTCTGAGGCAATTATCACCTGTATTAAATCTGGTGGGTGTGAAACGTTTTGTCCCAGGAAAACATACAAAAATTCTGCCATTTTTAAATGTGGTTTAGAGTGTGACCAAAAACCAGTATTTCCCTGGTGATGTGATGTGATGGGAGGTTAATTTTAAAATATTAGACAAATGCTTTATTCTGACCATTTTATAATTTTACTCTTTAAATTAAGCTTCAAGAACTAGTTTGACCTTACCAAAGGAATAAAATGAGCTAAGAACTATATAGCATATTACTGTCCTGTTATCTACAGTGGTGTGAAAAACTATTTGCCCCCTTCCTGATTTCTTATTCTTTTGCATGTTTGTCACACTTAAATGTTTCTGCTCATCAAAAACCGTTAACTATTAGTCAAAGATAACATAATTGAACACAAAATGCAGTTTTTAAATGAAGATTATGTTATTAAGGGAGAAAAAAAACTCCAAATCTACATGGCCCTGTGTGAAAAAGTAATTGCCCCCCCTTGTTAAAAAATAACTTAACTGTGGTTTATCACAGTTAAAAGTTCAATTTCTGTAGTCACCCCCAGGCCTGATTACTGCCACACCTGTTTCAATCAAAAAATCACTTAAATAGGAGCTACCTGACAGAGAGAAGTAGACCAAAAGCACCTCAAAAGCTAGACATTATGCCAAGATCCAAAGAAATTCAGAAAAAAATGAGAACAAAAGTAATTGAGATCTATCAGGCTGGTAAAGGTTATAAAGCCATTTCCAAAGCCTTGGGACTCCAGCGAACCACAGTGAGAGCCATCATCCACAAATGGCAAAAACATGGAACAGTGGTGAACCTTCCCAGGAGTGGCCAGCCGACCAAAATTACCCCAAGAGCGCAGAGACAACTCATCCGAGAGGCCACAAAAGACCCCAGGACAACAACTAAAGAACTGCAGGCCTCACTTGCCTCAATTAAGGTCAGTGTTCACGACTCCACCAAAATAAATAGACTGGGCAAAAACGGCCTGCATGGCAGATTTCCAAGGCGCAAACCACTTAAGCAAAAAGAACATTAAGGCTCGTCTCAATTTTGCTAAAAAACATCTCAATGATTGCCAAGACTTTTGGGAAAATACCTTGTGGACCGACGAGACAAAAGTTGAACTTTTTGGAAGGTGCGTGTCCCGTTACATCTGGCGTAAAAGTAACACAGCATTTCAGAAAAAGAACACCATACCAACAGTAAAATATGGTGGTGGTAGTGTGATGGTCTGGGGTTGTTTTGCTGCTTCAGGACCTGGATGGCTTGCTGTGATAGATGGAACCATGAATTCTACTGTCTACCAAAAAATCCTGAAGGAGAATGTCCGGCCATCTGTTCGTCAACTCAAGCTGAAGCGATCTTGGGTGCTGCAGCAGGACAATGACCCAAAACACACCAGCAAATCCACCTCTGAATGGCTGAAGAAAAACAAAATGAAGACTTTGGAGTGGCCCAGTCAAAGTCCTGACCTGAATCCTATTGAGATGTTGTGGCATGACCTTAAAAAGGCGGTTCATGCTAGAAAACTCTCAAATAAAGCTGAATTACAACAATTCTGCAAAGATAAGTGGGCCAAAATTCCTCCAGAGCGCTGTAAAAGACTCGTTGCAAGTTATCGCAAACACTTGATTGCAGTTATTGCTGCTAAGGGTGGCACAAACAGTTATTAGGTTCAGGGGGCAATTACTTTTTCACACAGGGCCATGTAAGTTTGGATTTTTTTTCTCCCTAAATAATAAAAACCATCATTTAAAAACTGCATTTTGTGTTTACTTGTGTTATCTTTGACTAATAGTTAAATGTGTTTGATGATCAGAAACATTTAAGTGTGACAAACATGCAAAAGATTAAGAAATCAGGAAGGGGGCAAATAGTTTTTCACACCACTGTATTTCTCTTTTGAACTTGAACTGTGTTTCAGACATAATTCTGGAAAATTTAAGTGCACCCCTTAACTTGCATTCTATCCTAAGGCTCTCTTTCCGTTGTCAGTGAAAATAAATTGACTCTTATATGTGTGAAATTATATGACATACCTCTCTCAGTATACTGAAAATTAACCAGAGACTGTGTTTGCTGTACAGAATCTGGGCATGGCCCATTTCGTATGGATCTCTCCTTTGCAGTGTATCCTGTGTGTGGGATTTATTTGGGAGCTGATACAATTCAACAGCTTCTGTGCCCTTGCTGCAATTTCTCTGCTGGGAGTCATCCAGGCTTGTCTTTCTCATAAAATGGGACCTTACAAGTAAGATTTTGCTTAGTCATATCTGTAGTACAGTACCACATAGATTTGTGCTTTGGATTTGTACATTTTTTCCCTACTATCTCATTTTATCACATTCACCAAAACCTGCAATCA
Source organism: Clarias gariepinus (assembly GCF_024256425.1). Taxonomy (NCBI): domain Eukaryota; kingdom Metazoa; phylum Chordata; class Actinopteri; order Siluriformes; family Clariidae; genus Clarias; species Clarias gariepinus. The sequence goes on from NC_071106.1 coordinate 19,865,424, forward strand.
ATCAAACAAACAAACAAACAAAAAAAAACCCTATTGCAAAAACCAGAATTTGGAAATGTCTTGTAAGCAAGAAATTATTCCTTTCCCTGAGAAAAACAAACAAACAAAAAAACCTGCCCCTACTGTGTTTTTTGTACTTTTATTATAAGTTGTAAAAAATGTGGTGTGATTTCACTCATTTCCTGTTAAACAAAGTACTAAATCCCTTTTCCTTCTTTCATTTAATTTTTCATTCATTGAGTTCAATGAGTGGAAATTTTTGCCTATTCATATTTCTAGTACCGCATACATTTGTGCTTTGGATTTGTAAGTTTTTACTTACTATCTTACTTAATCGCTTCCACCAAAACCCACATTCCATCCAAGCCTGATGTTGGTCGGGCTTTTTTGATGAGTTAGAACAGGTAGGTGAGTTCTTGCGCTCTAATCAGGCCCTTGGTTTGCCTTGTGCTTTTGAGAAATGTAAACATAGCTGGGAAGCGCTGGTGCTGGTCTTTTCATAGTCTTTTCAGCTATGTTCAATTCGGACAGCATGCTTCCTGTATTTACAATCACATCTGTATTTCCCATGTGAGGTATTCTTTCAAGTTCAATCTCTGTGCCCAGCCAAACAATCACTGACCTTCTCCACAATGAATATATTCTCTCTGTGTCTTTTTTAAAAATAAGAGCACAAAGGGTACAGCTTACAAATAAGCGTCTTGCCCTGACCTCGGAGATTATGGAGAATCTGCACTCAGTGAAAGCCTATGGCTGGGAGGAGATCATGGAGACCATCATCAAGAATATCAGACAGTAAGATAAAATGTGACCAAAACAGTATTTCTTACGCTGCAAAAAAAGTTGAGAACGCCTTGTAAGCAATAAACTATTTCTTTACCAGAGATAATTTCAGTCCTTGTTTATTATTAGTTGTATTAAACACAAAAAAAACAGTCTGCCCCATACTGTATGTGTTATTTGTACTTTTTTCATATCAGTAATGCAATTTGACTAATTTCCTGCTAAACACAAGGCCACTTGTCTTTATACTTTTTTAGTCAGTGAATTCAAAATAATGTGAAAACAGAATTCTAATAACTCAATTTGATTAACTTTCACCCTGGCTGCTCTTAGGGATGAGGTCAAGCTAACCCGGAAGATCGGCTCGCTGCGCTACTTCTACAGCTCTGCCTACTTTTTCTCCGCTATATGGGTGATCGTGGCAGCAGTGCTTCCCCAAGCCCTCACCACGGGCATCACTGTGCGACGTATCTTTACTACTCTCTCATACTGCATGGTACTGCGCATGACCATCACTCGCCAGCTGCCTGCGTCCATCCAGATGTGGTACGACACCATCAGACTTATCTGGAAAATTGAGGTAAAAGACTTAATAATAATAATAGACTTGTGTCAAGTTCTATTACTCAAGCTTTAGCACGGTTGGTAGAAGTGGCATAAGTTTATGATTATTATTTGAGATGAAAAAAAAAATCTAAGAATTAAGCAGTTGTTTGTGTGAACACAGAAAAGCGGATAATTATAATTTCTACAGTGATTTCAAGGTCTAATAAACCAGATTAAAGCAGTCTTAGGTTTGAAAAGTCCCTAAACTGGGAGCTATGATTCACACCACAGCTCCTTAACCAAAAAACAGACGAACTGTTGCACTGTGCTTCAGCACTGCTTTAAACTGTACAGCATGGTGGATTCTTTGTATCATTGTATAACTGTTTGTACTGTCCTGAAACAAGGTCTATCTCAGACTGTATCCAAAAATGTGCCTCGACATTTACTAGTTTTTTTTCTTGTTTTGTCGACTGTGTTTTTTAGGATTTTCTTAGCAAAGAAGAATACAAGCTGATGGAGTATGACCTCAGCATTACAGACATGGAACTTGAAAACATCACAGCTTCCTGGGACGAGGTAGTCTTTTCAGTGACCTGCTCTGTCCATCTGAAAATTGAAGAACATATAACATTTTGCCGGCTTTATCCATGCCCTGAATCTGATACGTTTGTTGATAGTGTTGTGTTCTATGTAATAAATTTGGGTAAGTTCCCATTACCAGTTTGAAGGCACTCAAATCCTTTTTTTTCCCCTTCTAATTTGACGAAGAGTTGATTTTTTTAAGGATGCCTGAACACCCAGATCTGATGTTTTTCAGATCGGATCTGAGTCAATTTGTATGTACTGTAGTCCTAGATTGTATATATATGTGGTCGGGCGACTTGTATGAGAACAGACAGATTGGAATTCAGACTTTTTTCTATTCGCACATGCGTAGGGCACTGATGTCATCAGCCCCAGCAGCAGTGATTTCATTTCAACAATGGATAACAGAAGAAAGTGGAGGGAAAAGGCTGGTTTTACAGTGAAAAAAACTTTTCGTTGAGTGACAGTGTGAATGCTGGGGTTCTAATTCTCAGACTGTCTGTCTTTAAACAGTGCAGGTTCTCACTGAAACTGGTGGGAAGAGGTGCTTAATTGCTGTGTCCTTTTGTCAGCACTTTTCTCACCCTATTTAAATAAGAACTGCATGCAGAAATTAATCAGCGAGCCGCTGTCTAACAAAGCCTGACAGAAGTCAATGATTAAACCAGAGTCACACCCACTTCTCTGTTCCCGGCCGTTCTCACTCGCCAACTATAGTGTAAATGCTTAGAGCAATAGCACAGCCTTTTTGTGTGCTTTTGAAAGGTGCGACTCTAGCCTTTGACAATTAAAATTGTAGAGTAAGAGCCAGACTGTAATTTGGACTTTCTCGTATGCATATCATTTGATTGAGCACTCCTGGAGCAGACACAGTTAAGAGCCTTGCTCAAGGACCCAATAGTGACAAACTATCTGGTAGACCTTCTGATAAGTAACCTAGAGCCTTAACCCGCTGAACTACCACTGCCCTGTAGGCACCTGTATCAATATAGGGATGTGCTATGGTTAAGATACTCTTTGTTATGGCAGGGTATTGGTGAACTCTTTGAGAAGATTAAACGAGAAAACAAAGCAAATGATTATTCAAATGGAGATGGACTCTTCTTCACCAACCTGTACGTGACACCTGTGCTTAGGAATATAAGCTTGCACTTGGAGAAGGGTGAAATGTTGGCAGTGGCTGGATCCACAGGATCCGGCAAGGTAGGATTATACTCTTGACTTTTTTTTTTTAATCATTAAATTAATGTTAAACACTAGATGCTTGCAGAGACAGAAACGTTGCCTCAGTTTTGAAGAAAACCTCAGTCTCTGACCTCTCTGTAATATCTTCTGTGTGGGTAGAGCTCCCTCTTAATGACCATCCTGGGTGAGCTGGTCCCTTCCTCAGGAAAAATCCGACATAGTGGTCGTGTCTCCTACTCCTCCCAGACTGCCTGGATCATGCCTGGCACCATAAGAGAGAACATCCTGTTTGGCCTGACCTATGAAGAATACCGCTATAAAAAAGTTGTTAAAGCATGTCAACTAGAGGAGGTAAACTGTCTTTTACTCCCAGACTTTTTCTTACAGTATATTCCCTTCCTGTGTCTGCTAGTGTTGTTTTTGCTTGTAATTTTCTGTGTGAACTTCCCACTTTCTGTCTATGTGGTTACATTTTTTTTTAAAGCCTGCACTATTTGTGTCTTTCTCACTCTGTCCCGCTAATCTCATGCCAGTCGGAATGCTTTAGCTGGCAGGACACTGAACTGAGAATCTTTGTTAGATACAAAGCTGCATTGCTGTGTCGTATTACTCAATATGGCTAACCCCCGTCACCTGCAATCTCTTGATACCAAAACAGCCAATCGCGTGCAGCCAACCGTCACGATGAGTGACATAGCTCCAGTTTAATCGAGTTTCTTGTAAAAGGAGGCACACAGATCTAAAATGCATAGTCACAATGAGTTTTTGACAAACTTCTTATCTTACACTAGAATCTATGTGACCGTAGTGACCAAATTTCATTAGAGGAAAAACCCTGTTTGTTGTATTTTACTCTTTTCATTTTTATAATTTTTTGAGCGGAAAACAAGAAATCACTGACAAAAATATTTAGTGTCTATCACTCTTTTTGTTTAAGTTCTCTTAATAAATAACTTCACATCATTAAAAATATAAATGTATTAGCAATACCGTATGGAACATTAAATAATAGGAAATATACAGCATGAAATGTTATAAGGAAAAGCCGATATAATGTATACCAGATAAACTAAGTGGGGATAAAGCTGATGAGAAAGAAAATAATGTATGAAAGTGACTCTAGTGCATAGTGCATAGTTATAAGATATAATTATTGCTGTAATGTCACCGGGAAAAGCGGAAAAGCACAACATCCTCTCCCATGGCGGAAAGCATACTAAGCATGAAGTGCAAAGCAAAGTGGTGACACTCAAGATTTCTTTCATAAATGCTAAATAAATGTCTTGTTACGGAAAGCTTGACCATAAAACCAGTTATGTTTTTAGTTCAATAACAACACTTTATTATTGTGTTTGTTTATTCTTTTGTATAGATTATATTGAGAATCTTCCATACTGTACATGTTCAAGTTGCTATGATGACAAATAATATATTAGAACAACTACATTAATATGAACCTACTGTATCACGTGAATTACAGGAAGCAACATTGCCACACACAGTGGCTTATAAAACTGATTCAACCTTTTAATGAATGAACTGACAGACAGACAGGTATGAAAGAAGTTTTCCTTACAGGAAAAGTGAGATAGATTAACCTGAAATGGGTGTAATATTAACACTTCCTTGTTAGTGACACTGGTTTAACAGTGCTATTGACATACAAAGGTTTGTGCTGCCATGTCAGGCTTAGCCGTGTTTTATCCATTGTTTTATTCAAACAAATTTCCAAAGAAAGATAGTTTCTCTGTATGGCAAATTGATGGAATCCACACATGCAGGTTTACAGCACCAGACTGAAAGTTTTATATATTCATGATCTGGTGTTGACATCCACCTAGACATTTTTGGCGATTCTTTAAATGAGAATAAAAAAAGAACACTGTTTAACTTTATTTGCACTGATTTCAGTGTGGTTGTGTTGTCTAGTCTGTCTCGCTTTTATTATCATGTAACATTTCCGACTTATTATATGTGTCATGTGTCATACAGTATACAGTACGAAGAGTTTTGTAAACTACTATTTTAGGCAAGTCAGGTCATTGTCTTAATGAATCCATTTTACAACTCGATTTTTTGTCTCCTGATGCTACAAAGTTGGACAAAAGTTGTCTAGGAGAAGGTAAGATAAGTCACAGTATGAATCATTACAAAGTCATAACTGTATTTACTCTTTCCTTGTGTGTCAGATTTATTAGTATAGAGATGTGTACATTTTGTCTCTATTTGCATCAGTATGGAATGTTTACAGTCCGTGTTTTATGATCTTCCTTTAGTGTGTGTGATATCTCTGCACTCTCTAGATATTATGCCCCATTCATATTTCAAGTGCTTTTTTTTTTTTTTTGCAGAATGTTTTTTTTAAATCTTTACTAGTAACAAGTGTTTCACAGAACTAAGCATGGTATTAGTTGAATTAAGCATTGTACTCTGTAAATAGAAATGAATGCAGCTTTCACCTGTGCTTTGATCTCTAGGACCTGGCCACTCTACCTGAGAACGATAGGACGCCTTTGGCAGAGGGAGGAATGAACCTGAGTGGGGGACAGAAAGCTCGGGTCACCCTAGCCAGGTGTGTTCTCCAAAAAGATAAATATTTCTGAGTTTGCAGTATACAGTATTTGCAAAGAAAGTACATTATTCCATATTTTTAAAGAATTAAAAGTAATGTGGTCACACCAGGACAGGGATTAATAACAAGAGAAGAGTCCTGGAATGACCCTTTTGGAATATAGATCTATTCTCCTAATATGTACTTTATTGAAGTTTATATGATGTTATTAAATTACGTTTTAAGTAAAACTAAGTAAAAAGAAGATACTTTGGCGACACAATGGCTTAGTGGTTAGTGCCTGTGTTAGTGGTCCGTGTGCATAGACTTTGCATGTTCTCTCTATGCTCTTTATGGTTTCCTCCCACAATCCAAAGACATGTAGATTATGCTAATTGGCGTTCCCAAATTGCCCATAGTGTGTGTGTGTGTGTGTGTGTGTGTCCTGTAATGGATGGGCACCTTACTCATGGTGTACCCTGCCTCATGCTCTAAGGCTCCTGAAATAGGCTTCAGACCCCTCCAACCCTGTGTACAGGAAAAGTGATATAGACGATGAGTGAGTGAGTGAGTGAGTGAGTGAGTGGTTGAGTGAATAGAAGATACTGTATGCTGACAGATTCTCCACTTGGGTCTAATGCCAAGATCAATTTATAGAACCAAAACTTCTGTTTTGTTTTAGGGCTGTGTACAGAGATGCCGATACCTACCTGCTGGATGCACCGTTCACACACTTGGATATTGCTACAGAGAAAGAGATATTTGACAAGTATGTATGTCAAATATGAAAAACGTAATATGAAGTGATAAAGGATGAGGAATGAACTGTTGTACTATAGGCCTTTATTGTGTGAATTGTTGTTGTACATATTGCATTAGGATTGTTAAATATTTATTTTATTTAAAATACAGACATATTTTTTCCCAGGTGTCTCTGCAGGCTCATGGCCTCAAAGATCCGCATTGTGGTCACAAACAAGATTGAGCACCTAAAACGGGCTGATAAAATCCTGCTGCTGCACAACGGTGAGTCTTTTTTTTACGGCACCTTTTCAGAGCTGCAGTCAAGGAAGCCCGATTTTAGTTCTTTGCTGCTGGGTCTGGAGGCCTACGACAACATTACTGCTGAACGTCGCTGCTCCATCCTTACCGAGACACTACGCAGAGTATCTGTGGATGAAACTTCAGGGATGCGTCCTGATCGTCCCTCCTACCGACAGGTGGCCCCTCCTACTTACAAAGATGAGAGGAAGGCTTCAGTGATCGTCAACCCACTGGCCACTGACCGCAAGGCTTCAGTGATCATCAACCCACTGGTTGCTGACCGTAGGGCTTCAGTGATCATCAACCCACTGACAGCTGACCGTAGGGCTTCAGTGATCATCAACCCACTGACAGCTGACCGTAAGGCTTCCTTCATTCAGGTGATCGAAGAAGAGGGCAAGCGGCCACTGCCTGACCGCAAGTTCTCCCTTGTGCCTGAGAATGAGCTGGTGGACGAGTCGTACATGGGAAATGATATGTATCACTACCACGGTGTGCACATGGCAGGCCAGAGAAGGCAGTCTGTGCTTGCCTTTATGACTAACACACAGGGTCTTGGTAGACGTGACCAGTTCCAGACTTCCCTCCACAACCGCCTGTCCATTGTGCCCCAGAGTGAGCTGGCCTCCGAGCTAGACATTTATACCCGTAGACTGTCCAAAGACAGTGCCTATAACATCACTGGGGAAATGGATGAGGAGAATATTGAGGTAAGAGATAACAGATATGATGGTACTTTCATTGTTTCGCAGGTCCTTCTCTTCAGATTATTGAGGTTTACAGTTCATATCCTAAGACATGAATCATATAATTTTAATGAAACTAAATTCTAACTCTGACTCCATGACACTAAAAAGTGTAGCTCGACAAATAAAAAAAAAAGTGTCACCTTTATTGGAATGTAAATGTACATCCAAGCTTAGCTGCAGGAATCTGTGAGGGTAACATACAAGAAAATTAGTGTACCCAGGGCAGGCTTAGTAACAATTACCCTTGTTACCATTTCGAAATATTCTTCCAGGTATGCCCTGGGATGTATAAGAGTTGGTCTTCCTGATTACCAACCTCCTCGCTGGTGCTTGTTTGTGACATTTCGCTCAAATCTTGAGTCTCTATCACGGACATCTTCATCTACTTATCACAACCTTATCAACCGAAAATGCTATTTTATTCAAACGTCCTTGCTGGAGTGTGTGACTTGACGTCATGTGCAGGTGCGATAGATCGCGTACCAACCAATAGGGTGTCAGAATGGTATGGTTATACTTCTCATCCAACCACAATCAAATTCGCTTCATCCGGATGGCGCGATTTATCCCGGTGTATTTTTTTGTTTGTTTGTTTGTTTTTTGAATGACAAGCTGAAATAAAATAGGAGTAACAAGGCTATTTTTATATTTAAATCTATTTTATTTAGTAGAAAGTACAGATAATTACGTGAAAATGTAAAGAGTAGAAGTAAAAGGTCGGCTGAAAAATAATTACTCAGGTAAGGTATAGATACCCCAAATTTCTACTTAAGTAAGGTAACGAAGTATTTGTACTTGACACTTCTGCCCATGGATGATTAATTGGTTTGGGACCCAAGGAATTTAGAAGGCTGGGCCTTGGGCACTTTGCCTGCTTGGACTGTGGTGCACTGGGTGTTCTGGTGGCTTTTTGTTGTGGCCAGAATTTACTTTTTGTTTTGGCAGTTTGGGATTGGAGCGGCCTTTGGTCATTGTTGGCATGGGTGAGCCATGGTATGTCATTGATAATTCATGTCAAAGTGTTAATGTTTCCTGAGGTTAATGTCATGGCTGATGACCGGACAATGAGTTTAAAAATTGCAGATCTGTCAGGTCATCAGTAGTTGCACTGGATCAGTCCATTTATGTGAACCATGCTCACTTATTCAGACCTCATGGTAATTTAGCATAATAGGAGGAGGTTGGAGAAAACCCACACTGACACAGGGCTAATGATTGAACTGGGGTCGCTGGAGATGTATGGCAGCACTGCTACACACTTTAACACTGTGCCATCATAAAAGACTTCTAATATCTTAGAAAAGAGTTGCATTTTTACTGCAACGTCTACATATTTTGAAAATGTTTAAAATAGAAGAAGAAGCCCTCATTTGTCACACTCATTTCAGCACAAATTTTATTTTTGTCATATATATGAATATGCTAGCTGGTTAAGGAAGTGTGTATACTGTACTTTTGGGGAGAAGTCAAATGTTGTATTGAATATACGGTAACACTCGTGAATGATTAGCCCCATTTTTCTTACAGGCATGCTTTGCAGATGAACAAATAGAGGATGCTTTTGAAACCACAAACTGGAACACGTATGTAAGATATGTGTCAACCAACAAAAGTCTCACATATGTTCTTATCTTCATCCTCATCATTTATGCTATTGAGGTAATCATGCTAATAACTATTCATCTTTGCATGCACTTCAATTAGTGATCATCTTATTGAACTGATCTTTAAAGAAAGTGGATATTTATTTATCACTAGTTATCTGTGGTTATACCTCACATATAACTCACATTTGCAAAAACTGAGAGATTTGAGCGTAAGTCTTAGTGAGGGTTGTACAATTGACACTGGGCAGCTGGGTTTTGTCTCTCTGTTGGTTGTTTGACTACCTAACTGAGGCCAGCTGTGATGACGGGCACAACAAAGTTATTTACAAACATGAATCCGGTCCATTTGGCAAAAATGCTTGAAAGAGGTTCAATGGTTCAAAGTCCCAAAAAAAGAATCAAGTGTCTTTTCCTCAGTTCTCTGCTGGAGATTGATTATATTTCTGCTTGTAGGTGGCTGGATCTGTTGTTGGGATTTTTCTAATAACTGAGTGAGTATAAACAAAAGCCTTTATATATATATGTGGTGCAGTTGTCTTTACCAGTAGTCTTAACACATGTAATCCTCTCCATTGTTTTTCAGTGAGATCTGGAAAAAGGAGAACCCCAGCCAAAATGCCACAAGGCAAACCAACTCATCACTACCTGGCACAGAGTATGCCGTCAGTATCCCACCCAACAGCAGCTATTACATCATTTACATCTATGTAGCAACCTCGGAGAGCATCTTAGCGCTGGGGTTTTTTCGGGGACTACCTCTGGTCCACACCATGATCACTATATCCAAGAAACTGCATCAAAAAATGTTGAGTTCTGTAATAAGGGCACCAATGTCTGTCCTCAACACCATGAAGACAGGTGTGTAAGATACAAACATAGTAGCAGGCTATATTGTCATGTGAAGCTGTGTGCATTGTCAGTATTGGCAATCTGGTTTTTTTATTTTTAAAGGTCGTATCATGAACAGGTTCACTAAGGACATGGCTACTATAGATGACATGTTGCCTCTGCTAATGTTTGACCTTGTTCAGGTTAGTAGCCACAATAGGTTCCAAAAGTTGTGTGCTAAAATGTATATTTCTTAAAAAGTTACAGCACTGACAAGTACTGTACGACAATTCGTTATGTGCTTTTCTCTATACAGCTAACACTGGTGGTGATGGGATGTATTCTGGTGGTGTCCATCATGAGGCCATACATTTTTCTCGCGGCTACACCCTTGGCCCTTGTCTTTATTGTGATGAGGAAGTACTTTCTGCGCACAGGTCAACAGCTGAAGCAAATGGAGACAGAGGGTGAGATATAAAAGATATGTTGGTGCCAATCCTTGCAAATACGCAGTCAGTCAGGGGCAAAAGTGTTTCAGCTTCCTTGATTCATTCATTGTTTCCATAATAACCAGTGGTGCCAGCTTGTACCAGGGGTAGACACACAATGGTTAGGAACAAAGTAAGGATCCGAAAGAATCCTAGGAATGAGCACTACATTCCAGCAGAGGTTATAGGTAAGGTTATAGAGGTTATTTGGAAGGCTAGAGGGAAAGCCTAGGGCTTATAGCTTCAGACAAATCTCTGACTCTACTGTGCATGGATCAGGCTGTAATCTCTTTCGTGGCCAGACATCTTGACAAGGCCCTGGCAGAAGGTCAGCAGCATGGCAGAAAACAGGAGAAGAGGAGAGGATGACTAAGTCAGGCAGGAAGAGATGGGGTATCCCAGAGGAAGCAGCATGGACAGGAGTCAGAATTTGGCCTCTTTGTTTGTCCTTGTTTGTCTGCAGTGTGATATGCCCCAAGTGACGCTAAAACCCCACTGCTGACCGAGTCTGTCCAGATCACTTCTCACCCTGCTTTATGAACAGGAAGCAGAAATGTGTTATCCTCAAACACTGAGGGCTAGATTTATGTTAGTCTTTCTAAGGTCACATATGGAGAAACTGAGCATTTTTCCATGGACAGTTTTAAAACAACAAATAAGATTTCCTCCTGAACATGCTATTATCATTTACTGAACTGGGCAAAGTAAGCAGAAGTTTGTTAGTCTTATTCATGGAAAGGAGTGAGGGATGTTTACGTGGTCTAATGAATGTTGAGACTGTGGTTACAGGTCAATAGTTTAAAGATTGAGGGCTTTCGTTTACGTGCAGGTGAGGATGACATGTTCATGCGTACGGGATTGAGAGCAAAAGGACAGAGGATAGCCTTTTATTTCTTCCTTCCTTTTCCTAGCGTCCTTCGTAGTGGAACCAGGTGTGACAGGTTGCGTAAAACCAAATCAGAACTTTTAGAAGCACAGAGTTACAGTTCAGAGTGTAACCAGTCAGAGCCAGTAATGTTGATTGAGGTGTCTGATTCACAAGCAATGGTGGAATATACCATCTATTCTTTGATGCCTTTTGGAATTATGATTGCTTGAATTTATGATCTCTCTCTCTCTCTTCTTATCCAGCTCGTAGTCCCATATTTTCTCATCTCATCATCTCACTGAAAGGACTATGGACAATCCGGGCCTTTGACCGGCAGGCATACTTTGAAACTCTGTTCCATAAAGTCCTCAACACTCATACAGCTGTCTGGTTCCTCTACCTTTCCACCCTGCGCTGGTTCCTTTTCCGTGCTGACATCATCTATTTCTTCTTCTTCACGTTGGCTGCCTGGATTGCAGTAGGAACCAACCGTAAGCACTCTTCTCTATGTTCACTCCAAAGCTATGAGCATGAAGCTAAGTGCATCTGGCTTATTCCTTCTGCACTCTGTATAGTGCACTCTGTGTGAACTAGTGAGCTTTATATATGTGGCCATGCTAGTTTGAGCTGGATAATGAAAGTTGCAGAGGTTGTAGACAGTGAGTGGATGCTTGAATGCTTGATTTGGCAGGTTTCACGGACAATTTCATTGAGAGGTAATTGTTTGCAGTGTTTGGGAAAATGCCTTTGAAGTGAATTTGGAGGTCATTGTATGCACTGTTTTGCTTGATGTTTACTCATGTGTTTGTGTGTTACCCCACAGAGGATAAACCGGGTGAGATTGGTATCATTATAGCTCTGGCGATGCTCATTTTAGGCACCTTTCAGTGGTGTGTCATCACCAGCATTGCAGTGGATGGAATGGTATGTGTTCTCTCTCTCTCTCTCTCTCTCACTCACACACATGCACATTTATTCATCTTTGTAACTTCTTGCTATTCCCTGTTTAAAGTTGCAGCATAGTTTGTCTTTGACTGTGGCTGAAAAGCAGAAGTTGTCCTGTTCTGTAATGGTGTTGAAGAGATTGTGTGTGAAGACTGTTGTCAATTCAAAGATTTTTTTTTTCTACATGGACTCTGTGTTATTAGTCTTATCGGTGTGAGGAACATTACGTTCTTCCACAACTCTTCAGATGATGTGGTGAAATGTGTTGCTGATATGTTTAAAACCTTTGCTCATACAAACTCCTGCACACTTGCAGAAATTCACCTTGAAAGTCATGCCATGGATACAATTAGACTAACCTCCTTAAGCCTGTGCTCAACCAGAACTACAAGACATTCAAGCATCATTTGGAAAACAAAACAAACCAACATTCATCTTTAGGCAATTACTTGACTTGCTTACATCATTGCTCTTATTCTCACCCCCAGATGCGTTCTGTGGAGCGTGTCTTTAAGTTCATTGACCTGCCATCTGAGGAGCCTAAACCTGGGCTGGGCCAGAGAAAGGCCTCGACCCTGGTCATTGAGAACCCAGAGGTCTGCACGGACACTTGTTGGCCAAGCCAAGGGCAGATGGACGTTTGCAATTTAACTGTCAAATACACAGAGACAGGACATGCCGTGCTTAAGAGTCTCTCTTTCAGCGTGGAAGGTGGACAGAAGGTATGTGCAGGTGCCGCTGACCATCAACATGTATGAAAAAAAAAACTCATTTGATGGGTAATTGTTAAATCCAAAAAAAGAGCTCAAGACATCTAATGAGCACTTGCAGAAGACTTTTTTCAGAAAGTATAGCTCAAAGATCTAAGATGATATTATTAAGAATCACTTTGATGTCATATTTAAAAAAAAACAAAAAATCTTAATACAATGTATCTAGAAATAAACAAAATTATGTAGGTCATCTTAGCTTTTTCTGAATCTTGGCCAGACCACTATTTTAAGCCTCAGAAAGAGAACATGTCTGGAAGGAAAGGACGTCAGGGTCGTCCTAAATTTGTTATTACAGTATGTGTCTCTCTTTACTGTCACTCTTCACCATTTTTTGCTGGCTTTTGGTGCACTATATCCTGAGGATCTGTCCACACAATGATCTACTCCCAAATAAATATCTTGTTAGTGGGAGTGGCGATGGCAAAGTCACTTCTCATCATAATGTTCTTTTAGCAAAAACAGATAATTTTGCAGTAAGCAAAAAGATTGCAATTCCTTTTAATGATTATATTTATTCAGGGCACATAACCAATGATTGCTCAAAATTTTTAAAATAAAATTAAAGTTAATATTAATATTAAGCAACTGACATTTCATTCACAAAATAGCTAAATATTTTGTTTGTTTATCTTTTAGTGAGAATAGTTTCCAAAAAGTCATAGCTGGATAAAAGCATTGCACGTTGCCATGCAAACACACAGACCGACCAGTAACACAGACGTGAAGTGAAGGGATACAAACAACGAAATGTTTCTGAGTGAAATCATTTCTCCTGTTAGTGGAATGAAAATGTTAGCTTTGAAAATGTATTGTGAAAAAAATAAAAATAAAATAATTAGGGGAACGTTGCTTCCCAACAGCTTTGTTCTTTTACTGAAGTGACCAAGGGATAGGCATTATGTATCATACTGTATCTTTAAGCATCATATTGGCTAAAAAAAAAAAAGAAAGAAAAAAAAATACTCAGTTTGTTTATTGTTTTTTGGATATAATTTGTTCTGGTGGACTAAACACTATTAAAAGGCTTACATAATAATAGTCTGTTTAGGAGTAACCTGCTTGTCTGATTTAGTTCTTAAGAGTGCACAAGCAGTTTATTTGTGTTACTTTTTAAAACTTTTGAAACAAAAATTTTATTTCATAAGATTCAGTTTGCCGCTTGAACATGTCTTTCACATCACACACAAGCAGCGCCAGTGCAGGCCTACTGTTAATCCCAGGAATCACTTACAGCTCAGCCTATAGAAGATATTTTTCTTATATCATCATGAACTATTAGGAATAAGGTCCTTTTTGCAACAAGGGACATTCTTTAACTAGCAATTAAATTTCATGAATGTGTTTAATATATAAGCAGTTATATTTTTGAAACATCATTCAACTGTTCAAATAGGTTCATAATTTAACTGTGTCCAATTATATTATGACGTTTTATTGGAGCCTTAAAATGATTTGCAGGCATTATGGGAACAAATTATTATATGACTTTCTTTATATGCTTGAGATTTTGATTTAACTTACTTGTTTATAGTGACCAGACTAATCATTAAAACAATTCAAATAAACCGTAATAACTTTGATAATGGTAGATTCTGATTTTCACAACAGTGAAAACATACAAATTCACCCAAATTTCCTTGCTGCCTAAAGCTTCACAGACCTGATTTTGCAAACAACTATTTTGTGAGAATATGATAAACACGTTGTGTATGTGACTTTAAATAAAATAATAAACACACTTATTGAGCATGGGCTATTTGTAGGAATTCACAGTCTTTATTATGTTTTTTTTTATTTATCTGTCATCAATTGTTTTGTAAATAAATTGTAATAAATGGTATTACTGTATATATGTATGCATATAATGTATGTTTTATCATGTTGTTATATGTGCATCACTTCATAAAATGCATGATGATGAAGAAGTAAAATAATAATTATTATTATTATAATTATTATTAACAGAATACACCAACAAGTTTGTGTATAAATGTAAATAACTAAAGCAATTAATTTTGTCCTTATAGGTTGGCATATTAGGCAGGACAGGTTCTGGGAAAAGCACACTATTTAATGCACTCCTGCGTCTGGCCTACACAGATGGAGACATGTCTATTGATGGCGTCTCCTGCTGCAACATGTCCTTACAAAAATGGAGGAAGGCTTTTGGTGTGGTGCCTCAGGTACGTCCACAGCTTTGAATGACAAATTTTCATTGTTCCTGCAATTATCCTTCAAAAAGTCCTCACATTTTGGCTTTGTAACTCCGTGGTTAATACAGAAAGTTTTCATCTTTACTGGAACATTTCGGATGAACCTGGACCCATATGGATGCCACAGTGATAAAGAGCTGTGGAAGGTTACTGAGGAGGTAGGTCACATTGCAATAACACAAATTATTTGCACTAATTATGATCATGTTCTTCACAATGCACTTTAAAAAACATGTAATTGCTTGTAATGTAACAGCTGTTGCATAGAAACTTTGCTTTGAAGTCATACTTGTCAATATCCGATTTAATGACGCATTAGTAATTTTTTTATCTATCTATCTATCTATCTATCTATCTATCTATCTATCTATCTATCTATCTATCTACCTATCTATCTATCTATCTATCTATTTTAGGTAGGGCTTAAGTCAGTAATTGAGCAATTTCCAGATAAACTGGATTTCCAGCTGGAATACGGTGGTCACGTGTTGAGCTACGGCCACAAGCAGTTGATGTGTCTTGCTCGATCCATTCTAAGCAAGGCCCGCATTCTGCTGCTGGATGAACCGAGTGCCCACCTCGACCACATGTAGGTTAACCATCACCTTATGTTTAGCACAGTGTGCATAGAAGACATGCTAACATGGTTTAAAGAGCTTTGCTAAGACGTACCAACAGGTTTCTGTAGTTTCTCTTTGAACCAGAAAAAATGTAACTTTATTTTGAGGTTCAATTACAAGACTATTTTTGTTACTGATGTAAATAATGAGTTGTATTTTGGTAACTGTGATGGATTTCAGCGCTGTGAAGGTACTGAAAAAGACGCTAAGGCAGTCTTTCTCCTCCTGCACTATCTTACTGTGTGAACACAAGGTGGAACCGCTGCTCGAGTGCCAGTGCTTCCTGGTAAGGCTCTCTCTGGCACCACTTTTATTTCCCTGGCTCTGCTGGCCCAAGCTGATAAAAATAACTTGAGTTAGGAAAACCAGTAGCCATGCTACAGCGGTTAGCCACCAATATGATAATCAATTATATAAATGATACAAATGACATCTTTGTGCTGTGAAAATGATTGGTGTGCATTGGTTGTGTTGTTCAGTGGGTGTTTATTTTTGGTTGTGTTCTGTAATTTCCTTTCGGATTCATTGGGAAGCCTTGGGATGTCTTTTAAGTCATTTACAAACACTGTATTTTTAGACTGCTGCCTGAGTTCACAGCTGTAAAATCACAGTACTATATGCAAATAGTGGGATGGCTTCCTTAATCACACAACAACAGAGGCAGATTTCAGTTGCATTAAATACAATACAAAACCCATCAATATGTAATAACTTGTAGTTGTTAACTAACTACTGTATATAGTAGGTGCATTAAGTACCAATGCATTAGCCTTTTTTGGTAAGTTTGTTGTTATTTGTTAAGTAAAGAGAAGCTACCGTTTTTATATGGTTTTTATATTGATTATTAAAAGCCATACTGATCATTTTGCTCAGTCAGTGCTGAACTGCTGCTCTATGTGACCAAAAACGAGGTAGACCCCTGATTAATCGCACCTATATGTGTTTGCTTACTGCATGTCCGATTATATCCACTTATAATGGGTTTAAGCATCACTTTGTACACAGGGACATCGTCATGCTGGAACAGTAACAGAAATCTTAATGTTGAAGCAAACAAAGAGATTCTAAACAATTGTGTCCAAACTGTGGCAACAATTCGGGTAAATCCCAATGTGATGGTCAGCTGTTTTGACAGCTTGCAGCAGCAGAGGCAGAACTATGCTTCTCCACCCCACCCCATGCCGTTTCTGTTTTGTTCCAAAACATCTGTGGCAGTCGTTTGAGGAGTGATATACACTGAAGGTTGCCATCACAGTACTGGCAGCACTCAATACAAGATCAAAGCCTATTGATGGTGAGCTTACACTGCATACCTTCTTAAAAGTCTGTCATAACCATGCTGTGCCCATGCCCAGTGCTTCAGAGGTTGGAACACTTGCTTGGTGGCCTTGCTCCAGCACACCCTCGCCAGCTGTGTTTTTTGTCAAGTGAGAGAGGGGGGAAGACTATAAAGTACAAATGGACACAAACCTCTGGCAATATCCCACCAACCCCACAGCGCATGTACCTGACACTTGGTGGTGGGGCATGGGTATCCGCTAACAGTTTCCTGTTTTTCTATTTTTGTATTGGCCATGGTTTAAACAAGCCATTTAGATTTTTTTCGAATGTAATCCATACAAAATAGTCGAAAAGTCAAAGAATGTATGACTGTGTATGAAAATATGTAAATGTGGAGCCATAGTACTGCAGGTGAGTCACAAATGACTATTTACAGGACATTAACTCTATCTATCTATCTATCTATCTATCTATCTATATTTTTCTTTTTTCCCCTATTTTACAAATTTAATTTTTTATATATTTAGACATTTATATGGTAAGTGTATGAATTGCATTTTTTGGTTCTGTGAGATAGCTGTCCAGATGTACACTAATATGAGCCCCACTACCATATTACTATAAATGCAACTAGCTATACTACTATTTTGTGCTCTAAGAAAATCTATAAATCATACTGCACTGCAATGAATTAAAAATACTATTAGTATGGCTCTCTGTTACAGTTATTAATACTCTTACTAAATAGTGTAAATGCATAGAGCTATGCTATTATAATGTCAACCTGCTATACAAGCATTATTTAATATGATGGGAGGTATTGGAGATTAATAATACAGTTAATTACAATGAAACTAATGTCTTTCTGTGTGACGCATGTTCACTTTCTTGCTGTAGATGATGGAACAAGGCAAGGTAAAGACTTATGACTCAATCCAGCGCCTGTTGAATGAGACCATTCAGCTGAAACAAGCCATAAGTCCAGCTGAGCGACTCAAACTTTTCCCGCGCCGCAACTCCAGCATGCGTGTGCCGCAGCCCAAACTTAGCTCCGTCACACTCACACTGCAGGAGGAGACCGAGGACGACATCCAGGACACTCGTCTCTAAGAAACAGTCAATCAGACACTACAAAGACTCAGGCTCCATAAGCTCCTCTTACTTAGGACTGTACAAAATATCCTCATTTTACACACACATTCTGAAGTGTTTTTTTTTTTTTTTATCATGTGTGCTGATGATCTAGAATACAATTGTGGTACAAAACATGAACATTGTTTTAGATATGCAATAAATATAATTTAAGGTACTACTGTACATAGACATTCATAACAGGAGACAGTGGGATCAGGAAGTCAATCCTATTGTAAAAAGGTAAAAAATATACTTTTATCATGCTGTTCCTCCCAGTGGCCTTTACAGATCATGTTTCAGAGCAAACAGTTGTAAATCTTATTAACCTATTTATTGTCAGTCCACAAGCCACAGACTTATACGCCAAAATGTGCTTTTGTAAAACACATGAACAAGTTATATTTTTATACTTAGAAATTTTATTCAGCTACTAATGAATTTTGCCTGAAATAAAATTTAAAGTGTTAGTGCTCTGAGTTTTTATTGACACTACCAGCCAAAGGTTTTGAAAACGAAGCTAACGGTGCGAAAAAATAATAAACAGTTATTTTTTCAAGATGTAATAAATTGTAAATTTTGTATTATTATGGCAAATTACATTCTGCGTTCATAACATTATTCAATCTTAGCTTCAGTTTTGCGCTTTAGCTGCTGAAATGCCTTCTATAATTTATAGCATGGTCGTGTTTATTAGTTCAGTATTTACATATTTGTAAATCACACTCTAAACCACAAGCCTGAAATTTTATTGCGTCATTCAATCATTTTGAGGTGATATTAATTGCATCATGAGGTAAGATACGTGTGCAAAGATTACTTTGTGCTTGTAAAATATATTTAACAGTAAGATACAAGAATCTCGAGGTTGGCAAATTATTGAGGTTTGACCATCGTACAATGAAACGGTAGGTTAACAATAGTCAGCGTGTTCTCTGCAACATTAACTGCAAACACCATGGAAGAATGAAACCACCAGGAACCCTTAGCTTCGAGTTACACCACTTTCCAGAACTACAACCTACCTGAAATTTTCAGATAGAAGGGGAGTCAAGTGCTTAAATGCATTACTAAAGTATAGCAATTTTTTTTAACCTTTATGAATGTACAGTATGTGATGCGAGTAACTTTTGATAGATAACACAATTCGCTTGCAATTCGCAAGTAACATTGTGAGCTGCCATCCTTAAAAATTTGCTTTTCAGGTTAAACTATTTCCAGTCTCTAAAAGATACTTTCATTAAATAGTGATACAAGGAAACAGTCCATAAACTTTATGTAGGACAGTGTTTTATTGCATGCATCTAATTACTTCACTACCTGGTTAAAAAAAAAGGCTTCAAAAATGACCTGATTAACTCCAGTTGAGAAGGTACGGGATTTTAAAATGAGATTTACAGATCTGAGATGTCGGCACCTTAGGAGGCTGTGGTGGCATTGTTCATTGGTAGGCCATGGTTTAAAGGCTATGTGGGCAAGGTCACTTCTGTTTTTAATGTTGCCCTCTGTTCCAGCTGGATTAATAACACTGTAGTACATGCATGGATGTGTGAGGGAAAATAAAATCAACGGCTTGCGTTAACGGTTCGGTAACAGTGCATTTTTAATTGTTGTGCTTGGAGGAAACAGGACAATTCTGTAAACCTCATCAGACACCTATCTCACAATTCAACATCAGTGGTCGACTATAATCTCTTCTGTACATATAAACAACGGTGAGTTTAAAATAATACTTGATTATCTTACGTGTTTACTAGAGAAGAACAAAAACGAAGGTTTCTTTAAATTTCAACAGTGGCTTCTGCACAAGTCCTGACTCAGCACACATTCCATGGGCAACTAAACTACTATTATGATTTTACAGACAAAAGAAAAGGACTTGAGTTGCAATGACGTTACTTATTGCCACATTCAGTTCACTTTGAAACAAGTGAGAAATACCGACCAAAATGTAATATTACAAACACTATATACAGTTATTTTTTTAAGCTCTTCAATATACAAGCGCATAACCACATCCACTAGTCTATACGTATATAACAATTAATTTTCTATTTTTTATTTACACATATTTGGTAAAACCCTGATTAATTTTAACAATATGTAGATCCAATCTTGCAACTATTTAAACATAAAATACTTATTTGAAAATACTTATTGGCAAAAAAAGACTTTTTTTTCCCCGTTGAGCACCTAAAAGCTCACAAAGCACTTCTTTTATTAGCCTTCCCAGGCTAATTCATCAGTTTTTCTTTTATTTCAAACCCAATACTTCAACACTGAAATATAATAAAACTATGGTCCCAAAGTACACAAGGTATTATAGAGTAACAAGTATGAACAACATTTATTATAAATACTAAAAAGCTGTCAGTAACACCGTTTGGAGGAAGTTTACAGAGTGGGGGGTATAGGGTTGGAAATGGGAGTCTATTCAGGGTTATTTAAGTTTTTGTTGAAATTGGAGTTAAGGATCCAGATCTCCTCTTCTGGTGGCTTGTTTCTGTTGGGATGTGTCTGCCTTGTTCTGCTGCTCATGTGGACTCTGCTGCTGTGTGTTTGGGAGGGACGGATGCTGTTGGTGATAGGGGGGTTGGAGGTATTGGTGGTTCGGTGGGAGCTGCTTGGCATTTGCTGATGCCCCTTGCTGCTGGGGATTGGCAGCTGAGACTTGGGTCTGGCCACTCGACGTGGGGAGGTGTGGATTTTTTCTGAATGATTGCTGTTAATCTGTCAACGATCAACAATTTATGTATTAAACAGAGCTACATTCATACTTACTTTATAATACTGGCTCATAACAAGGATAATTAGATCTCTACAGTTATAGTTGCAATGTGCTTGAATGTGAATAAAGCAATTGATTTAAGTTGTTACAGAATTACAGTTAAGATGAAGTTGTGAGGTAAATTGTGGCACATTTTCTTCTTTTGTTACTGCCTATGCTGATTAAAATTTCCTCTTCAAGTTCCATAAAGTTGCTTCTCGTTTATGTCTGGGAAAAGAGTCCTTTATCATACAGTTTGGATTTCAAAACTCGCTCTCTCAGGATTCCCTCTACATCATCGTACAGAAACCTTTTTTTGTTATTATTTCTTTTGGCTGTGTAATCTGTTACACATTCAGCTGTAAATCTGGTTCCTAGGCAATTATCTATTCATTTTGTAGAGCCATGCTGGTGTTACCTGCTGCTCTTGAGGCTGGGTGCTGGACAAACGACTGTTTTCTCTGCTGGCTTGTGATTGAAGTCCAGTGTAGCCATGGTCTACCTTTCTCAGATGAGCATCCCGACTTGGACCAGGGAGTATAATGTAGTCCTCCTGGGAGGCAGCAATCTGCAGCAGAAGACATGTACATGTCTTTAATCTATATACAGATAAGACTGAATTATGGTGTTCCTCAATGCTGAGTCTTACAACATTGTGGGACACCACAATTCAGTCTTATCTAGACTGTAAAGTTCAATTTGATTAAACTTAAAGCAACTACATGTCACAGTATAACACCAGTTCACTGGGTACAACAGGATACAGACTTGAAGCAATTTGTACTGAATGGAAAATTAAATTACCCGGCTTATATCTGGCTCAGATTTGCTGGAGCACAAAGTCTGTAGTTCCTTAATCAGGTCGCTCTCATCATCAGAGTAGAGAGTGAGACCAGCCGATTCACCGTCAATGACTCTAGTGAAACACATTCAAAAGTCATAATAAGCTAATAATCTAAATAACCCAAAATGCTTCCATAATGGTGTAGTGCGTCAATTAGTGAACAGTGCCCTCTGCTGGTGATACATCAGAGAAACAAACCTCGGATGATTGGCATTTGTCATTAGGTCTGAATTGGACACAGACCCTAAAGAAAAAAAAAAGTTAGAAATGTGTTACTCAATGTAATATGTAGTAGTACACAGTTTGGGAAAAAGACCTTAATATGACACAACAGTTGAAGAGGGTTTTTCCCTGACCTTCTTGTATAGAGCTGTTCGAGCCTATTCCAGAGGCAGGACTTGCTTTTTTTCTAGGACTGGTGTTGGATCGTCTCCAAGCAGCACTATCACGCCCTTTCCTTCCACCTTTCCTGTAAGAGTAGCTGATAGAGGAGAGTGGAAAACATCCACCCCGGAACTCTGGCAGGAGCTGGTTGATCTCTGAATAACATTTATGCACAAAAAGAGGAAACTGTGATATCTTCTGCATTAATACCAGACTTTATGGATGTTATTGTGAAATGTGTTAAAGATTTCTCTGTAGTTTTGTAAAAAATATCATTCCCACACTAAACGAAGTATTCCTGAAAATGTAATTAGTTTTAAAAAAAATTGATACTGTAATGCGAACCTTTTTTATTATTAAACCCAAACATAATGACATTTTTATGTAACAATGGGAAATTACAATATGGTATTAATTTAGATTTTTAATTAGCTTATAAAAACACATAGCTTTATTAAAAGATTAATAAAATAACGTATTATTATTTTTATTATTAATGACAATAATAACTTTCCCAGATGTGTGATGAACTGAATCTAAGAGCCTGCAAACACTTTCAACTGCACCTGATCTGTCCAGTGGGCAGCTCTGCAGCACAGCTTTATTCAGGACAATGTTGAGAGCTGCTCGCACTACCGCCCTCTGCCCTGGACTGAGGCCCTTGTTGCTAGGAGACCGTCGCTGCAAAGGAGAATGCTTGGCTGTTACCCTAGAGATGACAGCATCCTCAATGCGTGGGACCACCAGCACATTCCACAGACGTGCCAACCACCTGCGAGGAAGCCAAACAGTGGAACAGAGACCACAGGCCATCACCGACATAGAAATGTGACCTCAAGTAAAAGATGAAAATCCGAAAGTCGGATGTACTCACTTCAGAATGGCATGTCTCTGTTCTGGCTGGACTGGGCAGGAGAGAAAAACATAAGGGCCAAGCAGGGCCTCAGAAGTTCCTAGGCGAGAGAGGCAGCTGTTGAGCTGCTGCCAGACTGAACATACCCAGGACAGAGTTTTATGCACAGGCTCATCAGGAGTCCAGGGCTGGCCCTGTAACTGCAACGTTAAGATTCAAAAGAAAGAAAAAGATGTTCCGATGCATTATATATAATATCCATGTATTATATATGGACACAAAGCAGAAATCTTGGAAATCTCAGAAAATAGGACAAAGATGAGGAAATGATAAAAGAAAGCTGACCTTGTGGATAAGTTTCCTGCGGAGGTGGCGTCCCAGCAGGCTGCTGAGTGGCTCAGCGTCCCAGCGCAGTTGCACCCAGCGAAAATGTTGCTGTATCCGCAACTCAGCACCCTGCAGCCGTGGCTTGGCCAGCGTGCCAATCAAAAAACTGCCCTCTTGGAAGTAGTACAGTCCATCCACACCTACTGGTCAAAAGATGGCAAGTCAGAAATGTCTTATATAACACAGATAAAGGGTCATATTCAGTGTAATCTGTGATTACCACAAATCATGAAACATACTTTAAATAAAAAAAATAAATAAATGTAGGAACAAAGGTTTGAGGTTTCATTTGCATGCTTTGCATCACTTAAATGTGTACTATTAATAATCCCTGGACAAATATTCCACAAAAAAAATTGTTGCGAAAAGTGCTTAAAGTGCTTGCTGTACGCTAAGTAAATCAGCAAGATATACTGAAGCTATATTACTTACAAATTTAAGCATCATATGCACGACTTTGTAGCCAATGCAGAAGGCTGCCAGTGTAAACTGAATAAGAGTAAATCATTCTGAGATTTGTTTTTGGTAAGGACAGACTGATGCTTTAAGCATTTAAAAATAAACGTTTTAAATTGTTGTGCTACAGCTGTATCAGGAGACAGTCTTGTATAGTATTTCTATATTTTGCTATCAGTTCCCCTACATGTTCATAAGAGGAAACATAAGGGGCTCACTGTGGTTTAGAGAGAGGGAGTAGAGTGACCCACGGTTCTCCAGTGCCTCACACAGATTCTCCAGCATGTGGCTAAGAGATTGTGCTCTCTCCAGCCCTTCTAGCACCACCACCACAGACCGGCCTACTGGAGGGTCCTGAACACAAACCAGGAACCCTGACACAGCACAACACAACACAACACAACACAACACAGTACCATGGCTTAATGATACACACCAAAAATCTGATGCTTATATATCAACTGGTATAATATTAACAAACCTAGCAGAGATATGGAAAAGTGTCCTACCACAATTGATGAAGGTCTCTAGCAGATGATCTTTAGTCAGACCCTCGTCTACCTCCACACGGACAACATCACAGCTCATGCCCATGGCCTCCTGCCTGTGCTGAGCAGTGTGTACACATACATATGAAAAAATCCTAAATAACATATAGGAGTAGTGCAGACATTTTCAGACAAAAGTACTGACTCATGCAGAAATGAACAAGATATTGTGTTTGTATATGTAAGATTTGTTCTTTTAGTGAATGACCATGTCAATGCAACACATGTGCAGACTTTCATGTGACCCAATATCTTAATAATATCTTTATAATATCTTAATAATACACTTTATGTTGTTTCTTCACTTTATTCAGTGCCTGCACCAATAATGCAGCACAACTTGTGGAAAATAGTCAATTTCCTGGTCATGATAGAAAGGCACCAGAACAACAAGTACACCACAGCCTGCCGTGCAAAGAGGCCAACCCAGCCTTCAAATTCCCCATACCCCAATCAGATGCGTCAGACATAAAAGTCAGATCCATGGATGCCCCATCCACAACCCAACATGCTGGTGCCAGACACCATAGCACACCCCTAGACGTCTTGTAGAGTCATGCTACGAGAAATCTGAGCTGTCTAAGTGGAACACGAGGAACCGACACAATATTGGGCTTAACGGTGTATATTTTATAAATGAATGAATCTATAAAAAGCACCATATTGTAACACTTTTGTTATATGTATTACCTTGATGTAGAGAGAAATCTGGTTTGCAATGTACTCCTGAAAACTTCCCTCCAGTCCATGGAAAATGACATTACGATATTGTTCAACCTAGCAAAAAGGCAGAGGGGAAAAACAAAGTAAATTTTGAATGAATAAAGTTTCCTTAGCCCGAATTAACTGCACCTTTGCATGTGCTACAGGCTGCTGTATGTAGGGTGGAAACTCCATCTAAAAACAGGATACCTCCCGTAAGATATAGACCTTTTCCTTTAGTACCAAACTCGTGTGTGTGTGTGTGTGTGTGTGTGAAATGCACATACCAGGCGCACATAATTCTGCAGCAGCGGGAGCGGGATCAACGAGTCATAGGTCATCTCATCCAGAGCACACTCTGACAGACCTGATACAAAGGGAAAAAAATGGCAGCAGCTGTAAATCAGTGTGCCAAAGATCTGGGAAGGATTATATGTCCACACACTCATTCTGACGCAATACTTGACTAGACTTAATGTGCTTTTAAACAAGACGGAACATTCTGTGAGTCTGTGTGCTATAAAGACATGGCTAGCGATAGGATAGCCTACACTCATAAAAGTGTAGGTATGTCACAAAAAAAATAAGTATGTCACATGCTTTCAAGTCGAACTTGGGAGCTGACAAAAATATCTGAATATGAAAATGACATGTTTTACTGTATTTCTATTTATTTGGGGTAAGATTTTAGATTTACAAAAAAAAAACCCCACCTTATTTGTTACATCTTTATTTTGAAAAGTTTTTTAAATTATCTTTAGGGTTTGGAATTTTTTTTTACCATAAAATGTAAGATTTAAAAAAACAAAACAAAAAAAACAAAAACAAAACAAAAATCTTACCCATAGCAATTTCAAAACAGATGACAAAGCAAATAAAAATTTATTACATACACAAGAGGAAAAAAAATCTAATTGTATTTAATACACCATATTTTGACTGCATAACTGAAATTCATATTTAAATATTTTTTTCAGTTTCTAAGCTCTACTTTATAACCATCTAATAAAAATGTCACTTAATACATAAATGAATATCAATTTGGAACACACACAAAAAAAGAAAGTTATAAATGATTTATTTTGGAAATAACTACCTTTAAGGTAAACAAATATCCGTTGGCTCAAACGCTTACGGATCAGATCCCATGGGGACTGGGCCAGATCCTGTTCAGGCAGCCAGACAACATCACCTGCAGTACACACACACACACACACACACACACACACACACACACACACACCAAGCATTAAAGATAGGTGTGCAATAAGAACCATGGAAGTATAACTCTCAGTGACAGCTAAGCTTTCATCTTGTATGTTGACAGACAGCAGCTCTGCATCGCTCTAATCCACTACAGCTTAACTGTTCAGATTTTCTTCTCTCATGAATAAACCCCTATCCTATTGTTTGAAGTCATGCTTTTATATCTGATTATAAAATATATAAACGTTATATGTAGTTATTTCATTTTAATGCAAGAGAAACTGATTATAATAAGGATTCCTGACCTTTCTAACATTAACTGCAACCGAAATAAGAAAAAATAAGAATTTGTGAACGAAAACATAACAAACAAACTGTAAGATTGAGAAGGCCAGATAGTTGAAAGAGATAGGTAAGAAGTTGGGTTTATTTTCAGAAGCCATGCATGACAACCAGAAGGCCAGGCCAAGCTCAATTAGTCCTTAATGCCAACTTGTTCCCCACTTGGCCCGGAGTGGCTTTGGATAGCACCCAGGGAACAGAGCCATTTTAAAGAGTCAGTCTGTGTGTCTAATTATATTAAAAGTGTGCGTGTTTGGAAGGGCAAATGTTTTTGTTTATTTTGCCACACACACACACACACACACACACACACACACACACACACACATAATAATAATACAAGAATTTGGTTCAATCTGAGTTCAATATTTTCATGACGTCCTTCCCATATTCCGGTGGTGGAAAAATGTAAACGTTTTAAAAGCAATGATAACTTTAGCTTTATCTGACATATCTAAAAACCTAATTGCAGAGTTTGCTGTCTGAATCCTCCCCATTAACACACACCAGCATGACTTTTTTTAATCTATCATTGACCAGTGCTGTGTTCTATGCCACTTGAAGTTGAAAAAGTGAAAGTGTGTCTCTAAATTACAATTTATTTTGCAAAAAAAAAATTCCATGAAGTCAAAAATAAAATGGTGGAGGATCCTGCAAATGAAAACAGCATTTTTTTCTCCCCCTAAATAAGCTTTGCTGTGTAGGACACACGGCTGATATCTAAAGTAGAATGGGCTGGGGGGTGAGCCACAGAAAAGCAGAATCTTATGAATCCAAAAACTATTTAACCAACAGAAAGGGAATGGATGCAGTTATAAAGGGATAATATAACACAGAAGTAAAAAAAAAAAAAAAACCCTGGAAGATTTTAAACCTATGCACTTTGACGTATCTCTAAAAGATTCATTTACATTCCAATTTTTTTGAATTGTTTAAAAGTTTAAAAAACTTTATTCTAAAAGGCTGTATATATATACTGTAGATATAATTTGCACCTATAAGAAAGCACTAGGGAAACTGCATTTATTCTGGCTGTTTTATTTCACATTTTATGCTGCCAATACAGTAGTGAAAATGCTGAGGTTGGGAAATTAAAACTTGATAAATGAGCAAGAAAAATTTTAAGAAGCAGCAGCTGTTTACAAGGCTGAGACGCCCTAGAATAGTCGGCCGCCCAACCACAAACATGCTTTTGGTTTCCAGATCGCTTACCACAGGCCATACTTAACTATGTAGCAATACACACCACACACAGAGCAGCAGCTGTTTCTGCACTCAACATGGCACTAAACAATTATCCCTCTTCAAGTGATTTTCAGTAACAGCTTTCAGAGTTAAAAAGTTTTGAAAGGTTCCTGAATGCTTGACTGGTTTCAGGACGTTTATCTGAAGTGCGACAGGAGAGGAAAAAAATAAAAAGCAATTTGTGCTAACTTGATAGGAAATTTGTGCATTTGATAGGATTTAATGCTGTTTACATTTTTATCGTTTAATAAAAAAAAAATGACATAATATTTTAAACATAATTTTCCCAATTACATACAGTATATTTAAAAGAAATGCACCTGAATGGAGTCTTCTGCAAAAGCTACCAGGTAATGGTGGAAATTACAGCAATGTGAGCACATATGGAGCTCCTAAAAGGTGTCTGGTACTCACCTATCTTCACTGATGCCACACTCTCTGAGGACAGACCCAGAGGTATGTCCGATCCGTGTAGCCCCCCTTGCAGCTCCCAGCTCCCACACACCATTTGAAGGTGATTGGTTAGCAGGTGACACAGGATCCGCCATAACTCTGGCCAACTGGTGCGTCGCTGGATGCTAACTGTGCCGATAGTAGTGCCATCCTCCAGCAGATCGACAGGACACAGGTGCTCATGTGAGCCCATGTACACCTGCACCAACACCCTATAGCAGTCTGACAGAGCAGAGTTCATCAGTAAAGTAGTTTTACTATGCTTCATGAGTCTTAAGGGCAGCTTCTCAAATTTTCATGACTCACAACACTGAAAAAGTGAAATCATGTTGGTTTACAGCTTACAATTTGCATCCAGGAATTTGACACGCCTAATACATTTGTATGTTAATGAGCTTATATTCTGCCATAGACAGCATAAACATTAACAGCACTACAGTACTCACATATTGCAAAAACCTCAGAAGGTGACCTGACATTTTTTGTGGTTGTTATGCTCCTTGAACACACAGGTCAAACCCAAAATGTCATTTCATCCAGAATATATGCTTAGTGCATGAGGTATTTAAGACACTGCACACTATGCATAAAAGATTGCCATTTGAGGTTCAGTCACAAAATAAAGCATACTTTTTTTTGTTTACATAGGGTAATAATAAAATTGATACAAAAAAATAAGGAAAATCTTTAGACAGTAGTCCATGTTTAGAAAAGTAATGATTTTACAGATTAAAAGGATATTAGATGGATTACATTTGTTTTTGTTTTTTTAACACTGAACTTCTAACATAATTTTTTTGTTTTGTGTTAAGGCTATTAAAGCCAATCATCTACTAAAGGAGCACTCAGTTTTCAGTATATACAGTACATGGCTTAGTTTAAGTGACACACTGTGTCACTTACTCAGTCACTTACTCACCCAGGTTCTCTAGAAGGTCTTTGCAGTCATCTGTAGCCACATCATGTATAGTGCGGTTGCATTTATCCCGCTTCTCAATGTCCTGTTGGCTGTGGCTACACAACACTTCCAGGCATTTCTAAAAGCACACCAGTGAGATCTGTCAACAGTTCATTCATATAATAATAGAAAATAACTCAAGAGTACTGTGACAACCTGAATTACAGAAACGGGATGAATTAAAAGGAATAATTACATGAAAATAATGAAAACTTTAAGCCTTGGGCCTCTGCAATCACCAGATCCCAACTAAACATCTAAAAGACTTTTGACTGATGTGTTAGAATGTCTTCTACCACCACCATCAAAACAACAACTGAGGGTTCTGTAAAAACTACAGTACGTCATGCTGCATGCCAGCTTGGTGCACTAACTAATCACCTGAGTGGCATGCCCAAACGGTTCAACAGAAGTGCGATCACTCTGTAATCTGGAGATCACAAGAGACTAAGCCATCTGTAGCCTGGAGCTGTCAGGAGGAGGGGGCATTCTCACGTCAATCATAGTGTCACTAGCCAATCATGCCTTGTCTGTGCTTTATTCCTGCCCCCTTGCATTGCATGTGCAGCAGCGTAAGAAACCTCTGTCTCAAGCATGATACCCTCAGAGTTTAATTTTCATTTTCAGTTGGATTTTATTCGTACAAAAAGCTATGACCAGAAACGAAACCTGGAGAAAGTCCTGTAACCTTGCGTGGTGACTAGGGAGGCCAGTTCAGCACAGTAAACTCATTGTCATATTTAGGAAACCAGTTTGAGATGATTTAAGCTTTATGACATGGTGCGTTATTCAAATTCAAAAATTAAAATTAAAATTTTATTTGTCACATACACAGTCATACACAGTACGAAATGTAGTGAAATGCTTACACGACCGCCAGTGAACTAAAAATAGAAACTGAAAATAGAAATATACTGTACAAATAGAAATATAATGGTGTGCAAATATGCATAGAAAAAGTGACTTTGTGCAAAGGTTATTAAAGTGTCTTTGTGCAATGGTCCAGAATGTAAACGTAAACATGTAGTGTAGATGTGATGTTCGTGGAATTGTCCATAGTGTCCATGGATGTATAAAGATTGATTGATTGATTGTGAAAATTGTGAAAATATTGTGTTAGTTCTGCATAGTGGTGTGGTTTTCTACTGGAAATAAGGTGATGGGCATGGTCAGCAACAATACTCAGGTAGTCTATAGCATTTAAATGAGGCTCAAGTGCTACTAAGGAGCCCAACGTGTGTCAAGACTATACCCTTCACACCATTACACCAACACCACCAGCCTAAACCAGAGATACAAGGAAGGATGAATCCATGTTTTATATTTCTGACAAATTCTGATGCTGCCATCATAACGTTGCAGCATAAATCAAGACCAGGCAAAGTTTTTCCAATCTTAATTGTGCAATTATGTTGAGTCCATGCAAATTACAGCTCCCGTTTCCTGTTTTTAGCTGACAGTAGCATCTGGTGTGGTCTTCTGCTGCTGTAGGCCATCTGCTTCAAATTTTAATGTTTGTGCTTTCAGAGATGCCCTTCGGCATACCTTGACTGTAACGAGATGTTATTTGAGTTGCTGTTGCTTTTCTATCAGCTCAAACCAGCCTGGCTATTCTCTTCTGACCTCTGCCATCAACAAGGCATAGAGAACTACTGCTTACTGCATATGTTCTCTTTTTCTGACCATTTTCTGTAAACCCTGAAGATGGTTGTGCATGAAAATCCCAGTAAATCAGCAGTTTCTGAAATACTCAACAACAACCATGCCAGCCACATGCAAAGTCACTAATAATCACCTGTCTCCTCAATTCTGATGCTTGGTTTGAACTTTACCAGATGTTTTTCTTTTTTGAAGCATGTCTACAGTACATGCCAAAATGCACTGAGCTGTTGTAATGCGATTGGCTGATTCGATATTTGTGTTAAGAAGCAGTTGAACAGACCTCGTATCTCGTGTGGCGGGTGAGTGTATAATTGATTTTTTAATTATTGTAAGAAAAGTATTTTTGCATGCTGTCAATTGTGGTTGTTAGGAAGAAAAAAGAAAACCAGAATTGGCAGATCAGACTTAAAAACGGAAATCAGTATCGAGCAAAATAATTGCAATCAGTGCATTTCTAGTCAACACCTTACGACACCTTTATCTTTTTCTTTATTATGTCACTCATTTATACATGAACAAAAGAAACTATACAATCAATATGTGTATGAGATAGTCCATATGTATGGTATGTGAGCTTCCATTACCTTGTAGCCTCTGGATGCAGCAATGTGAGCAGCAGTCCATCCATCCTGGTTGGCCAGGTTGAGGGTTTGGTGGGTCATGACTAGTCTGGGGTGTGTGTGCTGGGGATTTCTGATATCCACTGAGCCACCCGTCTCAGCCTGAGGAGACGGATGGTACAGCAGAAGCTTCAGTGCATCCACATGACCCGAGCGTACTGCGGCATGAAGTGCAGTGCAGCTATCCTGCGTGCAAGAAAGGCAAACATGAGGTTCACACACTGGAATATGACTCAAACAAAACATGCAGCCTCGATCACATGCAAAGTGTGCATAAAAAGATTAGTGTTTGTAACTGACAGGGATTCAAAATGAGATATTCTGAAACAAAGAGATTTGACATCACTGTTCAATTTTTCACCACAGGAACAAATAACATTAATACACTGCATCTCTGTACACATGTTAAAAAAAAAAAAAACTTACAGCAGTAATGTGTGAACGGTTTGCTCCAGCGTCCAGCAGGGCTCTGACACATTCTGTGCTGCCATGCTCAGAGGCCAGGATCAGTGCAGTCTGACCCCCTACACATTCACGATCCACCTGCATGCCATGTTCAAGCAGAGCCTTCACACACCTGCAAGTATGCATCCAGTTTCAGTGATGGCTGCTTCTAATCTAGTTTCACTTTAAAACAGATCAAGTTAGTATCTAAGTGCAGAACACACGAACAACAAGTCATAATAGTAATGTGCCAATGTTGTGCCATGCCTGTCTATATTTATATAACAGCAGGGTTATGTGGCAATGAAATAAAGTCAGCTGACGACCTGAATGTACTGAACGACCGGGTTATCTTATCTACAGGTTTTTCCTTCCCTGATGCTACAGGCATATACCAGAAAGATAATGCCAGGACTCATCAGGCTCAAACTGCAAAAGAGTGGTTTTAGGAGCATAAGCAATTACTTAGACACAGAAATTGGCCACCACAGTCCTGACCTCAATGCCATTAGAAGGGTTTGGGAAATGCTGGAGAAGACAATACAAAGTTATCAGATCGCAAAAAAATAAAAATAAAAAATCAAACTCTGGGCAGAAAAAAATACTGATGGTGCATAAGTTAGTCGAAACAATGCCATTGTGTATGCACACCACAATGAAAGATAAAGGAGACCGATAAATTATTAAAGGCCAAAAAAAAAAACTTTTTTGACCAGCCTGTGTCCTGTATATGTAAGTGTATATAGATTATAGGGACAATAAACAGTATATACTGTATATATACTGCTGTTTAAGGATTAAGGATTAAGGATTAAGGATTTATTTTCTGTCACATGCACAATCATACAAGTACAATATGCAGCGAAAATATTTTGCGACCACAGAGTCGCGACGTCAGCCACTAGGGCGCCATCATAGAAAATAAGGAATAAGATACATTAGGATAACGAGGGTAAAAAATCCCCTCCCAGACTGTCCTTCGAAAAGGGCAGTGTGAGATCAGGGGTACAAAAAAATACCTCAGCAAAGCACACACAAAAAACTTTGGACTTGTTGGACTTTCGGCTTTTCCCTTATCGAGGGATCGCTACAGCGGACAGAAATCTGATCTGCACGACAACTTGGCACAGGTTTTTACGCCGGATGCCATCCTGACACAAACCTCCCATTTTATCCGGGCTTGGGACCAGCACTGCATCCAATGGCTGGGGTTTGGGCAAGGGCTGGGAATCAAACACAGGCGTTCTGCATGGAGCGACCAATGCCTCATATAAGGTTTAAGGCTTGAGGATGAGTAAATGTACTGAAAATATATTATATGATATGCTGACTGGACACTTTATTAGGAAGATTATGCCTGCTGCGCATTATGCAAATAAAAATCAAGAAATTCAGTTAATGTTCACATCAAATATTAGAATGGTGGGGGATGTCAGTGGCTTTGATAGTGGCCTGACAGACAGCTTTGTATAACAGTTAGAGTAGACAAAACAAACAATTATCATGCCTAGTTGATGAGAAAGGTCACATGAAAACAGGCAAATTGGGTTTGAAGTGACAAGAAGGCTACAGTAAAAAAAAAAAGTACAGGAAAAAAAACAGGTGCAATTATTAAAGTATGAAGATCTGCTCACCCATGATGGCCATTGACAGCAGCAATGTGTAAGGAAGTAAATCCATTTTCATCAGGAGCATCAGCAGATGCCCCTAAACTTAGCAGCAGATTCAAGCATTCTACAGGCCAGAAATATTCATTATGCACGCACACACACATACACACAAACACACACACACACACAGTGGATATGTAGCTATGTGGTGTTTAGAATATCATGACTCATAGATACAATTCCTAAGAATGAGTTCTAAAAACCCAAAAGTAGCACACTGCACCTCTTCGTTTAAACTATACAACGTTTAGTCCATACCTGTTTGTCCATATTGAGCAGCAGAAAACAAGGCAGAGGTTAGGTCTTGTTGGAGGTGAGTAATATCCATTGATGGATCTTGATTAAGCAGCATAGACAATAAAGTGACATTTCCCTGGGAAGCAGCTTGAAGCAAAATGGTGTGCCCGTCATCCAGGGGGACGGGTTCACCACAGGTTAACGGGGGAACTATGGAGGGACACCAGCCTAAAAGGGGCAAGTGATAACAGTTACTAAAGGGAGTGTATCAGGAGGTTGCACCAAAATGTGCTCCACTGCAACAGTCACCCACATTTTTTCTGCTCACAGTCAGAAACTAGATGAAGTGGACCAACTACACGACATAACCATAAAAAAATACTTTAATATAGAGACACACAAAAATAATTAATAAAATGTTTTAAATTAAGGTAAGCCAAATTAGACTTTCTCCATTGTGCATAAGACTGTTCCAGTATGACCCACATTTCGTCCAACATAAGAAATATTGCACTCTTACAGATTAAAAAAACGTCCATCCTACATTTCACATTTAGTCCTTTCTATTATCTATCAGATTTCGAGTTAGGACAATGTTGGGACAGGGCATGCAAACTAAAATAAACGTGCAATAAAATAAAATTGCAGTTTCATATCTGATAAAATTCTCTCAGTCAGGCAAGCAGACATATACTGTAAGAAGTAGAATTCAAAAGACAACTGAACCTTATCTACACTGAGTGCGAGGCAAAGCAATATAATCATGCCAAACTAGCAAATTCTAGCGTTACTTGCACTGATGACTTTAGTATTAAATAAGTAAAACACTTAAATGTGTGTGAATGTAAATAACTTTGCATATACTGTAGAAAGATGCTTCTTTTCTCTGTTAGTGAGAAGAGACCAAGTGCGAAACTGAAGAGAACAAGGAGAAATATGAATTTATTAAGGTAAGAGGGTTGAACAAGGCACATAAGCTGTGAAGCCTCAGAATGCTTGTGTCCTAGACAGTACAGGGAGAAGTGCCTGTTATTAACATTTGGGATATTAGCAATGACTACTATCCCAAATGCTGGTGGAAATCACCAATCCCTAGTGAGAAAATAGCAATGCTTGGTAAAATACACTCTGCTTTGTTTCTATGAAACAAAGGCATACTTTTATAAGTTATGGGTGTAGGTTATAAAGGTAGGTAGATTTTACAGCACGGGCATTAACAAATAGGAATAAGTTCTTCATGCATTTATACAAGAACCACTTCATGTAGTGACGGGTAGTCAATCTTAAAGTAATGTGAAATATATCACTCACACGGTTCCGGCATTTATTCTTTATCAGCTTGATCTGTTTATAAGTATCTTCCTCATTCCTGTACCAAATAACCTTTTATTCCATGAACAAGAAGCATTTAATATATTTATATAGATTTTTAAACATCTCCAACTTAAATGATAACTTTATTTTGTATTATTTTTTTAATAAGTATAGTATATTAACCATATCGCTTACATTTTAACATTTAAGGGACAAACTAACTTTATATTGGAATCAATCGCTGTTAATATGCATTTAGCTCCATGTACACCACCACAATGTATAAGAAATGATGCAATCAAGACTTAATTTCAAGGATTTTAACAAAAATATTACATTAACTGTTTAGGTATTACGGGAATTTTTTTCAAAGTTCCTTCATTTTGACAGGCTTATGAAAACTTACTACATAAACGAACACAATTATGAATATTACAAAACCCATCATCAAATTATGTCCAAATTCCTCCATTAAGTTTTCTCCATCGAGCTGCTTCGCCACTTTCAGCTGCTGTTTGTTTGTTTGTAGGACTTTCTGCATTCAGTTTTGTCTTCAGTAAGTAAAAAGCATGCACAATTGGACAGAGATCAGATGATTATCAGCTATCATGATATGTTTCGAGTTATTACATATCTGTACTAATACACATAATCGGTTTTGCAGTATTTGACTCAATCTAAGCAAAAAGCACATTTCTGTAAACCTAAGAATTCATCCTGCTACTTTTATCAGCAGTTACATCACCTGCTTTGAATCAAGATCCATTATTTACTACTCTAAACTCATCTATTCTCATTCTGGTTCAAGTAAATCTTAGTTTTATCTTCCTGAAGAATCTTGCTCCAGGTCTGCGCAGGTTTGTTTAAAAAATCTGTCTCTTCTGTTCTTGAGTGTTACCAATGATTTGCACCTTGAGGTAAATCCTCTGTATTTACATTTACAAAGGTGTCTCTTGATTAAAGAGTTACCTTGACTTGACTAGACATTGTGAAGCAGGTTTTTTTTTTTTTTAACAAAGAAAGAATTATGGGATCCCTCTGTTAGGTCTGTTTTGTTTTTTACATCCTTAAATCCTTATCAGTTACTTTTTATTTACTTGTAAAATCAGAGAGACTATGTAAAAATGTGTAAAATTTCTAAACAGTTAATGAAAGTCATCACTTCCGTCATGTCTTGACTGTTTCATTTTAATATGAGGCAATATAAAAATAAAATGGCGTCACTGTTCAAATACCTATGAACCTGACTGTATATTGACTTCATATTTTAACATGTTTGTATTGTTGATTTGTGGTTTTAATATTTGGTATTTTTTTTTTTTAGATTTTTACTGCTAGCAAAGTTTTACCAAGGTTGGTAAAAAAAAAAAAAACTTCTGCTCAGCTTTGTAACAGTCCTGTGTATATACTAAACCCACTGAGGCAGTAACATCCTTATAAACTGTGTGTGTGTGTGTGTGTGTGTTATAGTAAAACAATAATTTTTATATGCCGTATAAATAATCTAATTTCATGACTACATCAACTAATCTATTTAGTTAGTTCAAGTGTTACAGGAAGTCTTATGAAGGACAAAAACACAGTATTAATCTGAGTTTCTACAGATAAAGGAAAGAAACAAATTAAAATCAGCCAAGTGCAAGGACGAGTGATAAGCACCGCAGGTGATTGGGTTAATAATAGGGGAGACAGGAACAGGCACATGCTGTAGACAGATGGAAGTGAAGGGAACAAAAGGGAAAGAGCAGCATCTGGCATCAGCTTCAGAGTGGAGTAGGTTACAGTGAACTGTCCTCAAGACGCAGGTGTTTATTTGAAGACAGAAGCTTTAAACTCAGACCAATTCACATATTGCTTATAGTAGCAGTGTAAAAAAGTTATTGGGTTGCTACCTATTTGTTCTTTTCGTTTTGCCTATTTTCCTGATGTAGAGAGCCCATGCCTACTTGATAAACAGTGCACCTGACTGGCTTTGGAATTTTAGAAAGTAAGCCTAGTGGTACAAAATATCTTTTTATGTGTTTCTGTTGGTCCACAGCCATTGTCAATTAACCTTCCAATGAGATCAGGAGACAGAGTGGGCTTGGAAAGAAAGCATTGCAGAGGAGTGGAAAGATAAAGGGTGGGTGGGGGACCTAAATATCGGTTTACCTGATGCTGCTGCCAGGGGGCTGCCTGGGTGCTGGGGGCTATGGCATGGAACACTAGCAGGATTTACAGAAGGGCTACTGATGTTTGAGGACGTTGTGATAACAGGGGAACAATCCACACATGCTGCCGCCGCCTGCGGCTCCTGCTGCCTGCCAGAGCAGGGCTCACCCACCTGAGATGCAGCCAAGGCTGGCACCGCACCCCCCACATCCAGTGAGGGTTTGGGCGGAAGCTGGGGGGTGCTAGCCGACTTAGGTGGTCCCACCCCAAGCCCTACTGCTGGGGATCTGCTGGCTTCACCCACTAATTTGATTGGTGGGTGAGGAGGAGACGGTGTCTGAGACAGTCCAGGTTTTTTTGGCGGGATCGGAGGAGGATTGCCTCTGTCGATACGCGTCACTGTGGGTGACTTGATACCAATCTGTGGATGACCCAGGCGACCAGCAAAAGGTCCTCCCTCTGAAGTGGAATGGGACAGACCAGGCCGAAGAGCTGTGGGAGGACCTGCTGTTGGTGGACTGGTAAAACGTGAGAGAACTTGTGTGACTGTGTGACGTGCCTGCTGCTTGGCAGCAAAGGTGTCTCGGTTGGTTGGGGACAGGTCTCGTGATGGGGGGCCTTGGTTGGACATGCCATTTTGGTCCTGCTCTGAAGCTGAAGGTTGGAATTTATAGCGTGCTGCCTGGACACGAGACCCTGTGGGTAGGGCAGTGCCAGTGCCAGGTGAATGTAAACTAAGAGCAGAGTTCAGTGTCACCTGGCCCTCCCCTCCATTCTCTGCCTGAGCGCTTCCATGGTGTAGACCCCTCACAGAAGTTGGGGTCTTAGGGAGGTTCATGCTAGTGTAGCTGGTGCCTATAGGCTTGACAGGGATGCTCAGTGGCAGTTTCTTAGGCATTTCAGTCTCAGGCATCTGGTCTGTCTGTGAGGCGGCAGCCCGGTTGCTGGCTGCCTCTGTACCCACAGCAACTGACACTATGTTTTTGGGTTTCACTGCTGTGGCTCCGGGGGTAGAGACTGTTCCTGGGGGCAAAGTCAGAGCTTCTTTGCTCCGCTCTGTCCTGAGTTGCTTTACCTGTTGGCGAAGACCGTCACTTTCAGCACGCAGTTCAGCGGCACGACTCTCCTCACGGCTCAGTCGTGCTCGCAGCTGCTCACGCTCTGTGTCAAACTCAGCCAGTTGCTTCTCCATTTCTGCCTCCATCTGCTGGCTGCGTTTGCGCTCATTGGCCAGCTCCTCTTCTAGGCGGCTTGTGGTACGGCCCTCTTGCTCAGAGGACGATGAGAGCTCCTCAACACGTTGGCTTTCCTCCACCACACGTGCTGCCAGCTGCTTGCACTCACGCACCAGCATCATCACCACGTGTTTGTTCTTCTCGCGCTCGTCCTTGAGCTGCGCCGAAAGCTTGCGATGCTCCTGCTCCAGACTCTGCAGCTGCATTTTCTCCAACTCCAACTAGACAGAGCATCAATACAGCACATAGTCAGACATGCTTTCTCAGATTATACTTATTAATAAGAGTTATATAAGAGTTAAATAAGAGTTAAATCACAAACTATAACTAGCCTGGGCTCAAAGGACAAACAGATTATGTGTCTAGACAGTTTTTATTTTGTAGTTGTTCATCAGACAAGTACATTCAGTAGAATGTTAGTATAACAATCACTAGAGATACTTCTGTATGAATAATTTAACATGTGCACTTCACATGTGCACACTACACCTTCCAAATCCCACTGATTGCTGGATTACTCACATCAGCCTACAGTATGTACAAGCCGGTAGAAGTATCTAGACAGATGCCCTGGCGTTTTAGAATTAGGGGCATGGGAAACTGATGAAGACTAAAGAAGATCAGTTCTGATCATGCAAACATACAAAGAGTCTGTAGTGAGCAGGAAAGAAGATCAGTTACTTTCCTGCTCACTACAGACTATTTGTATGTTTGCATGATCAGAACTGTGTTTAGTTGCAATTCTTAGCATTTTACACACAATATTATAATAGTATGGCACGTGGTAATGCTGGGAACCTTTAAAAAATTAACAAAAATAAGAATTAGCAGAGAAACAGTAGATTTACAGTACTAGGTACAGATAATTATGATTATCCTTAGTCCAGGAAAAAAAGTACACAATCTTTATCAAATTAAAACCTTAAACATTTATTATTTATACATAAGCAGATGAAAGTGTAAAGCGTTTCTAACAATGTTCTTGTATGAATGATAAGATCTAAATAATAAAATTTCCAAATGGAAAAATAAAATTAAAAAACTTATCTGATCTTGCCAGTAAACCACAATCCTAAACAGTTAATAAACCAGTCCCTGCTAGCTGTGTGTAGGCAGTTAAATGAGAGGAAAAGAGATCTCATTTTAATCCTTTTATTAAACAACTTCCAATATGCATGTTACTTTAGCAGGCTGCAAAACAATAATCTGTTGATCAGTGTTGCTTTTTACACTAGCTGAAGGGGTAAAGTAGCACTGACATGGACATCCACCACCAGCTTACCTTATTTTCAGACTTGTTACAAGATCTGTGCTGCTGTACAAAAACAGCAACACACCACTTAACATTCCTGACTCACATGTAAAAACAAAAGCACTGCAGACGTTCAGCTCTGTCTTTCCTACATGGTTTAGCATTAGTACTGCTTACAAGTCAAGGATCATGCTGTATTTAATCTAGACTTCATCTAGATTAACAGCAAATAACTGGACAAATGATCTCATTCAGAGGATGTTTGCCAATTTTTATTTATCAACTCAAAAGAATAAAACATAAAAAACAAATACATTTATTTTTGACAAACTCTACATCAATTCTCAAATATATGTCTATTTCCTATAATAAATTGCACCCTTTTGGGATTAGATATAAGCAAAGATCTATATTGCGATTTATCCAGTTATTTAGCAGCATTTACTGTATATCTATACCGCTTTATCCTGTATTCAGGATCGCGGAGGGCCTGGAGCCTATCCCAGGAGGCTTAGGGCACAAGGCGCGGTAAACCCTGGACAGGGTGCCAATCTATCGCAGGGCACACACATACTCTCACGCTACAGGCAATTTGGGGACGCCAATTAGCGTAATCTGCATGTCTTTGGACTATGCAAGGAAACCGGAGTACCCGGAGAAAACCTTCCAAGCACGGGGAGAACATGCAAACCCTATGCAGACAGAGACGGGAATTAAACCCAGACCCTGGAGGTACAAGGCGACAATGCTAACTATTACACCACCTCAGTAGTGCCGCCTCATAATATTTCACTAATATTTCAAATCATTTTGTTCATAAACCAATTTTTATGGCCTGAATATTAGCATTTTTCCATTTTAAATATATAGGATTTAAGATTAATAGATTTACTATTCTAGATAGAATAGGATTTAAGTTAAAATATAAATGCTAGAAATATGTGATGGTTATATGTACATAAAAAAGGTCAAAATTAATCTGACTTGTAAATTATGCAATTAGTAAATACAATATGTTTTTCAATAATTTATGTATGAAAGGATAATGATTAAAACAAATCCATACAAACCAATATGCTGAAAGTATGCTGGAGCACACCAAGCTAAACAAGATAACATCAAAAAATTATTGTGATATAAATAAGGATTTTGAAATGTATAAAGGCAAAAAGGCCTGAACTAGTAAAACAATACATACATTTACATTACGGCATTTGGCAGGCGCCCTTATGCAGAGTGACTTACATTTTATCTCTTTATACATCTGAGCAGTTGAGGGTTAAGAGCCTTGCGCAGTGGCAACTTGGTGGTATGGTGTGAACCTGTACCCTTGCATAGAATACCATACATACCATACCATATACTACAGAATAATTGCCATGAAAATATTTACAAATAGTTTAGGAGTTACATTAGTTCTAATTAATTGGGCAGACCTTTGAAATGAGGAGCAAGAGAGCACACAATAAATATACTAACAGCAGCAAGTTTGCAGTCTCATCAAAGCAACTTCATAATAATGAGGGTTATTAAATTCATATTCCTTACTAGAGAGGCTGCCATATGAGCACATCGCAATTAACCAGCTATGAAACAAGTGATCTGTCACCATAACAACCAAGTGTGAATGTTTATTCTTGGAAAAGAGGGAGATGTGTCTGAAAGACTGAGCTGGACAGCAGTAAAGAAGGCAGCCAACACTTGTATGGAAGAAAAATGTGTCTTTATTTGTTAAGGCATTACATTACACCTAAATCCAGCAGCAGTGTTAGAACCTGATCTCTCCTAAAGCTAGTGAGCTAACCGAGAAAGTCACTTATGCTGGAACTGGTATACTCAGATCCCAAAATGGTGAGCTCATCCTGATGCTGTAAGGTGTAAAAAGGTGATACAGTAAAATCATCAGCTAAAAAGATTAGATAATAGTTATTGGCTAATACTGTGTATGTGCCGCTATTATTAGGACATGTCTATTACCAACGATTGTTCTATTCAAATAACAGAAAATGTAAAATTACTTTACAAATATGTGTATTAATATGTCTCTTAATTCTGACAACTGTGTCGATGGGGATGTGAGGGGGTGGGCTGCCACAAGCTCTAGCTGTAGCAAAAGAAAGAAAGCTTCAAATGTGAGCAGGAACAGCCCCCAGGCAAGATACTGGCTTGTTGTTATATACAAATGGATGCTTCACTGCAATATTTTCTTTATGTAGCTTGAACATTAAATCGAAAGCGCACACTAATGTACCCCCATCCATCACAGACTGCAAAAGAAAGGACAGATCATAAGCGAGGTAAATGTGATTTACTAACTTTAGGAACGCAAAAAAAAACATATTACACTCATGAGCTTTTTAAACTTGCCTTTCAAGATGCCAGGCAATAAGGGCACAGGGCAGTGGTGGCTCAGTCAGTTAAAGCTCTGGTCAAGCCCCAAGCCAAGCTAAAACTTTTGAGCCCTTGAGCAAAGCCCTTAACCCAGGGGTGCTATATCCTGGCTGACCATATGCTTTGACCCCAGCTTCCTAACTGGAATATGTGGAAAAAACTTCCACTGTGCTGTAAAATGCATGTGACCAAAAATTTATGTTAATATATCAAACAAGGAGGTCACTAGGGTTGGCTCTGTGTGCAGGCCACTTGAGCTCCTCCACAACCAACGAGGCAAACCATGCCTTCATGTATCTCACTTTATGCAATAGGATCTTGTCAGACAAGAACATGTTTGGGCCCTCTAGTTTAGTGAAGGGACAATTGAATGCAAAGAATCCTAGTACCCAGTGGTGTGCATTTGACTTTGTTGTAACTGTTTAGGGAAGGCCGAAAATGTGGTTGCGCCCGTCAGGAGTGCACAAACCTTTGGCCATATGGTATACCACAGTAACACAGTAACAACCCTAAACCCACACAGGGTCCTCTCTAAGGTTCTGTGCCTTTCTAATCTTACAAACTGGGAGCGATGTTATAGTCACCCACTTGGCTTACAGAAGACATGAAAGGGATGCAATTGGAGAGTTGTGAAAGATGATTAGGGTGCTGGGGTGTATGGTAACCACGGTGTGTGTGTGACCAACTCCTGAATCACGTAGCTCATATTAACTTGTAAGTAAACAGGTGTCCAGAGAATCAGATGTACTTGAC
This sequence comes from Clarias gariepinus, assembly GCF_024256425.1. Lineage (NCBI taxonomy): Eukaryota > Metazoa > Chordata > Actinopteri > Siluriformes > Clariidae > Clarias > Clarias gariepinus. Next base: position 19,908,498 of record NC_071106.1, read on the forward strand.
ACTACTCTTTTTGTACCAACAGCTAATGATTACTCACCTCTCACGATGCCTATAAGCATTTGTATGATTAAAATCCGGCTGCTGCTATTTACGCTATTATAAACCTCTAGTAAATAACATTGTAAACTAAGTGAAGCTGCCAGAAGTCACCCTGATAGATGTCCCCTACTCCCATATATTTTTCACTATATAGTGTTACATCTAAAAATATGTTGTGATACCATGCTTACTGTATGTTTTAACAGGATAGAAAATTTGGGAGGCTATTTACAATAGTGTAGAATTTATGCATATACTATAATACTGTACATATGATTAGATATACTATACTAGATCAGTATTATCATTAATAGAGAACCTGTAAGACCCTGTCTGATAAGTCTCAACCAGAAATGTCCCAAATATACAAATCATATACACGATAGGACAAAATAATTCAAGTACACCAAGACACAAAACACTGGAACACATAAACATATACAGTACAGTACATACATGCATAGCCAGCTCACACATATGCACAGTCAGCCCTACCCTCTTTTGTCTGCTCTCAGCAGCAGCTAGCTGCGCAGACATTCTCTCCTGCATCTTGCGGCAGTGGGCCATGACGGCCTCAAGTACAGTGATGGGGTTGGCGCTGACAGCCCGGCGCTCCTTGTGCCCAGCCCCAGACTCAAAGTCCCTCTGTAGGGCCAGGAATGGATCGGTCATGCTGAAATGGCCATAGCGCTCCTGCAAAAACACCTCCTTTCTCCGAGCCTGTAGGGGGGAGAAACAAACAAAAAAAATACATCAGTACATACATGCTGACTGGCATTTAGTGATAGAAAGTTTTTTTGAACTCGTTTTTTTGAATCTCTGCCAATCTGGCAATCTGCCAAAGAAAGAAAATAAAGAATCTTTTTTTGAGTAATTTAGTTCATTTCGTTCTCTTGATCAGAAATAAAATAAAATGTTACACTTTTAATAAACAGACCCCCAACACCTCTACATATACAAATTCTGGCTATAATTCCAGTAATGAAAATATCACAATGCAGCTAAGGCAATGCAGCTATATTCTGTTTATGACAAACAGAATGAGCAGCTCACCTCTCATATCTTCTGGTCCGAGTTGTTTATGCTATTAGCGTCTATGAGAGTCACGTGATAACAGAATGAACGACTTGGACCAGAAGACTCATGAGATGAACCGCTCATTTCTGTTTCCTGTAGAATAACCTATGGGGGTTTTGCAATGCTTTGCACATGCGCGCCCCTTAGAAAATGAACAACTCGCTCTCTGAGACTACTCGTTCATCACGATAAAGACTCGTTCAAAAAGAATGAATTGTTCATGAACGAACCATCACTACTGGCAATAATCAATATAGTATGAGGTGAATAAAGTGTAAGGGGCGCACACACATGCACACAAAGGACAGGTTAGCACTTCTACAGACGGGAGCCATTAGGCACAGTGTCTAGTTAGTCTCTATGCAATGACCAGCCGGTCTGCTCAGCAAGAACGGCACAGGGCCAGCTCTCACTTTCCCACGCTAACATGGTTTCTCAGCAACTGTTCTTTTTCCTTTTTTTTTAATCATAAGCAACATAAAAATGGATGTTTTAACCTCTATGGCAGACTTCGTCAGTCAATATTTCTTGCACAGGAAAGTCAAATTGAAGAAATCTGAAGTGAGAGTGCTCTTGGGCTTACCATAAAGAACACAAGTTACATACAGTATTTTTTTTTTTGTGGCTAGTGCATTGAAGGATTAATTTTTACATTAAATTTTTTATTTAATTTAATGTTTTAATTAAATGTCAATTATTGTTGTTAAATAGTGTTAATATTAATATGTCTAATCAACACAAGGCAGAAATATTTTTTAAGGGTCAGGGTTAGAATGTAACCTAAGGATCAAAAATGTAATAAAATTTGGTCTACATTTAAGCAAATGAAAAAATGCGATATCAAGTGTTGAGCTTTATGTGTTGACAATTCCTTTGCCAATAATATATAGATTCAGATGACACAAGGTTTAGAGCAGAAAGAGTAAGCCTTAGCCTGAGGGGGAGGAAGAGAACTAAAAGATACAAGAATGCTGGAGGTTACTGCCTGCTAAGTGCAACTACAGTACTTCACCAAAGAAGGAAAAGTCTAAACAGCAAATTCACTCTCTCTCTCTCTCTCTCTCATCTGATTATTTTGTTTATTTAAGCCTGTCTGTTACATCCATGGTGTCCACATTTACAGGCAGTCAATTTATGGGTCTATTTTTTATACTTAAAAAATATTTTTTTTAAAAACTTATTTTTTAAAATATATATTTTTAGAAGTACATTGCCTTGACTGCGAATTAACATAAATTTTTGTTTGAACTAATTGTGAAACAGTCTTAATCTGTGCAAATGTTGTATGTTTAAAATTTATTTTTAACATTACATATTTAAAAAATATATATTCTTTTATTATTATGTCAGGCAGACTCTGTTAGACCTTGCAATAGAAACATGGTGAGAAAAAGAGATGAAGACATGGGAGAGCCTTGTCCTAGTAGAGCCACTGCTCCTCTGAACTGAGAGAAGCCCACTGAGATGGTTGAGCATCTTAAAGTATGTCCATTAATCAGAGCTTGATGCAGATGTGTCATATATCTTTTAATATATATATATATATATTTGATTACTATTATTAATATTCTTTTTATTAATATTTTTATTAATATTACTATTAATATTATTGAACCTGCTGGAAAGATTTTTTTAATCTACAAGGAGATGTTATGTGTTATTCTGTTGGGTTAGCTACCACGTTTAGCTTAGTTGTGTTTCTGGGCCACCAAGATATAGGGCCATATCATTTATCACTTCTCCACTTCAGTAACCATCATCCACAACAATACAGTACATAAGCTTTTAGGTTAATTATGGCTGTTCTTTAATCTTGCAAGGTATTTTCTTACTTCATAATTTAAACAATTAGCAAATGATGCAACATGCACAAAGAACCATCGATTGCACTGGCAAGGGTATGAGCAAATTCTGAAAGTCCTAATGTTCTATTGTTACTTTTACCCCAACCGTAAAGGTCCGAGTAAACAGACGCACAGACAGAGAAAGTAAACAGATGGAGAGCAATTACAAAATGCATGTGTGCCTGTGACATACAGGACTCGGCACTTTAAGAACTGTAGCCATCTGCTGCTTTTCACTGGGCTTTCATAAATCCCTTTTCTTATCAGCGTCTCTACTTCCTCATCTCCTACTCCCCTTTATCCACTATACAGGCTGGAATGAAGCAGGTCCTGGATAAACTTCTACAAACAGTAATTAACATGTTTGTATGCTTTTAGTCATGCTTGTGCTAATGCTAAAGCTGACAAGGTCATCCTTATGTCATTAATGCATTAGTGAATTTCTTCACAAAATTACAGGATCACATTCAATATTAATTTTAATCTGTGCTGTTTTGACAGCAGCGGCAACATTGTTGCATTTACCTTTGTGGCAGCTTAATGATTTAGGTATGGTATAAAGATATGTCAATTTTGGCCTTTGATTTAAGGTATTTAAATGAACAAGCATGGCACGTAATCAGATTAAAGCTCCTTGTAAAACACAAGGGAATTGTAAGTGTACTTAAAAATTAGTCTGCCTCTTGCTTATCAAGTTTGACAAAAATTGCAATTTCCATATAGAGGTCACATTTGCATTTTAGGGTACTAAGGGCTTGCAGAAGAACAAAACTACATTAAATGTTTAATCTAGGTAAACTGTTCTTCAGTTACAGTATGTTTCTGTGATTGTCAGACTTTTCAGGGTTGCAAAGAGAACAGAGGAGGCAGGAGTGCCGGTGCCGGGCTTCCTCTTGGGTCAAACACTCCCGCTGGGACTCCATGAGTAGCCTGATTTTAACCAGTAGCATTCAGGCCTGTGTTATTATTAGCATTAACCTTTATAGGCACGCAGTGGCAGGAGTGATGATTCAGGCAATCTGCCAAAGAAAGAGAGAGAGAGAGAGAGAGAGAGAGGAGGGGTGGGGGGTGGGGGTTCCCAGCTTAAAAGAAGTACCCTGCTTAATAAATTCCGGAATTGGAAATTTGAAAACATTACCTACATGAGTTTGTCTGAGGATCAAACTAGTCCAAGTAAGATGGAATGAAAGAACTTTACATTGCATTTCTTGCATTACACTGCTTTTAAACACACAGTGTATATATTTACACAACTCTTAATATGAAATAGTTTTTTTTTTGTTTATTTTTATTGTTTCTAAAATTGTATGAATTTGAAAGTCGTTTATAAATATAAGTCAAGCTGGATAAAGCTTGTTTAGGGTTTGTTCATACAGGAAAAGGGGTAAAAGGAGAAAGGCAGAAACAGGATACATCAGAGCAGCAGGGTGCAACTTTATCTCTCCCTGCCAAAGATTTCAGTCATGAGTATCTGTCCATACTTTCTAGACCATATGTATCTGAAAAGCTAAACCACAGATGAGAAACCTCTCTCATTTAGTACATTTAAGAGATCAATTTTGATGCACTTGTGCCTATGGGCAAGAAAAAAAGCACAAGTAATAAAGGAAAAGATGACTTCAGTTAAATATCATGCCAGGAAAGACCAGCTGGTAATGTAGTCTATGTAACAGACATTGAGAAAAAAACACAACATTGGGTTTGTGAAGAAGACTGTGTAGAGCCAAACACTAATGGAAAATATATTTTGCTTCTGCTTCAGAAAGAGTCCATAGACATTTCCCTCGGTTAAGTAATGAGTAAGCCGTTTGTGTGCATGTGAGAGTTTTTGTGCTCTGTCTGTGCATGTGTGTCCTCAGTCCCTCACAAGGAGCCTCTGAATTAGATCACACAGCTCGCTTTGTGAGCCAAGGACATCCGCAGATCCTGTCGCTTAACCCAAATGCGCTCTGTGAATCTAACAGACTATCTGATCTAAGCAATATGTGAAATGTACTGGAGGCGGCTGCATTATACACTTTTATTAAAATATTCCAGTTACTGTATATGGATTTTTTTTTTTTTTACAGTTTCAGGCTATCTTATTCCTAGTGAAGGGCTTTAGAATACAGTACTGTATGTTGAGTATCGCTTCACAAAACCGACCAGACATACAGTATACACTGCAAAAAATCTCTGTAAAAATGTAGTAGAAGTTAAAGTGTGCACATGGCCAAGATTAGGGGATGAGGGGATAATGGAACAGAGACGTTAGGGGGAAGAAAGTAAGCTTCAACCCAAGTACACAGTCCTTTGAGACTTTGCATCACTCGATTATGCCATCTGTTATTCATTCTCCATCAATCCTGTCCCTATCTTGAGCAATATTGCAGTGACCTGCTTTGTTACAACTACACTGTTTTCAAATCACTAGTACCACCGAGCAATTAATTTACTATTGCAGCCTGAGCACCAGCATAAACCAAAGGGGCCAGTTGGATGTCAACTTAAACATGAAAGATATTAGAGCCAGGATTTTTATGGGAAAAGTCAAATACAGTTAATTTAACAGTTATTAAATCCTTATGTTATTAATGTTGTACTATCAAAATACAACAAACGGTAATGGACAGATACATTATCCTTTATATAACTTTCAGTTTAGTGTGAAGAATGGGCACCCCATTTGTCCAAAGCATTGCTTTTATTTCACTGAGCGCTGTTGGTCTCCATTTGTTGCATAAGCTCAGGTCACTCTGGTTCATCACGTAAGCAAGTTGCAGTTATTTACTTTAATCGCATGTCTGTAATTAAACTGTAAACACTCAAACATGTCTGTAAATTTAAATCATATAATCTAAAATGGAAAACATGTTACCTGTGTCTAATTATGACTGTTCTTAATTCTGCCAGGATTTTATGCATATGCTCTTATTCAATGTGATGGTAATAATACTGTATTAAATGACTGTTTTAATTGGACAGTCTGGGATTATGACAAGTCTAAAAAGTAAGGTGGTGAATCACTTTGTCTCATCATTTTGCCATTTCTTCTGTTTTACTGTGGGTCTCACAGCAGCAAAGATCTGTAAGAAGCACTTACATAATCAACCATACTAGCCATTTATCACAGCCAATGCAAAGCACGATACCAAGTTTCAGGAAAAAAAGAATCTACATATTACGTTAAAGGAATTGCTCCTCCAAACTGAGATTAGAGAAGGAGTAATGTCAGGGTATATGCAATCTCCAGGGAAAGCCTATTTATAACTATGCAAATATATGAGAGACATATTCAGTATTTTGTCCATGTACCACAATGGATTTACAATGAAACAATAAAGATGATGTATATACTTTCACATTTAATTCAAGAGGTTTTACAAAAATACTTCAATAAGACCAGCAACCATTTTGCAGTGTGCTCTATTTTCATGGTCTCAAAGGTAATTGACCAGTTTCTTGGCCAAATGTGGCCTGTTTTTTAATATTTCACGATAAATTAATGCACTAAAAGGTCTGGTGTTGATTCTATAGTAAGTGATGAATTTAGATTTGCAGCTGTTCATGGGAAACAATAAGATGTGGTTCAATAAGGTGCTGCTTCAAATGAAGGAGGCCATCTTTAGAATGGAAAAAAAAATCACAACTATAAGTTATAGCAGAAACATAAGGAGTGGCCAGGGCAACTTTCATAAAATGAAGGCAAGCACTGGTGGAACCGCAAACGGCCTAGAAGACAACTAAAGTGGATGATCACCGAATTCTTTTCTTGGTGAAGAAAACCCCTTCACAACCAAAAGCAATCTAGAGTTAGGCATATTATCAAGAAACATGTTCATGAATGTAAATACAAAGGGTTCATCTCAAGATCACTGGTAACACATAAAAACAGAAAGGCCTGATTATCAACCAATAAAAGCCTGCCCAATTCTGATAAAGATTACCTAGTACCAGAATGATTGGAAGAGAAAATATGAACAAGGAAAAGAAGATTGGAGATTGTGTTATGGCCGGGGCATGCAATGCTGCCAATGGAACTGGGTCACTGGTCTTTATATGAGGTGTGACTGCTGATAAAAGCAGCAGGATGAACTCAAGTGTACAGAGCTAAAGTTTCAGCTCAGAATCAGTCAAATGCTGTAAAACCAATAAGACAGAGCTTCACAGCTGGGTAATGACCCAAAACATACCTCGAAAGCAACCCAATGCAAAAAAAAAAAATTTTCTTAAAAGGCCAAATTGGTCTCCAGACTTCAATCCAATTGATCATGCTTTTCATTACTGAAGACAAAACACAAAAAGAAAGAGGCACAAACAAGTGGTAACTGTAGATTGTTGCAGTACAGATCCGGAAATGTACGGCATAACTGATCAAAATTTGGTGATGTCCATGAGCTCCATAAATATAATATTTATTTTTATGATCATGTTAGATTGTATAATTACATTTGAGTCAGTGAAATGTGTAGCTTTTCTAAATAAAAATGGCTGTAATTCATAAAACTTTTAAATATAAGCTGAAAGTGTACAAATTAATTGTATCTTGATTTCTTCATTGCAAATCCATTGTGGTGATGTACAGTGGCCTAGCTGTGCGGTTTATAATTTGTCCCCAGTTTACATTGGAATTACAGTCTTACAAATAAATAAATAAATAAATAAATAAATAAATAAACTGAGAAGGTTTTAGTGTATTTCCTGCATTAGAGCGACAGCCACTGCTGCAAGGCTAAAACTGGCCCTGAGTAATGATGCTAGTGGCCTATTTTAATGACCCTCTCAAATGAACTACATTTCAGTGTGGCACACCACGAAGCAGACTAGACATAAAAACCCACCATTCTCACATACCAACTACTCTACAGACACACACAGAAATAGACTCAACACACAAAACACTGAACAATACGTCAGTGTTGACATTTGTTTTACAGCTTATACTGTACAATGAACACGAATTTAACATGAATGTGTAAACTGACACATAACATTATTGTATATCAGGGCTTAAAAAATCATGTGTGGTGCACAGGCTGATTTATATAATAAAATACACTGCACTACTAAAAAATATAATATAATATAATATAATATAATATAATATAATATAATATAATATAATATAATATAATATAATATAATATAATATATGACAATCTTTTAAACTTTAAGCATTGATACTAACATGGTATGCTAATCTTAGCTATTTCTTAATGACTTCACAATTACTTCGCTAGTTTAAAGAAAAAAAAAGATTTTATGGGTTTGAGGATTTTTGCTTTTTAAATAACCAGATACTTTCATACTGTACAGTCTATTCCTTCATACACAAAATGCAACAAAGCGACAAAATATATCACAATGTTATTCACTGCTAAAGTGAAAGTAGCTTCAACTACAGAAGCTACATTTGTGATTATTTTTCTAATTATTACCAGGTACACAATTAATAATTAACAGAATGCACACACATGCATATTCATAATAGATTGTGCATTGCATAACAAGGTGTACGCCATTAAAAGTGTTCAGTGTTTGTGGTGTTAACAAAATAAATTTGCAGTACTGTATGTTGTACTTACTTAATCTAGGCTTTTACCTATAGGTTACTCTATAGGTTACTCGGTGTAAAAATGAGCAATGCTTCCACAACTTTTCTGATAATCCATTCTCTAATTCTCAGTAATTCCCAAATAGGCTACTAAATAAATGTGCCAGTTAGCAATTTAATATAAATTGTATACCCCTAATTGTACTTGCTTCCATCTTCATTAATACCATGAAAAAAATTCAAGTCGAGAAACAGAGTTCCTATTTTTTTTAATCACTGTAGAACACTGACAAGTAACTGTGGTTTTGCATATTTATCCTGAGTATGAATATTCTAATCAACTTGCACGTTTGTCATTTAGTGGAAAATCTTGGGCTTTAGCAACATGAAAACCACAGAGCCACACATACAGATGATGCAAACAGCTTAACTCACTGATTAATGCCATTTTGCTCATATAACGCTATAGAACGCAGTATGCACCTGCCCCCGCCTTTTTCTAAAATGGAAACAGTGATGGGTTAAATATCCTGTTACCAAATAAAACAGCTTTAGATCATTTCTGTATTTGCAAAAACACACAATGTCCATAATCAGTAGCTATAACACAGTCACCTAACATCCACATTTATCTCTTCAACAAAATCTTATATCAAAGATATTGTTGCCTCTAGTCCTAATAGTATAGTTAATGATCATTTTACACCATGCCATGCCTCCTTCAATGTAAACGTTACAAAGGTGTGCGGTATCAATGGGTATAAAGTTGTTGCTATGCTAATATGCTTGAGAGCTAAATATAGTACACTGCTATTACGAGCTCAGGAAAAAAATAATAAGATAATGAAAATAACCCTGCAAAATAACAGATGTGTTATTAAAATATACCCGGAGGTCCAAGACACCACAGCAATAAAACATAACTTCTGTAAAATGTAACTCCTATTGTAAAAGGTATTTAAATGTCATATAAAAATATGACATTAAAATAAACTCTTGCCAACAAACTATTATTTTATTTTAGACTTCACTGCAAGCTTTAATGCACTTAAAGCCAGCTATTGCATGCAAAAGTTACTGCCTAACAGTATTCTGTATTGATTTCATCTTTTAAGAAACTTAGACATGCATTATATTTTATACTTACACATATTACTCACTAGGTATGAATACTGATCACATTTCCCTTATGCGCTTTGGATTTAGCTGATTAAATAAACCCCTAAATAGCTTAAGATTCGATCTCTTGTGTTGATCTTTTGATATCTGAGTTTGCAAATACCTTAGTTAACACATTTATTTGCAAATAAAGAGGTATGTGCTGAACATAGGAGCACATGATCTTGCCTACACTGCCTGGCCAAAAATGGTTGCCATCTGGAAGGATAGTGCTAAAACTTCATGATAAAAAAATGTGTTCAGAAATAAAAAATCATGAACAGAGATTACTTAAATGCCTGTTGATGTTGCACCATAAAAAAACTGACACTAGGCCCCGGCTTAAGACTAGGCTAAAACTAAAACTGCTATGTTTAATTGTGAAAGTAAAAGCATTTTAACACACACGATGAAAACAGAAATTGTGACAAATCAGCTGTGTGGCCAAAACAAAACCACTTGTTAGTAATACTAAAAAAAGGTTTTATCTGGTTTTATGTTTTTTATTATTTTGGGGAGGATAAACAAGGGAGCATACGGATTGGACTTTAGAGCAATGAAAAAGGCGTGTTCTAATGTTCTGATGTAACCAAAGCTAAAAGCTTCAAAATTTAATCTTAGCCTGTGTGATTTTTTTTTATTTTGGCCAGGCAGTGCAGTTGCCCTTTATGCAATCTATGTATAGTGAATTTCTCTAAAATTGTGACTGTTTATTATGTTTACATTATATCTGTAATAAGTAGTTAATTTGAATATGGGTTAATTTATATACGCTTATGATTTGACATCCTTAGACGTTTTTTTGCTTTTCACAATAGGTCAACTGCCCTATGCAAACCCCACCGGATAAACACATGACAGCACTAATGGGAAAGGTTAAAAAAGGGTGAATTCAAATGTCACCAATTATATAACTATGGGATTTTCAGCTTTACTCGTGTGCATGGAAATTTTAAAATTTTAAAGATAGGTTAATAACCAATTTCATTTTTTTCCTCGTAGGATGATGGCCAAGTAAGCCAGATTCTTTCAGCTTTACTCGAGTGTGCTTGAGTCTGGCTGCATCTACAACGAGATAGGAGCATGACTCTTCCCACGGCCATGCAAAGAGAACAAAGAAGCCTCTATATTACAGTATCACAAAGCAACAAAAGATGAAGTATAGTGTAATGCACTCTTGGATTTCTTTGCAGAAAACTCTTACCAGAGTTTTTTTAAAGTTCACTTTCTGCTAATAATGGAAAACTGAACTTCTCAGATTATTTTTGCTTCAACTGAAAGGAGGAAAACCTCATTTGTGATTCTTTAACATAGAGTTAGGCAATAAGACCCAAAAGATTATCACTATATTTGCATTTATTGTTGGTTACCTGGAAATCTAATTGACTTGGCTAATAAATGGTAAGTGACTTAGTGTATTAATGAATGCTGAGTGCATAAACACAGATGTCTTTTCCATGCTTGTCTGTGCTTATGCAGTTGTGTTTGTCTTGTCTTGGATAACTTACCACACTACATACCTCATTGTTGCTTATGTTGACCTAAAAATACATTTGACCTTAGTCAGGAACATTGGATGATATAAACACACCTGCTATAGGATGCAGGTCCATCATAGGGCATCTTACACACATACACACACAGAAACACACACATACAGCCATTCAGACCTCGCGGCAATTCATAGTCAGCAATCCGCCTACTGACATGTTTTGGGAAGTTAAGCAGAGACCAAAGAAACCAGAGGAAATAAACATTGCTCAGAATCAAACCAGTAAACATGAAAAATGTGATGACAAGATGTTAACAAAAACAAAAAAACAACATGCACTAAGCACTTTGATATGCACTGCACTGCCAGCTGCACTCCTGTTTGCACTAATAGCCTAAACCTGCAAGATATATAGCTCTCCTCACTGTCCAATGTCTGACAACAAATTCATCGACACCCACAAAAAATTTATTGCTCTAAGTAAGATGTAAAAAGTGGGACACTATGCCAGTATAATAATACAATAATAACTTTCACATTAATGCATATCACAAGCAAGGTCTAGCATTCTGACACACCAAAATACAAATAGACATTCACAGTTCAAGAGCTAAATATGACCGCTTGTACTCCCTCTCTCTTGCTGTAACACACACACACACACACACACACACACACACACACACACACACACACACACACACAGCATTTATTTTGGACCAGTTTGGCCTAGTGATGGCCCTGCCACTGTGTCACGTGGCAGTCGCAGCGAAGACATTCATGGCATGCTGAACAGCTCCATCTGAACAGAGTAACAGCTGCACAGCAACACTGGTGCCTTGTTATTGAAGAGCCATCAAAGAAATAGATAGGAAATGACCAAAAACCTGCAACCCATTCATGATCAAGCTTCGTCCTTCAAAAAGATCTTAATTATTGATTTGAGCTGGATTTTTAAGAGGGAATTCATAGGATGAATTTTATGAAATGGTAACTTCATGCTAATTAAGAGATATAACTAAATACATTTCTTACGCTGTCTGTTTTTTTTGTTTTGTTTTAAACTAAGTTAAGTTGCTATAAAAATTACCTGACTTGATATATGTAAAAGCAACTGCTTATTCAGCTTAACACACTAAGCTGATACTGAGTATCAGTACTGACCTGAAATGCTGGCATTAAATTGGTTATATTGGACATATTTCTCGATCTAACCCACAGATACTGTGAGCTTGTCCTTTTGACTGACACATCACAAATGTTGCACCTGAACACAGGACACAAACTGGGTTCAGGTTTAAGAAGGTTTGCATCATGATTCTGATGTTCTGTGCAAGTTACTGTAATCAACCCACTTCGTACTGTTCACATTACAATAACTAAGCAGAAAAAACAAAGATTAAAATAACAATATAGTGTATTCTTGAAGTACATGCAATTTTGTCCACTTCAAAATGCCTTTATTCAGCTCATTAAGCAGAGGATACAAAAATTATGCCCTATCATTTTCATGTGACCTAAACTTATTAACACTGACGGCCCCTGAAAGCTCAAATGACAAGGTCATCAAGCACATGACTCTGTGCCAATTCGTTTAATCTGCTAGTGAAAAAGTGATACAAGAATCAGCTTGCTAATTAACCACATACTGAGGAGCTCTCAATAATGCATGAAGCAACCATTTTGATCCACAGAACTCAAATTTTCCTTAAAAATCTGCGACTAAAGGACATCAAGCATTTATACAGCTATAATATTTAATCATTTTTATATTTAATATTTTCAGTCTCCTGGGATAGGCTCCAAGCGCACCCCGAGACCGAGAAAGTGTTATAGACGATGAGTGAGTAAGTGATATTTTCTGTACTTAATCAGGCCCATTTCCCCCAATTAAAAGGAACAAATGGTATTTTCAGTTTATGATTGCTATGACAGAGATAACTGGGATGAAGGACGAAAAAGAATTACAGAAATGGAATATCCACAGGGAAGAGCAGACTGGGGAACATTGGGAGTCAGGGAACGGACAATAATAATAATAATTTTCTAATCATGTGGCCCCACTGCAATGAATAAAATCACACAAAGCATAATAATAGCCAACAGATATTGTTCATATCAACCATCAGAATGCGGAAAACTGTGATCCTAGTGATTTTAAACAATGGCATTGGGAGCTAAGACTGGACAGTTGAAGACTGGAAATGTAGCCTAGTCAAATGAATCTGGATTTCTGTTGAAGCACACAGATGGAAGGGTCAGAATCTGGCACCAAGCACATGAACTCATGGACCCTTCTGCCAACACCCCAGGCTGGTAAATGTGGTTTGGTACTATGGGTAATGTTTTGTTGACACACTTTGGAGACGTTAATACTTATCATTTATTCCTTGAATGCTACTGCCTATTTAAGTTTTGTTTCTGACATTGTGCATCTTCATGGCCACAATTTACCCATCTTCTAATGTCTATTTTCATCATGATAATGCACCATGTCATAAAGAAAAGTTCTGTCAAACTTTTTTACATGAACATGACAATGAGTCAACATCTTCTGAATTTTTTTTGGGATGTGGTAAGATAGGATATGATATATAGGATATATGTGATAAGATAGATATTTGCAGCATGGTAGTGCACCTGGAATATCTGCAGGAATTGTTTGATGTAATCATGTCAAAATTAACCTGACCCTGAAAAAGATGTTTTAACATCTTGTAAATCCTGTCTACGAAAAAATCAAAGCTGTTTTGAGGTCAAAGGTCACTCAAACCCAGTATTAGTATACCCTGTATAAAACATTTTATTAAATGAATACTGTATAGACAAAGACTTTACAATTTGTCTGGTTCATATTTTTAAGTTATGTGCAAAGGTTAGTACTCCCACTTTTAATCCTACGTGTTTTTTTTTTTTTTTGTAAAAAAAACATCATTAAAAAAATTATCTGATTGTAGCAGGTCACACACTTAATATTCTAAGACACATGCTTATTATTGTGTGTACAAACAAGAACTGTATCCCCAGTGGCCAATTTCAGTGAGATTGCATCAGATCAGATAGTAGTGGATCTGTACCCAAACCTACAGTGTTACTCATGACAAATGCCTGCTAAAGTCTATAAAGTAATTATATACTGTATAATCTACAAAAATCTATTTACAGATTAGCACAATGATGCAGCATACCAAATTTCATAGTAATAAGACTTAAAATTCCTGAGACAGTTTTCTAACTTTAACTCCACCAGCACCAGGGTGACAGCACCCCAACCTTTGTATACAATCTCAGAATCTTCTACGCATTCGGCTTTCATGTAAAGTTTCATGCAAACTCATGCAAGTAGTTGTAAGTACATCTCAAAATATTAGAATATTGTGGACATTTATGTAATTTAATTCTGTCACAACTAAAATCTGTTATCTATTCCAGATTCATTGCATAAACTGTAAAGTAAAATCCGTAATATTTTTTGTTTCAACTGGTTTGCAGTTTAAGAAAATCAAAAATTCTGTATAAAAAAACATTAAAGTATTTTCTCAGATCAAGTATTCGGTCAGAAAACCAGTTAGTGATAGTTTTGCCACTGTGGGTAGAAGCTAAGCCCTGTTGGAAAAGGAAATCAGCATCCGTGTAAAGTATGTCATCAGACGGAAACATGACATCCTCTTAAAGCCCCTGGTAGATGGCTGTGTTGACTTGGGACTTGATAAAACACAATGGACCAACATAAGCAGATGACATGGCACCCAAAATCATCAAAGACTGTGGCAACTTCTTCCTGGATTTCAAGCAACTTGGATTTAGTGCCACTCCAACTCTTCTCCCAGACTCTGGAACCTTGATTTTCAAATGAAATGCAAAAATTTACTTTCATCTGGGCTTTGGACCACTAAGCAAAGGTCCAGCCATGGTAAGATACTTCTGATGTTGTCTCTGGTTTAGAAATGGCTTGATTCTAGAATTACAACAGTTGTAGCCCATTTCCTGAAGACATCTACTGTATGTGTGGCAAATATGCTTTTTACACAACACTCTACAAACAGCCAGCCATTTCAGCTCTTTGATCTTACAGTCCTCAATCTTCTGGAAAACTGTCAGCAGCCATCCTCATGATTGTGGTTATGTATATTGATCTAGATTGTAAGACACACTGTATTTATAGTAATTTACTCAAAACTGGAAATTAAATATTGTAATAATCTGATATTGTAAAAAACTTGATTTTTGTTTTTTTATGAGCTGTAAGCTGTAATCCAAAATATAGTAAAAAAAAAAAAAAAAAAAAAAATATATATATATATATATATATATATATATATATATATATAAAACTTGATGTCTAAAAAACCTGGAATATGGGACCGTTTCATCAATACATTAATTAATTCCACAATATTCTATTTTTTTAGATGAATGTGTACAGCTGTTTTATTATAGTACATTAGACTCTGCTTTCAACTATATTGAAATAAGGCAATATTATTGTTAACAAATGTCAAACTTTTTAAAATAATTTTGAGGTTCATGACTCTGTATAAACAGTTTAGTCTTTATGATTTGTTTTAAGGCAAACGAAGGAAATGTATCTTATTAATTACATAAGGGTGTACATAAGAGACCCCTAAAAATCCCCAAGTATCAACAAGAGTGTGTATACAGAAATACTGAGTGCATCAGGCAGAAAGTTGCTTACCCTGAGAGCCTCAATGACCAGGTCTCTGGCCTCCAGCTCACCCTCCATGATGCTCAAGAGGGTCAGGAGCTCTGGCTTGCTCAGGTTGTCCATGTTCAGCTCACATTTCTGAAACACAGATACAAAAATGTGGGCAATTTGGGAAGAAAACAGCTTTTTTCTAGTTATGGAATACTGCTTAGATAATTGATGGTAAAATAACAAACTTTATAATTACAGGATTTCATATGGAATGAAATACAATAAAGACATTACAACCGTAACTTTGAGTAAAATGGCAAAAAGACAATCGCTGCTTAAAAGTTAAGAGGGCAGATACACACTGCCTAAAGTGATATCTGTATAGTATATCTGTTCAAAGACAGACTCACTCACTTGTATTTCTCTCTTTGAACTCCTACTTTGAGGAAATGCTGCAGATTTCAACTAAGCTGATTAAAAACTGCTTTTATCACTGCAGATTTTTTTCATTACTTGCAGAGTTAAAGCATGCCACACTGCATTCACATGACAGAATACTTTATCTGCTATAGTGCGACATCCTTTTTCTTTTTAGTGCTCAATGTTAGATTGATTTCTCAGATGTTTGTGTTGTTTGTAGTTTGTAAACAAAGTGAAAGCATTAAGTTATATCACTGCAAGTGTCATTTTTTTGGTTGATGCCAATGTGTTGCTATTTTAGTTGGACACAAGCCATTTTTTGAGTTTGCATTCTGTTGCTATTTTCTTGGTCATAAATTAATGCTACACTGACATGGAACTCAAGAGGGTGTGATATTTAAATTGTGCCAATATAAAATCAACCCTGCACAGATGTCAAGATAATTTTTTGTTTTGTTTTACCTAAGCTGTTGTTAATCGTGCATTATTTTTGTAGATTGTCGTGTTTAAAATAACAACCATTTCCATCCAAGTCTCTAAATGTCAGCAGTATCAATTAGTCATAAATATGAAATATGCTGAAAACAGAAAACTTATTTGTTGAAAGGTTGTCAGTTAGTCGTTTACTTCTACTACTAAATATCAATACAACTCTCTAATCCAATTTGATCTAATGGTGCATCTTTACAAGAACTGCACCGCTGTCATGCACTGCATGCACTCAGTTTTAAGAGGGATGGAGAGTGGCTGATCTCAGAAGCACACCTAACCACACCTCATATAATGTATTCATCCAACCACAACCCATATCTTTCCATTTGCAATCATCTTCACGACATGCAATCAAATCACAAATAATGAGAAAGAGCTATATTTCCTGATACAACATTGCAAAATTTACTGAATTAATATAAAGTACTGTGTTTATTATATTGTATTGTAGTGCTAATTTTATCTAACACCACTACTGCGAATGTCATTTGTTCACTGAA
The DNA here is from genome assembly GCF_024256425.1 of Clarias gariepinus. Classification (NCBI taxonomy): domain Eukaryota; kingdom Metazoa; phylum Chordata; class Actinopteri; order Siluriformes; family Clariidae; genus Clarias; species Clarias gariepinus. The sequence continues at coordinate 19,925,710 of NC_071106.1, forward strand.
GAGATTTCTTGCATGCTGTAATTTTATTCAACAAAATTTAAATTTCCAAATGTTTCATAAACAAAATCAAGAAAAGCAAAATGGCAGTTACTAGTTCATAGTGGCAGGCAATTGTCATTTAATATACTTTAATCTTCTCTAATTTACAAATACACTGATTTGGAACCTATATTTATTAAATCGAACTGACATAATTTATTACAACCTGCAAAATATTCAGTATTTAAAAGAGGAGAAAGTGTCCTTAAAGTCTTTCATTACATATGATATAACAGTGATAAAATATATAATCAATAAGCTTCCTGCCTGCCGTTTTCTAGCCTGGTGCTCTGGGACTATTACGAGTTTCCAGGAAAACAACTGAGTCGGTACCTTTGAACAAGATTTACTGGCAATCAAGTGTGTGTGTGTGTGTGTGTGTGTGTGTAGGAAAAATCAAATATGTTTGACTCAAAGGTTTTTACTTGAACACAGATATCACAAGCTGTATAGAATGGAAGGTATTTTAACTTAAATAAACAGTGTATGATCTTTTGCTATAGATGTATAATGTATAATAAGTAATATTAAAAATGAACAATTTTAAGGGACATGTATTATGTAACATGTAAACTAAATCAATTCTTAACATAATGCTACCAAAAAGCACCCATAGGCAATGATCCAGAAATAGCTCTTGCAAATAAGAATTCAAGAAAATCTGGGGAGGAGTCTTGAAGGCTGTCGGATTTTTCTTTAATCCATGCACTACTCTGCTCTAAAAAGCTCATAGCTGTTACTGTTTTCCAGCCAGACTGGAAAAAATGAGTTTAAGCCCAGAAGGGATGCACACAGGTACGGCTTTACTCAATTTTTTTTTAAAATAAAATTATGTCTTACTTATATTTTTCAAAATTAGGATTTTAAAGACCATAGTAAACTGAATTATTATTTTAAATATGTCTGCAGCTTTCAAGGTTTAACTTAAAGTCATCTTTCTATATTAAATAGCTAATACAATTTCTGCCTGGGAAATCTGCAAGTCCACAAAAAGGCACAAGAAAATCCTGCTCATTACAATTTAAGGACCTATAAATATAAAAACTGTCCCCACACAAAGACCCTTTCTCCTATTAAACAGGCGCTAATAGATGGCATATGTGAGGATGAGTTCTAATAGAGATGCATGCTTACCCAGATATTCATCCTGCATGAAAACGTTTAATCTTAAAAACAAGATTTCTAGAACTCCTGATGGCCAAGTTTAATGCTCATTAAAATCCTTCTTCAGGGTATTAATTAAGTTGTCAGCAAACTCTATTCTGTCAGAACTCTTTCTCTAACCAGATGGAACACCCTTGTCAAAAGAAAATCCTTCTGTGAATAAGATCCTACTGAGAATAAACAAAAGAAGTTCCTGCGTGGGCACAGCAAACAAATGACTTCGAATAAACACATGCAATACGTACATACCCTTGCAAGCCCTTGAGAGGAGCCGGGATGAACCCAGAAGACAAAGATTTATAGCTGACACTGCGCAACCAGGGGATAGCGGTATACTCCGAACACCTGTTCTGTCGAATGGTAAACGTAAACGAGCCTCAGGCTGTTAAAACAGCTCAGACTGGCTGTATGACATGCTACTATGTCAGCTGAGTCACTGAAATTCAGACCAATTTAGAAACATCTCCAGTGAACATACCCCAACCGCCCCCAGCCCTCCTCGTCTATTCTCTTCCTAGCCCTGCACACAGCCTTTCGTGATTTCTTTCACCTACTCGTTTCTATATATTTAAACGCATGCACAGTTTAATGCACTGCGATTGTTCATCTATTAATAGATGCAACCTTGTCACAGTAAACGGTGTCTTGAATGACGATTTGCAAAAAATGGCCTGTGTGATAGCATCAAATTAAATAACAAGGGAATCCAGGGTAAACAGGCCCTCATGCACATTATGGAGACTCACTCTTGAGACTAAGATCCATTTTCATAAGAGCATGCATGGTGATCGTGTTTGTGAACTGAATGTCAACACCACACTCAGAAGGTCTGTAATGCAATACTGTATAAATATTCATCTCAATTCGGTTTTGGATATCAAGCAACAAACATTCTCTCCGAAGAATAAAGGCCTATTGATGCCTACATAAATGCATAAATATGGGTCATGGTTTGGAACAGGTTATTGATTATAATATAATTGAACTGTAACTCACACACTGTTATGTTGATTTACTTAAATTCATGCTTGACCAGCAACAGTTTATTTTGTCATCGTTTATTATACAGAGTCAAAAATATTCTCATCCTTTACATCAGACCCCGTGACCAAGGCGTTTAAATCAAAATGTTCACGTAACATAAATAAACGAATAAAAAAAAATAATAAGGATCACACTGATCTGCTTAAAGAGAAGACGATGGAAAAACCCTTCAAGCTTCATTATGACTGTAAAAAATAAATAAATAATGAAATAAATAAATGAATCACTGCGCCGCTGCAGACTGTGGATAACGCCAGACTGTAGCTCTGAATTAGATTTCCTAAATGGAAAATAACCTGCAACGATACAGTGTTATAAACTACAAAGTAACAGAATATCGTTTAGGTGTCTATTTTGATGTTTTTTTTCCTTTTCTTTTTTAAAGCAGTTACAGGCTCACCGGGATTCTGTTAGAGCAGCAGCGCGGTGATAAATAGGCAAAACCGTATCTTATTTCAGCCTCTTTCCTGCAGCTGCAGGCTTATTATCGAAGCTTCCAGAGAAAAAGCCTAAGTGCGCGCGCGTGTGTTATATCTCACCGTCTCGACGCTTCCATGGCCAGCGGTTAGCAGTGTTTGCAGTGGAGGCGGCTGCTCCCCTTTCGCTCCCTCCGACGCCATGTCTCGGTAGCGGTCCGATGGAGTGATCGCGCCACACACACCGTCAACACACGCATCCGGCACGGATTTAACCAAAAGCGAATCGCTCACGAACGAAAAAATATATATACTCGTGTTTACATGCACGCGAACCGAGAGTTCAGTACAGACCGGACGGTTTCAGGAGCAGCTCGAGGATCTGAGCTTAGGCGTGAAGCGAGGCCTATTCCAGCTGCTAGTGTGTGTGTGTGTGTGTGTGTGCGCGCGCGCGCGCGCTCGCGCTGAACCTGACAGAGCTCTATACACCGGAGGGGGGAGTGACGTGAACGCGCGCCATTGTGCGCGGGCCTTTTTAAAACGACTGCTTAAAGTACACCGCAGAGATTTGGCATCAAACACACACTAAAGGTTTCCATATAGCTAGCCTTGGCACCCCATCCCTGACCTTTCCAATATCCAGAGGTCCAGTTTCAGTGACCACAAAGACACAGATTCCAGGGCTTGTGTGTCAGAACTAGCCTTCTGCTATTGTAGCTAATATATCTCATGATGTCAGATGTTTGTGCTGAGATACTTTTCTGCTTACCATGATTGTAAATAGTGCTGATTTAATTATCCTTTTTGCCAGCCTGAACCCCTTGTCTCCTCTGACCTCATCTGTAAGGCTTTTCCACACATACTGTAAAAATTCCACAGTCTGTTGTGTGTGAAAATCGCAGGAGGTCAGCCAAATTCTCAAACAAGCCTGTCTGACACCAACAATCATGCCACAGTCACTGTCATATATCTGAGGTCCCTTCTGATATTCTGATCACGTTTATGAGGTGACCGAAGCTCTAGAACTCAATATTTGGTTGCATCAAGCTGCTGCTACATTAGTACAGATGCTCATTTACATTTTTTTATTTTACATTAAGGCATTGTTAGATCTTTCACTGGTTACAAGGTTACTAACTAAGTACCATGAGTCAAACGCTGTTGGATAATTTTTATCTGAGATGTAATATAGAAATGCCACTATCTGTATATGTACCTGTGTATACTGCTTCAAGTGCAACACTATACTGTATACAGTACTATCTACTTTTGCACATTGTACACAAAAACAAATTGATCATTGGTATACTATAAAGTTCAGCTATTGACGTGTACTACTTAAGTTTCTTTTCTTTGATCAGTTTTAATATACTGTAGTGCACTGTACTAAGTTGTATAAGTATTTTGCTAGCCAGATGTCCAAATAGAAAACTGATTTCTATTACCAAATTCACAATTTTTGTGAAAAAAAAAAATTGTGGCCAGCGATCAAAACATCCATAGCTGCCAGGTCAATAACTTAACCTAAATGTCTAGTGTAATGTGTTATAATCCTGTAATACCCTGCATCTTAAATGAACATTCAAATGCTTCTTAGACAAAATGATTGTTATTGCATTGCCTTTGCAGCAACCTGAACATCAGCATTTGCTTTTTTCTATCCCATTATTGTGTGACAGGTAAGCTATTTTGAAAGGCAGTACAAGTGTGTAGAAATAGTACAGTGGAAGAGGAGATCTGTCGAGGGCTGTAAATGCGTCTCTTTCAGTGCAATCAATTTCCAGGCGGAAATTAATTGGAAGCATATTACGAGTCTGATATTGCAGAATTCAGTAACTAACCCTGCTCTCTACAAACTACTAAGCAACATTGCATGTGCTCTGGGCCTTCAAACACAACAACTGAGCTCATTATAGTTCACGACCAAATTCACTTCGGTAAAAACATTAAAGCAAAGTTTAAGAAAAAGGCAATAAAAGCATTGCAGATTCCTAAAAAGGGATTGATATAGGAAGCAAGAAACTGGCCTGCACTGCCTCTAAAGACAATGGATAGCTTCAAATGATGGATGATGCCTGCCAAACTTCTGTACTGGTGTTTCCTGTCCCACTTAGGGGTTTGGCACAGAGAGACTTAACCACTGTTGGGACACACAGACTCTCAGTGACTCTCTGTTGGCATTAGCAATGACTAGCCCATGTTTATGTGTACTCCCTCTACTGCTCCATCCCTTTGGCCAAGACATTATGAGTAAATGCATGACTTTAGTCAAGATATCTGGTTTAGACTGTAACCTTTTACATTTTGACATTGAAGAAGTAAAAATATCAGCGTAATATAGTGCAGACTAGGTCCTTATTGTAGGGCAATAAGTTAGTATCATGTTTGCTGACCCTCTTTGTAATTATTCCATTTACAATACCAATAAAAAGCGGCAGTACCACATTATACCAATTTCCTTATTACATAAATCACACTACCAATTTATATCTTCGTAGTCATGTTTACAACATATCATCTTCATAGCATTTTATCCAAACCATTGCAGTGCTGCCACTGACTGTTTCACTGTCCTGTACTTGGTGAATCTTAGTAATGTTGTTTCTATTTGTAGTATTCTTATACTAGTTGTATGAATGTAAGTCAATAAAAATAATATGTTTTTATTATTTGTACAATAAAGTGTCATTGATTAAAGTTTTATATGTGCTTTATAGACCTAAATAATCCCTTTGAATTATACCAGTTCCTCTTACTCTAATTACAGTTAGTACAACGTAATTACAGTACAGCTCATGATGTATGCTCATCTAATCATCCATTTATTCACTTTAATGTTGAAAGCTATTGCCAAATTTCCAGATGACTGATGTTCCAAAAGGTCATCTTAAAATAAAAGACATTAAAGGGGGGCCTCCGAGTGGCGCAGTGGTAAAGTGCTCGCCCAATCATTCGGAGATCGCTGATTCGATCCCCCTGTAACCTTTCGCAGCCGGAGGTTGCTCATTGGCCGAGCTCTCTCAGAGGGGAGGGGTGAGAGGTACTTCGTGCTCCCACATTAATCACGGCTCTACAGCTAATCTGTGGCGTTTGTGAGCTGGCGCATGCGAAAGGAGCGGATAGCGTTGTCTTCCGAGTGTGTTACGCCGTTTAAAAAGATGCGGTCAGCTGGCGTCACGTGGTACAGAGGAAACACGTGATAGTCTTCGGTGAGTGGTAGTAGTAGCCTTAATGTGGGAGCCCCCTAGTGACGGGGGAGGAATTGGACACCACTAAATTAGGGAGTAAATCAGGAAAAAAAAGACATTAAAAGAAATGAACACAACAAATTTAACATAGAACATTTATTATATGCAGTGGTGAAAAGTGGCACTGCTCTTGTACAAGGTAAACTCAATTCAATTCAATTCAATTTTATTTGTATAGCGCTTTTAACGATTTACATCATCACAAAGCAGCTTTACACAATCAAAAGAACTAAGTTTGTATGAAATGTGAATGTGTATGAATCAAAATGATATGATTGTCCCTGATGAGCAAGCCTAGGACGACGGCGACAGTGGCAAGGAAAAACTCCCTGAGATGGTAATAGGAAGAAACCTTGAGAGGAACCAAACTCAACAGAGAACCCATCCTCATCTGGGTGAAAACAGATAGCAGGGATTGATGTGCATAATAATATGCGAGACTGAAAGTTCAATATAAGAGGCGATGTGTAAGATTAAAGTCCAGTTTGTTCCTGGAGGCTCAGGTAGACTGTGAAAAATTTCAGTCCTGAACTATTGAGCGACTGAAGTCACAGGTCCTCAGAGAACAGCAGTCTGCATCAGTCGAGGACAGGACCACCTTCATGGAAAAGTGGAACCAACCCCAGTCACCACACGCATTCCAGGCAGACCACACGGGGGCATCCATGTGATAAGATCTCCAACCAGAAGCAGAACTCCAGGATGAGTTAGAGAGGTCCAGCGGGCAGAGGGGGTCTGGATCACTGGCAGCTCAGGAGCGACATGTATAGCTCGACAGGGAGATAGGTAGAGGAAAAAGGAGAGAGGGAGAGAGACAGAGAGAGGAGAGAGCAGAAAAGGAGAGAGCAAAGAGATGGAGAAATAACAGTTAGGTATGGTCACAGTCGAACAATGTAAAAAGTGAATGTATATTTAGTGCAGAGTGCAAGCAGAGACTCCGGCAGGACTAGCTATGACAGCATAACTAAAAAGGGAGAGCCAGAAGGAAACACAAACATGAGGGCTTCCAGAGATGTAAGGCAACCAATCACCTCACCGTCAACAAACCTGAGTGATCAATGAGAGTGGGGAAGACAGCATCCAAACATACCAGTTCACCATAATACTCTACGTCCATGAGTCCTCCAGATCTGCTCCTTTACCTAAGGATAATCTATTTATAAAAATGCTTGGCTAAATAAATAGGTTTTTAGCCTGGACTTAAACACTGAGACTGTGTCTGAGCCCCGAACACTATTTGGAAGACTATTCCATAACTTTGGGGCTTTGTAAGAAAAAGCTCTGCCCCCTGCTGTAGTTTTAATAATACGCGGTACTGACAAGCAGCCTGCATCCTTTGATCGAAGTAGGCGTGGCGGATTGTAAGACACTAGCAGTTCACTCAGATACTGCGGCGCGAGACCATTTAATGCTTTATATGTCAAGAGTAGTATTTTAAAATCGATGCGAAATTTCACAGGAAGCCAATGCAATGTAGATAAGATAGGGGTTATGTGCTCATATCTTCTGGTTCGAGTGAGGACTCTCGCTGCTGCATTCTGGACTAATTGAAGCTTGTTTAAGCACCTAGTTGAACAACCAGACAGTAAGGCGTTACAATAATCCAACCTAGACGTGATAAAAGCATGAACTAGTTTTTCTGCATCGTTTAGTGACAATATATTTCTTATCTTGGCAATATTTCTGAGGTGAAAGAATGCTATCCTGGTAATATTATCTACATGTGCTTCAAATGAAAGGCTTGAATCTATAATCACACCGAGGTCTTTTACTGTTGCACTTGATGGAACAGAAAGGCCATTTAAAATCACATTGTGATCAGAAAGCTTACTTCTAGCTGCTTGTGGTCCTATGACTAGAACTTCTGTCTTATCAGGATTAAGCAGAAGGAAATTAATTAGCATCGAATCTCTTATGTCCTGCACACATTGCTCAACTTTAGTAAGCTGGTTTTTCTCATCTGGTTTTGCTGAAACGTATACTTGTGTGTCATCAGCATAACAATGAAAACTAATACCATGTTTACGAATTATGTTGCCTAGAGGAAGCATGTAAAGGGAAAAAAGCAGTGGGCCTAAAACAGAACCCTGTGGAACACCAAACTCAACTTGAGAACATGAGGAATGGGCACCATCTAAATCTACAAACTGATAACGATTAGTCAAATAGGATCTGAGCCACAAGAGGGCCGTTCCCTTAATTCCTACTACATTTTCTAATCTGTAAAGGAGAATATTATGATCAATAGTGTCAAAAGCTGCACTGAGGTCAAGTAACACAAGTACTGTATAATGACACAACCCTGATCAGAGGCCACTAGGAGGTCATTTACTACTTTAACGAGTGCTGTCTCTGTGCTGTGATGAGGCCTAAATCCTGACTGATACAATTCATGTATGCTATTAATATGTAGATATGAACATAGCTGTTGTGATACTACCTTTTCCAGAAATTTAGAGATAAACGGGAGGTTTGATATCGGCCTGTAATTGGAAAGCTGACAGGAGTCAAGGTCCGGTTTTTTGATTAGTGGTTTAATAACTGCTAATTTAAGGGATTTAGGAACATACCCACTGCTGAGTGAACAGTTAATTACTTTTAACAGGGGTTCTGTTATTGCTGGAACTATCTGCTTGAGAAAATGTGTCGGTATCGGATCTAATTCACAGGTTGACGATTTTGAAGAGGAGATGAGTGAAATTAGTTCACTCGCTTCAAGGGGAGTAAAGTATTCTAGGTTCTGATGTGATGTGATTAATTTATCATCTGTATCACTTAAATTGTCTGGTTTTAAAGCCTGAATTTTTTGCCTAATATTTATGATTTTGTTATTGAAAAAGTTCATGAAATCCTCACTACTGTATGTTGTTGTTGTGGAGATTTCTGCAGTGGTCTTGTCTTTAGTTAATTTAGCTATGGTATTAAATAAAAATCTAGGATTATTTTTGTTATTTTCTATAAGAGTGGAGAGATACATTGACCTAGCAACACTGAGAGCTTCTATAGTTCAGGATGCTCTCCTTCCATGCTATTTGGAAAACTAACAATTTAGTTTGACACCATTTGCGTTCTAATTTCCGAGCGGTTTGTTTTAGAGTGCGTGTGTGATCGTTATACCAAGGAGCAAGTTTCTTATCTCCAATCATTTTTCTTTTAACTGGAGCTACATTATCTAAGCTATGACGAAGTGTTGACTCTAGATATTCGGTCGCTTGATCGAGTTCTGTGAAATCAGATGGCGATCCAATCAAAGTTGATAACTCTGGAAGATTATCGATAAAGCTCTGTGTGGTATTTGATGTGAATGTACGTTTAAGGAGGTAGCGCGGCGCTGTGCGTACATTATTACTATGAGATACTTTAATCGAGACAAGACAGTGATCTGATATAACTTCAGACTGTGGAATTGTAATTATGTTTCTTATACTCACTCCGAAGGATAATATTAAGTCCAAAGTGTGACCTGCTTTATGAGTGGGTCCTACTACACACTGATTTACTCCTACTGAGTCCAGTATGGACATAAATGCTGCTCTCAGAGGGTCTTCTGGATTCTCAAAATGAATATTAAAATCTCCAGCAATTAACGCTTTGTCTACGGAAACGACAAGGTTTGAAAGGAAATCTGCAAATTCACAGAGAAATTCAGAGTACGGCCCTGGAGGTCTGTAAATGATGAACCAACAATAAAAAAGTTATTAAAAAGAAAACGAGAAGTGCTGAAATAATATGACACATTCTGGGGACAGAGTGGCACAGAGGGCAGAGTTAGTATGGTTGGATTGTTGAAACTATGTTTTCATTATAAATGCCATGTATTTATACATAGGTATGGGTAAAAATGTAACAGAACATTTTGTAGATAATTTGCTAATTGTTCTAAAGATTTGAAGAATCTTTTAAAGAACATAATTCCAAATGTATTGTGCTTAAGATATATGAAATCAGGACAAATGAAATGTGGTTTAGTCTTTATGTATTGATTCAGAAAATATAAACCATACTGCACAATAGAGTAGAAAAATATTTTTATAAAGTACTATTTATTTTTATTATTATTATTGTTACTACTACAGTAATAATACTTTTACTACTACTAAGAAAACTGTTATAATGACAATGATTACTTAAAAAGCATCCAACAAGTACAAATCAGTATTAAGTTATGGCTTATATCCCCAAAACCTTTACTCATGACTGTAATATTAGCTGATACCCTGCTTCTGGTTGGAGTTCTGGTCGCATGAAAGCCTTTGGCTCGCTGCTGAGGATGAGCCCATTCGTCCTGTTGGGGATGTGTGTGATGACTGGGGACAATTCCACTTGACCACAAAGATGGTCTTGGACTCAGCTGATGCATGCAGTTCTCTGATGCCTTTTGACTGTAGTAGCTCAATAGTTCCGGACTGAAATTCCCACAAACAGTTTTTTACCTGAGCATCCAACAATGAAAGTAGACTTAATATTAGCGTCAAAACCTTTCCTGTTGTACTGAACTTTCAGCCTCCTAACACAGCATGACTATAAATCAATCCCTATTTTACAGTACATTAATATCACTATTTACAGTAATATTACCCAAATGAGGCTGGGTTCCCTGATGAATCTAGTTCTAGGTTTTTTTTTTTTGCTTGTGTGTTTTTCCTTGCCACTGCCACATAAAAAAAATTCTCTTATTTTTAACACCTACAGTATTATAGTTTTTTTTATAAAGTATTTAAAAAAAAAAGGTATAAAGGCTGGATATTTGAGTTCTGGTTCCTTTCTCTCACCTCAAACCAATCTCCTCTCATCTTTCTTATCCATAAGGCATTTCTCCCGTTGAAACTCTGTTAAATGCTTTTTTGTTTGTTTGTTTTTTGGCTTTTTAGGGTAAAACTGTTGCATGTAAACATACAAGGATGTCTGAAGTTTCTTCAATACCAATATCTGGCACCTGGCACCAATAACAACCAATTCAACAGCCATAGTTACATAAATTCCATTTCCCCTGTTTTAATGGTTAAAGTTGGATAGCGACAGTTACTTTAGCAACTTAAATGAGTGTGTGTGATCTGATTTCCAGCACAGTTTTTAAACATAATGCTTTTAACCTGTAGATATATAAACTTTTACAAACTTTCGAAACATTATTGGCACAATAATAATAAAAAAAAGTTTAGTTCTTTGTTTTGTTTTGACAGAATATATCCGAGTTCCTTCCCCATGTATTGAGTGACATCAAATCAACATGTCTGCATACAGCATAAGAAATAAATTCTCTCACAAAATCACTGAGCTCGATGGCGAAACACAGGCTTAAAGACGAAACACAGGCTCTAATACCTGTTACACAGAATATAAGCACTACGGCGAAACACAGGCTAAAAGACAAAACACAGGCTCTAATACCTGTTACATAGAATATAAGCACTATGGCAAAACACAGGCTTAGAGCCTATGTATTAGGAGTAATGTCATTATGACGAAACACAGGACATTGCATACACACTAAGTCTAAAAAGAGAAAGGAGACAAGAACAAGATCGGAGACCTAGAGGTACGAGAGACACTGAGATCCTAGGGACACAGAGACAGGAGACACAGAGACAAGAGACACATAGAGTACTTACAACACCTGGAGAAACATACAAGACTACATAAGAACGAATCAGCTCCACACACACTTGAACACAAAAGACCTACATATTCACACAAGTAGTGCCTTGGGACTCGCTTATTGGTTATGTTCCAACCTAAATAAAGAAATACGATATAAAACAAACCAAAACATAAACAAAACCAAAATACTAAACAAAGTGCCCACATACATGACAGTAAATACAAAAAAAAAAAAAAAACTTTCAACGCTCGACCCAGTTTCCCAGACTAAACTAGTATTTATAGAGAATTTAATGAGCTTCCTCGGTTCAGACGAGCACCCGCATCACCTGACCGAGGTGACTTCTGGGAAACTGAGTCTGCAAACAAAAACTACAAAAGACTAAACAGTACCCTCTAGTGGGGATTCCTTACAATACGCCTTTAACTTTTCCACATTTTCTCACATTTTATTGGGATTGTATGTGATAGACCAACACAAAGTGGCACATAATAGTGAAGTGGAAAGAAAATGATAAATGGGTTTTAAAATGTATTACAAATATCACTCTGAAAAGTGTGGTGTGCATTTGTATTTAGCCTTCTTACTCTGGTACCCTAACAAAAATTCAGTAGGACCAACTGCCTTCAGAAATCCCCTAATTCATACCACCTGTGTGTAGTTCAATCTCAGTATAAATAACACAAGCTTCGAACATCTCACAGAGCACAGTTCAATCCATCATCCGAAAATGAAAAGAGGTTGACACAACTGCAAACCTACCAAGACATGATCATCCACCTAGACTGACAGGCCAGGCAAAGAGAGCATTAATCCGAGAAGCAGTCAAGAGACCCATGGTAACTCAGAAGGAGCTAACGAGATCCACAGCTCAGGTGAGAATGTGTCCATAGCTATTCATCGTGCACTCCACAAATCTGACCTTTATGGAAGTGGACAGAACAAAGCCATTGTTAAAAGAAAGCCATAAGAAGTCCAGTTTGCAGTTTGTGACAAGCCTCACAGCAAACATGTGACTTTTTGGCCTATATTCAAAATGCGATGTGTGGCTGAAATATAACACTGTGCATGGTGGTGGCAGCATCGTGTTGTGGGGATGCTTTTTTTCAGCGGGGACAGGAAAGCTGGTTGAAGTTGATGGAAAGATGGATGCAGCCAAATAGAAGGCAATCTTAGAAGAAAACCTGTTAGAGTCTGCAAAAGACCTGAGACTGGGGTAGAGATTCACCTTTCAGCAGGACAACGACCCTAAACATACAGCCAGGGCTACAATGGAATGGTTTAGAATAAACCATATTCATCATGTGTTACAATGGCCCAGACCGAAATCCAATTGAGAATCTTTTCAAGACCTGAAAATTGCTGTTCACAAATGCTCTCCATCCAATAGACTGAGCTTAAGCTATTTAGCAAGGAAGAATAGGCAGAAATTTCTCTCTAGATGTGCAAAACTGGTAGAAACATACACCTACAGACTTGCAGCTGTAATTGCAAAGAGAGGTGGTAACTACAAAGTATTGACTCAGGTGGCTAAAAACAAACGCATGTCACACTGTTTGAAAACCATTTATCATTTTCCGTTTCCACTTCACAATTATCTTCAACTTTGTGTTGGTCTATCACATAAAACCTCATTAAAATACATTTACACTTGTGGTTGTGATGTAACAAAATGTGGAAAAGTCCAAGGGGTATGAATACTTTTGAAAGACACTGGAATTTTTTTTAGCACACATGCCGGAAAATATAATTACATTATTTTCACAATGATTTGCATTTCTTTAGTACAGTATGTGATTATATATACAGTAGTTTTTGCTTGCAGGCCACACCTTGTTCTTCTCCAATACAGCCAGCTGAGGGGGGCTGTGAGTGTGTTTTAATGTATTTTCCATATACTAGACGCTTGGGGGTGCTGTATTATATGTTTATTATACTTTTCTTATCCTTATCTTAGAGAACTTCAGCACAAAAAAAAAATCCAATGCACTTATTCTGTTGGTATGTATGTGTACAAGTGGCAATAACATCTCTTGAGTTTTAAATCTTATATGTTGTCACTTGTTTAAAACTATATATTTCTTAATGTTTCTGAGACATTTTATTCTTGCCAGCATGAGTAAACTTCTCAGAGAGCCACATGCGCTGCTCTATTTATTTCCCATGACAGCTAAAGTATCCACTATCCTGTACCAAGGCATGACATTATGGCTTAAGTATCATAGTGACTTTTAAACAAAATGTATGAAGAGTTGTTGTTGTTGTACATCTTTTATGCTTTTCTATGACATGTATGTATTTTTTTCTGTAAGCTGGACTATGAGGTTTTTGTTAGTAGCCTTTGGATTGTTTTTTTTTTTTTTTTTTTTTTTTATTTTGGATCTCTCCAAAGCCTCATTTCTACATGTAAAACTCATTACCCACTAGAGGGTGCTGTTATATAATAGAAATACAAATAATGAAAATAACAACAACAACAACAACAACAACAACAATAATAATAATAATAAATAAAACCTTTATTTACAAGATGCAGCACATACCGAGCAAATAGAAGTACATCACATATCAGCTCATCATGGTTCTCTCAGGATGCCTGGGAAATTGTGAAGCTTATATTAGCAGTGGGGTTTAGGGTGTTCTTTGCTTTTATTATGTTCTGAAGTGTGGGTGTGGCAGAGACAAATTGAGAGAGAGAGAGAGAGAGAGAGAGAGATAGAGAAAGAGAGAGTTTCACATTTTCACATTTTATTATTACTTAAAATGTACTATAAACTATATTATAAGAAAACCAACAGTTTAAAAAACCATAAAAAACTAGACAATGGTTCACATGGACAAGACATGATATTAACACATTAACGTTTATTAGCAAAGGAAATGCTGGCCACAATAGAGAGGCACCAGAAAACCCAGTACATCATATGCACAGCATGCAAAGGGCCCAAGACTACTGACCCAGTCTGGAAACACCACAGATCCAAATCTGGTTGGGCACCCATGGGATGCGCTTGACCAATCCATAGAGGCACTGCCCCACAACCCACAGCACCCAAAGGACCTCTTGGCCCCAAACACCTCAGCACATCCTTGAGGTGCCAGAGCTGCCCAGGCAGTTGTACTGTTGTTGTATGTAATTTTGTGTTATGCCATGTTTTATTGTTATGGCTATAGTCAATGTAATATACAAGGTTAGGGGCTGTTTGGTCTCTATATACACTAATCTATGGCAATGCAAGCTTATATCAGCACAAAAGTGTTTTCTTCCTTTTCTTCCAAGCCCCGTGGCCTTATCATATGTTTCTACTTTCATAGAATTGTGGATTGTAAATCAATTGTAGAAAAAGTCTCTCTGTGAGCAAGGGCTATTTTGCCATTCGATATACAAAAAGAGCTTCAACAGCAACACCCATTTTGAATTCCCAGAAAAATCCTGTAATAATGAAGCAACCTTAGATTACACTCTGATAGGCTCTGTAAAGCTCTTGTGAGAGATATGTATCTAATTAGAGCCTTTTTAGTCCAAAAGCAGCTCTCTTTGCCTCCCAGTCATGATTTACAGTTGACTGATTGCTGAAATGAAAGCTTTGTTTACTTACAAAAACAATGATGTCATCCACGGTCTTGCATGATGGAATAGATAAACACCTGAACTAAAAAAGGGATTCATTGTCTTTTTTATAGAAATCAACAGATAAAGATCAAAATATCAGTCAACAGGTGTAACTTATTTCTTTTACGATGAATCTATATCTCTTTTGCCCTCTTCATCACTGTGCATGTTGTGCTTTGTTTGCTCGGTTGCCGTGCAACATTACCCTGTTTTGGAGCCCTTTATACAAGTCTATGTCACATCTAGCCTGGTAACAATTACTAAGCTGAAAGACTCAAATACAACTTTTCAGCTCATGCCAAATTTCCTAAGTATATTTTGCCTGTATGCCACATTATATTTCTGCTCACTTATTACATCACTCCATTCTCCTGGGATGCCTTGGGAGTATGGTAGGTTCTGTTGGCACAGCGTAACACATTGTGTTATGGTCTTTCTTTTCATTCAGGAAGGCAGTGTGGGTTTTACAGGTTAGTGGCCATTTCCAGTTCCCCTTAAAAGGGGCCCAGTGGCTGGAATTTCTGATGTGGGAGTTTACAAGGCTGCCAAGGGCTTTCAACACACGAGTGCTTGTTAAATGGGTTTCTATTAAAAAAAAACATAAGAGCGAACTAACGCTGCACAACTAGCCCTGCAGAATTCACATCCTTGATAATTGCAGTAATAAAGTGATTAGATGGATCTCAATCTTTTTTTTTATGTATAGCATATTGTATAAGCAGCACTTAAGATTCACTTACTGAATAATGAATTTGACTTCGCTGTTTACATAACTGCATCACAAAATTTTGAGATTATCTTACATGTTAAAGATATAGGATATAAGATTTTTGAATTTCTACTTTGTGGTAGAAAAATGCTGCAGTGAAATTACTTTCACTCTCTTGCTCATTGTCTATACTGCTGGACAGCGTGCCAATCTAATGAGGAGCACACACATACACACGCTCATTCACACACTACGGGCAATTTGGGAATGCCAATAAGCCTAATCTGCATGTCCAATCACATGATCTCACACCATGTTGCCGGGTGTTTATCTTGCCTGAATATGGGCATGATCATATTTACTGTAGCTGATATGCTATACAAAGCACATTTCTTGCCAATTATGATCTGACACCCTTGACTCAATGCTGACTGTAAATTACCATTAAAGGATTGTAGGATGCCACATAAGAGCTCAAGAACATCAGATAAATTTTTGCACTATGACACACTATGTTTTTATATATAGTTGGAAGTATTTCTCTTTATTTTTGCTCTTTTTTCACTTTTTGGTTTACAGTTCTGTGAAGGAGGACAGGGTGAGTAACCAAAGAGGTCTGTGATAAGTTCTGTCTTTGATTGAACTTACTACAATTCAAGTTAAGCATTGTTACAACACCATACCAATCAGCCACAATACTTTCAGCAGGTAAATTGAATAACATTAATTTTCAAATAGGTACCAGTAAACTGGTGACAGGATCATTTGCATCTAAGGCTCATTTATGCCTGCAGTGACCAACAGTCAGCCCATCTGGTCCGATCTGACAGAAGAGCTAGTGTAGATCAACTTACTGAAAGTCAATGCTGGCCATGATAAAAAGAAGCCCACCCAAACAAGTCTGATCCTTGGAAGCTCATCCTGCAACCCTGCGGACCCAAAAAATCTTCCACTAATTCTCATGACCTGAAGAGAAAGAGCTGCTCTGTGGGCACAAGGGGAACATATGCAATACTGGCCAAAAATCTTTGCATTTTAATATTATGGCTAATTATGGTTAATCTGTCTATAGAGTTACACTTTTTCTTTTGAGAATTAGCACCAATAAACAAATTCATAAAGAAATCTTACAGCAAGAACTATAAAATTTCCTTCAAGCCCTCGCTATGACACTTGAAATTACTCTTGGCTGTATCATATTTCCACTCGAGATGTTCCTATCATTTAAGTATTAATATTTAAAGGAAGTGTCAAGGTCAAAACAAGTCAGGTTAAAGGAACTGTCCAAAGGCTTTTAAAAGAAGGTCAGGTGCTAAAATAACAGGGTTAGGTTTAGGTGCTTCTGAGGCATTTAAAAATAAAGTCAAAGCACATATTTGTGGAAGAGAACAAAATGATTTCTGATTTCTCAGATTCGAAAAAAATAACCTTGCAGAGAAACAACATGCGTTTGTGCCACACACTAAGAATGGGATTTATAATAGAGCAGCCAGAAAGATTCATTTTGTTAAAGGCACAGAATGGTTAACTAATGACTTTTAGGTCCTGAGAAACAAGAATCTATGATCTGCTGACAGCAATATTAAATGTTGCTCAACAACACCTATACAATTCCTGTGGTGAAGCATGGTGATGGCAGCATTATACAATAGGGTGGAGGTCATCATCATTGTTAAAATGGTTACTGTGTTGATGTGTTTGCAAAAGTTTAGCATTATTTGTGCACTGTCTCACCCTCTAACCCATCACTACCACAACCACTGATTTTTTTTTGGCCAACATTACTACTACAAATTTGTGAATCTGTATGTGTGGCCTTAAGCAGAGATTAGATGCCTCAGGTGTACTTGATTTAGAACATATAAAAAAAATTGGACTTTCTAGGGATTTGTTGATAGAGATGTTTGACTGCATGTCAGAAATGTCTAAATCAAGAAAATTGTCCATAAAGTTAAAAAAAAAAGAAATTTTTGTCTTGCACAAACAAGGACAATGATATCAAAAATAGTAAACGTACTAAATGTTTCTAAAACATTTATAGTATGAAGCCTGTTTCACAAGTTCAAAGTTAAAGGCTATCCTACCTCGATGTGACAGAAGGAAGAAGCTATCACCTGTTGCTACCTGATTCCTGAGAAGCCAAGTGTCGAAAATCCCACGGTTGACTGCAAAGAGCCTACAGAAAGATTTGGTGGGAGCAGGCACTGAACTTTCAATCTGCACAAGGCATAACGTTGAACATTGAAAGTGACCCTGGTACTGATGTATCCCGCTACTGACCCAAAAACACAAGAAAAGTCATCGCAACATGCTAAAAACTATTTTTTTTTTTTAAACACACAGAAGTTTGGGAATTCTGTCTTATGGACTGATGAAACAAAACTTGGGCAAAACTTTTGGGTCTATAAATCAGCATGGTAATGGCTTGGTGATGCTCAAGTGTGTAGAGGGTGAGATGGATTCAACCAAGCATCCTTAAAGAAAACGTCATCCCATCTGCTAGGAAGCTAACACTTTGGTGTCATTGGACCTTCCAACAGGACAATGATCCCAAGCATATGTTGAAGTCAACCACGGCTTATTTTCAGATAAAGGGGTCCTAAAGTGGCCATTACAGTCACCTGACTTAGATCTAGTTTAAAAAAAAAAAAAAAGGAGTTGCAGCATACAAACCCAAAAATCTTACTGAACTAGAGGCCATTGCCCAAGAGGATTGGACTAAGATCTCTCAAAAACACTGCCAAAAGTTTGAGACTAAACATTATGTTTGCAGCCGGTCACCATAGCTGAAGGGCTCTCAATACTAAATACTAAAGATGTTCTTTATCAAGAGGTCGAATAATATTGATACTGCAGTAGTCATTAAAAGTATCTTTTTGTGTGGACTGTCTATCTTTTTGTTGTATTAGTTATGTTGAGCTATATAAATCACTCTTGTTTCAGCGATTTATTATAAACAGCTACACGTTAGTAATTTTATTCAAAACACGCTTATATGCATTAACTCTGAGAATGACAGTGATGAGAAACAAAGCTGTGCTTTGTTTTTTTATGCTCAAACACAAAGTTACAGTCCAAAACCAAATAAAGAAAAAGCCCAATGTAGACGCAGTGCACAGAGCGGTGTTTAGTTAATATTCATTTAAGAAAGATGTGTTTAGTTAATATTCATTTAAGAAGTCAGACAATTATGTCCCTTTTGGACAGCGTCACAACACTACGAGGCACTGTAGAAACTCTGTGTAGTAAGGATTTCTTCCTTGGGTGTCAGGTATCCATAATTGTACTTTGACATAATATAAATTGTACATATATATTTTTGTCCAGGCATGAATATCAACCTACCCACTGCTCTCCAAGAAAAAAATGTTGTGTAGGTTCACAATGCTCTAATAGGAGGCTCAGACCTCCATTGGCCATATTAGTGGTGATAGATTGCTTTGCCCCTTTTTTAGCAACAGCATTCTAAACAGCAATATCTCTATTCTTTTCTTCCGGATGCATTGGTGTATCATAAAACCTTGCATCATGACCATAATATGCCCTCAAGTATAAAAGGGCTATGTGGGGGGAGAAAACAACTAGGGTTATATTTTAGCTTGAAAACTGATTATCATTCTTAAGATATTAGATAATTCTCAAGAAATCAGGCAATACCCCTGAACATTCTGCATTGATCACTAATGAGGAATTGTAATGTTTCCTCCCAATGGTCCATTCATTTATTTATGTTGTTCAAGTCAAACTAAGATTTTTGATTGTGCAGGATAACAAAGCACAGTTATGAGTAACTCTTTTTATTTCTCTATATAATCCCCTGCCACACTAAGAGTCAGTAATGTACAGGGGGTGGGGCAAAGTGCTGTTGGTGAATGATGATACGTACATTTATCACAGGCAGATGTCTCTGTTATATAAGTTGGCAACAAGTTATCCATTGATTTTCAAGAATCAGGTGTTCCATTCCTTTTTTTCATGGGAACGACCACATGACCTTACGGACATATGGCCTTCCTTATAACATTGCACCTTTCCAATGTTTAAGTGTAGATAAGAGTTTCATCACTATACTGTCTCATTCGTTTACTCCTTCATTCATGAGAAATTTCATCAAGTCCCAGTTTGACTCGAATGCCCCTAGTATAATTATGAAGTTTTCTATATGTTGTTTGCTTTTCAAAGGTTCATCATACAGTATGTGCCTAATACAGTTACACAATGTTACATGTTTTCTTTTTGAGGCTGTTTCCATCTACCATTTGTAAACTATCATGGCTTTCCTTGTGGCCTGAACCTTCCAGCTTCTTCAGGCAGTCTGTCAACATACTGTAGATTACATTTCGCTTAAAACCAAATATAGAATGGAGGAGAGATGATCCTGAAGAAAAACTGAAGCAAATGGTAATGTGTTGACAGTATATCCACATTTAGTGTGTTAGTGATGCTTTATGAACTGGTAATGTTTTCTCTCACTGAGGGCTGAAGTGTCAGAGCTATGACTCAGAGAGCTGGAGCAGCATGTCCCTGGACTACGCTGCCATTTTAAAATCTCATCACCACCTTTCCTCCCTCCACACAAAGATGTCTGTGTGAGACTAATCTGACCTGCTTAACATGGCAAAAGGATTTTCAAATAACCTTTTCACATGATTCTTTTTATTAGAAACGAACCTTGGTAAGAATATAAGAATTGACCTATGCATAATTAAAAACACTTAGATGTGTAAACTACAGTATGACGTGTTCAGGATTTAGCACTACATTAACTGTTCTCATGAAATAGTCTTCTCCTGGAGGGCGAAAAATTGATTTACTACCTTTTAGCTCCTGGTTCCAGAAGGATTTAAGCAAGAGTTGATGCTGTGTTAAAGGAAAGCAGTGATGGTGTTGATTTAGGATTAGAATACTTTTAATGCATGCTGATAACACTCAAGTCACATCAACATTCACAGGAAAAAATAATGTTTGTTTTTTTCATCAATGATGCAGTTAAAAGTTAAAACATATTTTGGCATTTTAAATCAATTCAAGAAACCCTTGATATGCTGACGGTATCTTATCTTCTTATTGTACACCATTGGTGTATCTGGGTGTATCTTATTGACACCATTCACAATTAGTCAATTAGTATAAGGTCATTTTATTCAGTATAATCTGCCAGTGACATAATTTTTTTCTTTCATCCAATGAAATGTAAATTGAAAAAAAAAAAATGAAATACTGAGTAACAGTGCAATGAACTGGACTTACTTTGAATTTGTATCATAAAGTTTAAATAATCACAAATCATCCGGTAATATCAAAGTCAGAAGAAAATAACCATTAAATAACCGTCAAAATAAAAAACTGTTGTTTCTGGATAGCCCTAGAGCTCCTATAGAACATATCTAAACAAACTCCGTCATGGAAACCATACAATTCTGGGAAACTATCTATCAAGGTTTCGTTATAACATCCAACTAAACACCATATAATCCTTTACTAGACAACTGTGACCAGAACAGCATAAATATAAGGAGGACTTGTGTCAAATTTGGGGGATACTTATACAACATAGTGCCAAGTTGTTATGCGGATCGCTGTGACGACCCCTCGATGGGAACAGCTAAAAGACCGACAACCTTATACAACATAGTGTCTGTATGTAGTGGCACTAGAACCTGTGTATTTTTGCAATAGAGTACAGAGTCATCCCAATGAAGATGGCTCCGTGCAAGTGCTCACATTACATATTTATGTTTTCCCAGGCAGAGCCGTTAAACATGTGGTAAGCTCAGCTCATGACAGTGATGATTAAATATACTGTCAGTGTGATTGTGGGAAGAGCTATTTTGACCAGAGTCTCTAAGGCACAGTGATTTCAGGACCGTGTTCTAATCCTGACCTTGTGATGTAGTAAAATGTCACACAGACTGACATTGTGCTATGCCAAGTAAAAACTTGAAGCCTAGAGGCTTTAAGCTTCAGAGACTTCAGAAGGTCAGTTAAAAGCAGACTTGCCTTAAAAGGCCTTAGTAGGAAAATAACATTCATAAATGATCTGCAGTAGTAAAATCCTCAAGAGTGTCTGGATGCAGCCATAAAATTACAGATATAAAATTCCTTTCCCTCCCTTGTTATATCAGACATGTTGTTATGCATAACACAAAGCATGGGTTTACTTTTATCTGCCCACATTTATTCTACATCCATTCTTGGCACCAGATATGAAATAAGAGTGCTACTGCTAGTGGTAAATCAAGAATGCCCTTTGTGTATTCTCTGTCGAACTGTAGCTTTAGAGCCGAAGAATCAGAATCAATAAGAATCTTGTGCTGAAGTAAATAAAACTTTCTTTCGAAACATTCAAACATACGGTGATATTTATGTATTTACAGTTATTATCCAGAAATTCACTTCAAGACAGCATATTAATGGATAATTTCTTGTAACAAGCCTCCTCATTCCTACAAGGCCCTCTGTTGCTATGTTGCTTTGTTGCTGTATCTAAGGATGAGACAGGTCCGGGTTTCAGGCTCTGTATCAGCGATAGGCTCATCTTAGGGCTGCTAAATTTTCCTTAATGTATAATCCTAGACATGGATCAGATTTTTACCTCTGTAAGCAGCACAACAGCTGCATCCCAGAGCAACACAGCCATGCTTTCAGAATCTGGATAATATCCAGTTCACAATTGATTGAGAAAGTGTTTTATGTTTGATGATTTATTGCGCCAGCAATAGATCCAGCTTATGTCACTGTCCAAGCAAGTTGGCTTCACTCTTTTCAAAACATGCATGTAAATTGATTGTCTGAGCATTATCCATAGGCATGAATATGTGTATGCATGATGTTTTATGTGTGATTGACATTCCATTCAGGGTGTATTCCTGTCTTCTTCCCAGTATTCCCATAATAGGCTCCAGATCAACTGTTCCGCTGACCGGGATTAATAAAATTAATGTAAGATACAATAATTCAAAATAAAGAGACAGAAGCCTACTTGTATAACCAATGTCGGTTACAAACATATTCATGGAAAAACTGGCACACTGTTTTAAAACTGCCTTCCTGTTGAGAAATTGCCTCCATTACATCACTGCTGCCTTGAGACACAAGTGAACAAAACACTGCATGCAGGTTGTTCCAAGCTTCTGAGGTTTTTCCTACTCTTTGGTCATTAAGGAAACACTAAACAGTGGGTATATCGGTTTTGTGTTATAGCTATCCTTGATGTAACATGAGGTAATTCTGACCACAGAATGTTTTGCTATGTTTGT
Organism: Clarias gariepinus; assembly: GCF_024256425.1. NCBI lineage: Eukaryota > Metazoa > Chordata > Actinopteri > Siluriformes > Clariidae > Clarias > Clarias gariepinus. The sequence continues at coordinate 19,948,804 of NC_071106.1, forward strand.
TATTCCACTGTATAAATACTGTATCATGGAACTGGGTATTTAATGCCAAATACAACTGCCGTATCCCAATATCCCTAGCTCACCCCTGCTCCTTATATAATAGGTAAGTGGAAGTGCCGAGGAGTCTTTAAGTTTACAAGGCAAATCTGAGGGATAGATTATTTGGATTATTTTACTACCCTGGACCTTTTGTTATATCTGTGTGCAAAATTGAGTCAGCAGGCAGCCTTTCCTCCTACTTACCCAACAGTGCACAATACTGACATTAGTATTAGAACTACTGTGATGTATTAACTTGCACATTCATTTCCTTTTATAGTAGTACAGTGAAAGTGTATTCCTTAATTTAATAAAAAGCAATAATTAATTCACCTTCATTCTCTTTCAGTAGTAGAAATCTGCCAATGAAAAAATGTCATATTTATAGTAAGCCAGACATCCGCTATTGTAGTTTTGGGCTTTCTAGGGGATTTTAGCTTAAAACAGTATCCCATCTGCTCCCTTTAGAAAAGAGTCTGACCAAAGACTACACTGATATCTTCATACTTTAGTACTGTACTGTGGGCTTAGATTTCATATCAAACTTAAAGATTCAGAACACTGACTCCAAAGCAGACAGGATGATTTGGGTTTATTTTTTGTTGTGGCATGAATTTAACATACCCAGACAATGTGAAAGCAAAGTAGAAGATAATGTTTCCAAAAACCACCCGTCTCTTAATATAGAAAGAAACATTTACTTGAGTGAAAGTAATGCATAAAAGGTTCTAACAAGTACTAATTTATACCCAAAGTATATAAACCGGGTATAAATTAACACACACAAATAAAAGAGACAAAGATAAACCCAAGGCTTAGTTAGCAGTAGCATCAAGCATTTATTGTTATTATTATTATTATTATTATTATTATTATTATTATTAATATTATTATTAATATTATTATTATTAATAATAATAATAATAATAATAATAATAATAATAATAAAAACTTTCAAAATGATGATTAAATTTTTAATTAGGCTACTGCACATCCACTTCTAAACAAAGCTTTGGTTTATCAATATTTGTGGTTATACAGTATAGTCATAATTCCATCCAAGCATAACACTCTCACCAGTGATAAACCAGGTGACAAATAAATGTAAAACTATAGCAGGTTAAAAAAAATCACAGCCAGCTTAAAAGAAACCTGTTCTTAGTGTGAAACAGAAAGTATATGTTTTAATTTTGAAAAAAAAAAAAAAAAAAACTATAGTAGAGTTATTTAACATTTCAAATAATACTGTTCTTAAAAACCTGCACAACTCTTTAGGACTCATGCTATTACAGAAGTGACTTACTGGATGCACCCTGGCTTCACTCACTTTTTTTTTCACTCCTTCTATTACAGCTATGTGGACCATGAGTAAGGGTCCCAAAATACACTTGTTATGTAGCGTGCTGCTAGACGCTAAGTCAGTGACCACTAGGCTGACACTGTTGCTCATAAAAAAAAAAAACACTTTACTTTATATCTCACTCTCTCTTTACTCACACATTCCTAAACCATGGAACGATCCTAATGTTAGAAGTGCAGATAGGCTGGATTTCCGAATGCCATGCTAATGTTATTTACGGATTAAAGGACTTAAGAAGGACTAGAAGTATAGTCTGGAACCTCTGGTGCTCATTCTGACAACAATCACATCTCACTATAATAAAAAATCAGCGATCAAAATGTAATCCACTTCCCGTTTTAATGAACAAGATTCCATCAGTTCTTGATTTTTTTAAAGGCATCTCATTTTAATCAGCATTTAATTAACAAGTTTAGTGGGTATCTTATGCTAAATCAGAATAGTCACAGGAAAAATATATTTAAGGTGTTTTTATGTCTTAGTCACATCATAAAAATAAAATTATTTTTTAAATTTAATTTATAATTGAATCTATACTAGACAATTTTAATTGTAGACTGCTATAATTTAACAAATTTACATGTTACATTGAAACAGAATCGTTATCAAAATATTAATATGACAGTGCATACTGTAAACTAAAGAATACATTTTAACAAAAATGAAGCCAAAAACATGTGAGCAATACTAAGTACCTCATGTTTCAATAGCGTGTAGATCTATCTTTAGCAGCAATTATTTAAAGAAATAGTTTCCTCTGTGACTTTGACTTGGCCATTCCAAAATATTGATTCTTTGATTTTTCAGCCCTTTTGATGTAGTTTTACTGGTGTGCTTCAGATCATTTTCCTGTTGCTTGACCCAAGCTTTACAGTAGCTGTCTGAAGATGGCCTCACACTTGCCTCTAGAATACTCTGGTATATAGAGGAGTTCATGGTCAACTCAATGACTGCTAAATGCCCAGGTCTTATAGCTGTAAAACAAGTCCAAATCATCATCCCTTCACCACCATGCTTGACAGTGGGTATATGGTGAGTATGCTGCCAAAATGCTGTTTGGTTTTTCATTATAAAAGGCACTGGGCATTAAGGCCAACCGACTCCAATTTGGTCCATTTGTCCATGGGACATTGTTTCAGAAGTCTTGTGCTTTGTTGAAATGCACTTTTGCAACCTCAGTTGTGCTTCCATGTTCTTTTCAGACCAATGAGACTTTCTCCTTTCAACTCTTCAAAACAAACCTTACCTGTTCAGTCTTCTTCTAATTGTGCTGCCATGGACAATAAACATTTAACATGCTCAGTGAGGCCTTTAGGGTCTGAGATCTTTCTGAGAAATTTCATTTCTCTGAGGATTTAAACTTGAGGTGAATGTGCTGGGTTGTCCAATTCTGTGAAGACAACTGTCTTGAATGTTTATCAATTTTTCCACTGTAGAATGTTGTCCAACTCCAAATTGTCTGTAAAGGGTTATAAAACCATTTTGGAAATTTTAATCATTTGGAGTTCAATGTTCTACAGTTTTGTCCTTGTGTTAACACAAACCTGAACGGTCCAGACCTAAATGCTTTTATAGAGGTCTGCACAACTGTTGATAATTGATTAATCAAGGACCAATTAAATCATGTGGAAGCAGTAAGCAGGTACCTAGTATTGCTTGCATGTTTTTTACTTTTTAGCTTCATTTTGGTTAAATAAATAATGGCATGGTGAAAAAAGTTGTATGGTGTTAGTACTCTGAGGTTTTATTTGCCTAATGATAAGACCCACTTTAATTAGATGCTTTTTATGTTTTTAAAAAAGGGGGTGGGGGGGGGGGTACTAACTTTTTGACATAACTGGATATTAACTGACTCATTCCTTGAAGCTTACACAACAAAAAGTAAGAAATGGCACAGTGATAAAATAATCTGATTGCATAGAAGGCAAGCCTTTAAATCCTTGATAAGTGCTGCTGTCTAAATGTGTTGTAAAAACAATGACAGTAACAAACAATTCATCATACCTGGTTACATAATCGGCATTTTTATTTGGATCTCAGTTAATGGTGTTTTACTGTATATCTGGATCTCTTTTAGTCCTCCTGCGGCCTTTCAAGATAAACAGTAGCTATTTTTTTCTCTTGGTAGACCTTTAATGAGGGGTCAGTCTGTAGAAACTCTTGCACATTGGCTCCATTATCTTTCTGATCCTGAGAACTTATGCCTTCTATGCCTGGTGCAGATGCGCTGTTGTTAATATCCATTTGAAATGTGAAAGACCTCTCATTAGGCCCCAGCCTGATGATCTTCTCTGTCTTGCTAATTTCATGATCTGAGCGCAAGCCTTCAGTTTCCTGAAGGCTGGTCATCCAAGGCATTTCCCCTTTCTGGAGCTCCTCTGTGGTGAGTCTGATGGTATACTCATCATCAACTCCAGCACAGTGTGCCTGGTGGAAGTCAGAGCTGGGAGACCGCAGTGCTGCCATCACCTGTTCCTGTAACAAGTCATCTCCCTCATTTTGAAGCAGACCAGAATCCTCCAGACTCTGGGAAATATTAACCTCTGCCACAAAGGTCATTGTTCGATCATCTGGTGATTGCTGCACCTTCTGGATGTTAACAGACAGGTTCTCAGAACCTTGACCAGCTTTGGTGAACGAAACAAGTTCTTCTTTTAGAGCTCCAGATACAGTGCCCCCTATCTGCTCCAGTGCTTCCTTTAACTGTTCTCTGGGGTCCAGTGACTCTTCTTGTAGGATTTCCAGCACTGACTCCTGCATACTGGGAGAAACATGCACCTCCTCTTCAAAAAAACACTCTGAAATTTCTGGAGTGTCTCTTTTGACATATTCAGGGGACTCGATGTTATATTCCCCTTCATCAGAGTACCTCCTTTTTATAGGCAGATTTTCTTCCTGGAAGTATCTCTCATCTGAAAGATCTTCCACCACCCCATAATGTCCATAAGACATAAATCCTCCACCCTCCTCTGATTCAGACATGTTGTCTTCAGGAGTGGAAACAAAGTATTCTTGTGTTTCTTGGCCCTGAGAATAGTATGGGAAGCTCTCATCTCTTGGAACTTCCTGCACCTGCACAAATCCACTCTTGACATACTTTGAGGTTTTCCCAAACTCCTCAGTGTTCTCGTTTTGTTTAGCTGGTTGAGGTTCATTGTCTGGTTCTTCAATGTGAAAGAACATGGACGATGGTTGAAAGTAAGGCTTGGACTTAACCTCCACTGTCTCTTTAATTTCAGCTTTCCCTTCATCACTATGAGATTCCAGTGGTGCCCCCATTATCTCCACTTTAATCGACTTGTTTTCTAAACTTTCACCTTCAAGGCCAAGATGCAGAAGGTTCTGAATCATGCTTCCTGTTGGGGTTCCTTCAATGTCCTCCAGAGAAACTTTATGTACCCCCTTATTAAGAAGTTCCTCAAGAGCAGAGCTGTCTGTCAAATCCAGATCCTCTTCCATTTTTGACTGCAGAACTATCTGAGTCTTTGTACTTCCATCCTCTTGCTCTGTTTTCTCTACATGGTATGTGATCTTTGAGTCACCAGATGAACTGAGCTTGGTATCAAAACCAGCAGGTTTAATGACATTCTCAATAATTTCTTCCATAGACACAGAGTCCAAAACTTTTTCCTCACCTGCAAATATCTTTGGTCCCACATTCCCAGAATCATTCAAATCTTTCTCATTTTCTTTTCGTTTCGCGGATTCATTATGCTGGATAAAGTGTGTTGAATCTGATTGTACTGTTACATTGACATACTCTGCTTCGGTCCTCTCATCTTTTATTTTATCTTTCTTATCCTCAGATTTCTGCTGGGTTTCTGCTTTTCTGTTCAGGCTCATCATGGGTGGTGTCACAACTTTCACTGATTTTATTTCTACTGTTGATGATGCAGTGGGAAACACTTTGTTTTGTATTTCTGCCTGGAAAAGATCACTTTGTGGGCTTTTAGACACACCTTTGATGATTACCCTTTGTTCTTCCATCACATCTTTGCTGGTCTTACTAGTAGAAACCTCAGGTTTGGCTGCACTTGTTGCACAACCTGAAGCCTGTTTTGCTTTGGTGAAAGCAAGCATGTCTCTTCTTGCAGCAGGACTCTGCTGAGCATGGTTTGAAACAGCGATAGGCAAAATCCTGGAAGATTTGTTGAAATCAACCTGTCTGGAAACTGTAGAGGTTCTTGTGCTTGAAACAGGTTTTATATTCCAGACATCATGGATTAAATTCCTTCTCACTTCTGGTCGACTTGCTGTCATGGTAGAGGCTCTTGGAGTATAAGGACGGGCTGGCAATTTGATATCTGTCAAAGAAAATGCAAGGTTTTACTATCCAAAAATTATGCCTCAGTGTTATTCTGTAATGTATTTAACAATCCTGAATACTGAACATTACAGACAGTAAATGAGAACAGCAAACTCAACAAACAAACAAATAAATAAATAATCAAGCATACCTATTATTCTCTCTCTTGAATATTGGTCAGTCCTCTTCTGAGCATGTGTACCTTCACCTTCTAGCAGGGCCCTGAGGAGGCATAAAATCAAAGGTTGAATATTTTCCTTAAAAAAACAACAACAACAAAAAAAACAACAACATATGGGTTATTTCTGTCACCTGTCCTTAGTATGCTGACCACCTTGCTCTGTCATCCTGAAGCAAAACCTCTAAAGTGAAAGGAAGACAATACACACAGGGACCTTCTCCCACTGATACAACATGCACTTGAATATGTAGTTACAGATTGCTCCTCACCATACCCAGTTATTTTTCTTTTTTTTTAACCTACCTTAAAGCTGCTAGAATAACACTTTGTGGAAATATAGTTCAGTATAGTCCCAGCGGACGATCCCTCGGGATCTGCTCAATGACCAAACTAAAAATAACAACCACAACATGCTCTGTTTCTATTATGGCTTAGAATGTAAAGTTGTGACAGACACAGAGGAAGACTTGTTTTGCATTCTTTACTACACTGCCACAGAAGAAATTATAAATATTCCAAGATAATACAAGCCCGATATTTTAGAACTTTAGAAAGTAAGCCAACAAAAAAAGGAAATTTCTAGCACAATCATGGCAAGAAGCAAACAACCAACAAAAAATTCTAAGCTTACTGAAATGTCAAACACCAGCGAAGCAGGGTTGTGGCGGTAGGGAGAACAGCTCACTGGAGCCTTCTATAAAAGGTCTGGAAGTCTCTTTGTGTACATGACTGGGAGGTGAGTGAAGATGCCTGTCTGAATCCCTGTTATATTTCAAACCTGAATATATTTTTGTTCATCTACACTACCAGTCCACTTTTGGACACACCTTCTAATTCTATGGTCTTTCCTGATTTTTTAAATTTTGTTTACACATTGTAAAACAACGCCAGTTTAATCATGGTGCTTAATGGGTTTTGCACTTGACAATACTGCTTTTGCAGGAACTAAATATAATCTAACTTTAAAATATGCTTCAAGAGCTAAATCTGGACAGAGTCTGTTTGGCTATAAATATCAGTACGGTGTTTGGCATATTGTCGAAAATTTTAAGGCTATACTGTTCTATTTGACTCTTCTGAGTAGAGAGTAACATCTTTGTAAAGAAATGTTTTCTGACATGGTTGTTTAAAAAATTAGAACTTATTTACTGAAGCAGTTAGTATTGTATAACTTGTTTCCAGCTAAAACTGCAGGATTTATACAATGGAAGGATCTTAGCTATTTGCTTAGTTAATTCCAGGTGGTGACTTTTCTTGGCAGGGCAGTGTAGTTGAATACTATCATTTGCTACACGACTTAAAAAATGGGTGCAAAGGTGCTTCTTTTTCATTTTCTTCTTTTTCTCCTTCTTGGATCCTACAATGCCTACAATTGCCAAATGCAAGGTGTGCTGGAGGAAGAACATTTACAGCCAAGTATAAGAGTGATGACAACCACTCAACCAACAGTACTAAAGGGAGCCACATATGATAATGAACATAAAACTTTATCAGAAGACGAGGCCCTGCATGGAATGTGCTCTGGCAAGGACGGACCATAATGGTGAGGGCCTCAGTGCCACCATTATGATAACATTGAGTGCTTTGGTATTCAAGTACAGTGACATGTTCAGTGACATGATGATGACATACACTTATTGTGTAAACTGAACAAACTGTGATATACGGTTGTAGTTATGGCACTGCTAACATTAGGGCAAAGGCAATCATTTACAATAAAAGGACCCTAATTTAGTCGTGTCCAATTTCTACTCGTCACTAGGGGGCTCCCACATTAAGGCTACTACTACCACTCAGTCTGAAGGGCCTAAGACTATCATGCGTTTTCTCCAAACCACATGACGCCAGCCAACTCCATCTTTTTGAACTGCTCACTTACGCTCTGTTAGTGGCGGCGTAACACACTCAGAGGACAGCGCCATGATACAGCGCTCACAGACGCCCCTGATTGGCTGTAGAGCCGTGATTAATATGGGAGCACTAAGTACCTCTCATCCCTCCCCTCTGAGAGAGCTCGGCCAATCAGCTCATTCTAGACCACCGGCTGCGAGAGGTTACAGCATTCCCCAGGGATTGAACCAGCGATCCCCGGATGATAGGGCGAGGACTTTACCACTGCACCACTTGGAGGCAGTTGGAATGTTTTCTAAGAGTATGTATTACTATGGATGGTAATCTTAAAAGACTTTATACCTGTATGCTGCCACTTCCATGCCAAGTCCCATTTTGACCTGTAGGAGTTCATGATGATCTTTCAGCTTTTCTGATACAGCATTGGCCAGAAACATATGCTCTTGTTTAAGTTCTTCAACAATTATCTGCAGAAAAGAAATGTAAGTTAATTATTCTAGCCATACCATTAAGCAGCCTTCTGGACTATACCTTATGCTATACAACAATGCAGACGAAACCTGAAGTGATTGGTGAATGTATTGGTACTGATATGATGCATTGTTATTATTGTGCTGTTCCATGTAACATAAGATAATATTCTTCTTTTAATGGATTATCACAGGCTATCAAAACATTACTAACAGGTATTTTAAGTATTTCCTCTTGCGGTAATACACCTGCTAAGGATCTTTTCCAACAACTTACTACATTACACTGCCAATGCACCATTTAAAGCCTGATGCCTGGTAACTGGCTCATAGCCACTTGCCTAAAGTAGGACACTAAATGATTAGTCAAGCACATCGAGTACATAAAATGCCATAGTAACCTTTAAATCCTCTTGTGTTGTGCTCGTTGTCAAAGCAGTCTGAATTCACACCACTATAATTATCTTACAGGGATGAGTTCACTCTGAAGGGTTTCTTCACTTGTCCCTCTACAAGATGCCTTTAACATTCTTACACCAGAGGGGCGCTAAATATTTTATGTAAACAAATGTATCAGATTACCATATTTAGAAACATTTTTGGAGCATCCATTTAATAGATGCCACGCAATATGAATAGTACACTCAGTGATTTAGGTGGACAACAAACATGACTAATTTTGTTCAAGCATAAAAATCTATTAATTTTTTCGATCAACCTTAAAACAAAGATTTAGGTCTGATGCATGATGCGTGCAGTGTAATGCACCCAGAGATCAACATGACCCTTTTTTAACATACATCTGTACGATTATAATATGTACTACATGGACAGAAGTATTTGGTGAAACCTGTTAATTATTGAATTTAGGTGTTTCAATCAGGCCCCTTATTCCCAGAGAAGGGCAATTTATATGTTTTAGCATTCCAAGACATTGTGGAAAATGCTATGCTTCCAACAATGTGACAACATTTTGGGGAAAGCCTTTTTCTATTCCAACATGACTGTGCCCCAGCGCACAAAGCAATGACTATAAAGACACGGTGTGCAAGAACAAATTCCCACAGAAACACTCCAAAATCTTGTGGACAGCCTTCAGAGAAAGTGGAGCTGTCAAAGCTGAAAAAGGGGGGAACAACTCCTTATTGAGGTATACTGTATGTGCTTGAATATAATGCCATTGCAGGTTTGGCCAAACACTTTTGTCCATATAGTGTAGTATACAGTAGTTTAATTTTAGACCAGCTCAGAGGGGTTATGTATTTTTAATCACTGCACTAAGAGGATTGTATAAATTAGTCTCAGAGCTGGGGGAATTTAAAGGCCAGCTGCTTATTTTAGCCTTCAGTGCTGTTTTTTTTTAAAGGGTGTGGTTGTTTATCTACTGGTGTGGGCGTGGTCATGTCAATCCCAAAAACATAATATCTGCAGCATCTGTACTATTAATAATAATGATAATAATAATAATAATAATAATACATTTATTCACATACCTGATACTGAGTGACGTCTTGTCTAAACTTTTCCTGCATGTGCATAAGATGCTCCTCGAGCTCCAGCTGTATTTGAGAGTGTTTCTCCATTTCTGCTCGCAGCTTGTTCAGCTCTTTTGCGTACTCGACCTTTTCCCTTCTAATATCTTCAAGCTTCGACTGATCTGCTTTTATCGCTTCTTCCATCTCCTCAACCTGCTGTCGATACATCTCAAATGTCTCCTTCCAGCTTTCAGACAGACTAAGCGCATAGTCCTGGACTTCCTCCGAAGTGAACGCTGGTGGCCCGTGATACGTCCGAGTGACTACAGGTAAGACCCGGGTGTGCACGCAGCTCCTGACGTGCGCGACCTCGGTCCTGTGAGCATCATGTAAAAGCGCACATTCATCCTGCAGCTGGAGCAGGCGCTCCTCCAACGCGCTGTTGGTCTGAAGAGCACGCTGGAGCTGCTTCTCACAACCTTGCAGCTCGCCATCCAGACCTTTGCTGAGCGACGACTCGTCGGAGCGCATGGCCTGGATCAGCTGAAGTTCTCTGCGCAGCTGCTCCCTCTCCATCTCCGCTCTGCACTTTTCAAAAGAGAGTTGTTCCACCAGCCTTCTCATCTCTCTCAGCTCGGCCAGGCGTGTGCTTTCCCATTCCTCACACCTGTTACGCCTGATCGTGTTGATTTCCGCTATCAGGAGAGCGTTTTCTTGCTCCAGTTGCTTAGCTCTGGACAGGTAGTGCCCGAGCCTCTGGTTCAGTTCCTGCAGCTGAAGTTTCTCGCCTTCGAAAGACCTCTTGAACTGAAACATGTTCTTGGTAAGTTTGTGAACCGGCGGGTTGAAGTGAAACAGCGTTAGGAGTTAGGAAAGCTTACTACGCCTTCGTGTGTGTGAGGACGAGCTGTGGTGCTGTGCGCTTAAAGCCGACTGTTCAGGTGCAGAAGGGAGGCGCGCGCTAATGATTCACTCCTCGGTCAGTCCGCAGACGCAGATGGAAGAAGAGTCCAGAAGCACTGTGATGGGATCTGGCTCACCCATGTGGACACAAATGGACAGTGCAGAACTGTTCTGACGTCAGTTATGCAGCCTTACGAGGGAGTGGGCAGTTCGACCCACTTTATAGAGTCTGAAGGCTGCGAACGAGCCGTTTAAGTGAACCGAACTATTTGATTCATTTGATTCACCACTCGGAGGACTAGGTGTCTCCAGGGTGTTTTCTCACATTCACTGGTACATAGACTACATTTGACGCATAGATGGGAACACAAAGGGTGAATACTAAATTTATATTTACATAAATTTGCTCAGATAAAATATGAGTAAAATATTTTTGATGTGTTAGATATTTACATCTATTTAAATATAGATTTGAACAAACAAATGATGATTGATTGATTGATTGATTGTCATTCAGACAGCTGAACCACTTCATTATTAATTAGATCACTTCTCAGAACAAAAGTGGAAAACACATCAAAGTATTAAAGTATCAAAGTACCAAATTCGTATCTGTTTGTTGCAATAAATCCCTAATATAGAGCTAGCGGTTCAGGAATCTGTGTACACGACTCTGAGGAATCGAATTATTTCAGATTCACTGATTCAGACAAGTTCTAATCGCTGTAACAAACAGAAGCGCAGTTTAACTTTTAATTTCGAGTGAGTTTAGTTCAGGATGACAGAGTTTTAAGTCGAAAACCTCAGAAATCATGCTTAGGCTATTTGGAAACAAGCTTTGTTTTTACTTCTAAAACTTTACGAAGGACATGGACTGTAGTAAGCCAGAACTGGTTGTAGTAACAGGTGTGTAAAGGATTAGTTTGTGACTGCTTGTGAAGCTTAGCTCTTTTTCTATTATATTTGGTCTTGTGTGTGTGTGTGTGTGTGTGTGTGTGTATTTGGGATTACTTTCTAACTCCACTTTCTAACCAGGTCGTTCATAATTTTTTATTAATTTCTACATGCAATAATCATCTTCGAGCAGTTAATGTTCTACTCATGTTCTGTAAAGGCTTCATAACGCCTCTAATCCAAGGTTCTGTTTGTTATCTGGTGATTTTTGAGCCTGGTAACTCTAAGTTTAGATCTTGCTTTCTTGGGAAGGTCTTCATGGAAGCGAGTTTCATGGTGCTTGATGAATTTTGCACTTGTCAATACTGTTTTGAGGTCAGCAAGAACTATTCCATAAATGCTGATTTACATGTCTTAAAATTACAACTGACTGTTGTTGTTGTTACATAATTACCTAATTCCATATGTTATTTCATAGTACTATAAAATAAAATCCACAGTACTATAAAATAAATCACTGAACAGAAGAAAATAGCAAGGGATCCTAAAACTTTTGAGCGGTTGTATGTATATATATATATATATATATATATATATATACACACACACACTACCGTTCAAAAGTTTGGGGTCACTTGCAAATGTCTTTGTTTTTGTTTAGTGATTTATTTTCTACATTCTACAACAATACTGCGGATTTCAAAACTATAAAATAACACATATGGAATTAGGTAACAACAACAAAAACAACAGTTAGTTGTTATTTTAAGACACAGAGGTCAGCCTTTCTGTAATAGTTATTGCAAGAACAGTATTGTCAAGTGCATTTGCAAAATCCGTCAAGCACCAAAATGAAACTGGCTTTCATGGAGGCCATCCCAGGAGGGCGAGACCAAAACCGTTCATTTAGAGTTATCAGCCTGAAAAATGACCAATTAACAGCACCTCAGATTAGAGGCGTTATGAAGTCTTTACAGAGCATAAGTAGCAGACACATCTCACCGTTAACTGTTCAAAGGAGATTAATGCATTTTTTGGACGCCTTCAGCATTCCTTTACAATGTAGAAAGAAAAATAAAAATCAGGAACGAACATGGAGTTAGAAAGTGACCCCAAACTTTTAAACGGTAGTGTATATATACACACAACCGCTCAATATTTATATATATATATATTGAGCGGTTGTGTGTATATATACACTACTGTTCAAATGTTTGGGGTCACTTTCCCACACAATGGGCATTGGTGGCTCAGTAGGTCTCGCCTACCATGCAGAAGCCCTGGGTTCGATTCCCAGCCAAACCTCAGCCACTGGATGCTGTGCTGGTCTTAAGCCTGAATTAAATGGGAGGGATGTGCCAGAAAGGGCAACCTGTGCCAAGTTGTGCGGATCAGGTGGTCCGTTATGGTAACCCCTCACCGAATATATACAACAAGAGCAAATCTTTACAAACAATATATATGATATATAACGGTGTGTTTTTGTTTTTTTCAGGGTTTGGTCCATTTCGAAAATACCTGGTCAATCCAAGTTGGGAAGCAGTTAAGGTTGTTTATCAATTTTATGATTGAAAGTGAAACAGTACTCTGCATGAACCTAAGCCACTGTTTAAAGTAATAATAATAATAATTATGCTGTTCATCATGGGAGCAATTTATTTATCATGATGATGTTAGTAGAATAAGCATATTTTATTTAGACATGTTAAAAGGATTGTTCTTAATGTTGCATTTGCATATTGCTGATCTGATTGCCATGTGCATTTGCAAAATGCTGTAAATGTAAATATTTTATGTACGAAAAAAAAAAACGGACAGTAGAGTGACCATAATGATACAAACACGTGTAGTCTATAATCTATTAAGCTGTATTTTTTCATATCATTATTGCATTTTTTTCAGGCCTATGCTGCTTTTTTTTACATTTCAGAGTCTGCAATGTCAGGAAAAAAGCCACAACTGGCTCTTTTGAAATGCTCACAATTACCAAGGCAGCGGTCTCCATGTAGAAATAAGTGTCTATAATACATTTTAATGATTTCTCATAGGGTTTAAAGAGAATGGGCCTTGGAGACAACTTTGAGATTCACATTGTAGAGATTCCTGTGTGTTACTCAAAAGCACAACAAACCATTGCTGAAATATGGCAAAATCTGAAACCAAAGGTAAGCAGACTGCTTTGATACACTAGAAAAGGACATTACTTAATTTTCAGGCATGTTGTTATTTGCCCCAGACGCTTCACCTCCTTGCCGTTTTGGGAAACATACTGCAATACTATGTCCCCCACATGAGATTAAGAATAAATTAGTCATTCTTGCTTGTTTTGAGCAAACATCTGTTCTCAAATTGCAGAGCTTTATACCCACATAAACAGAAAAAAATGTAGAGACTAATAAGCAGTATTGGAATTATAAAAATTAAATAATTTTGGGGCAACTTCAGTGGTGAGCTGAGGTTACTGTCTTATGTGGGTTTCCATGGGTTACACTTTCTTGTAACTCCAAGAAAAAATGCTGATAGATGGATTGGTTATGCTTGGTTATGTAAATGTGTGTGCAAGATGCCCTGGAATAACCTGTTATTGCATGGCGATTTCCTGGTGTCTTCCAGCTTTACTTTCATCTCTTTTGGAATAAGCACTGGATCAGCTGTTACACTGATAAAAATAAACAAATAACAGAATTAGTTTTTCCAAATTCTTTATTGAAGAAGCTGGTAAACACTTTTGGTAAATGTACTGTAGGCCTGTTCCTTTAGGGTTCTAACATCTATATGAATAAAAAAAAGGTTTCGTCTGCACATTGGTTAGAACTCTTTAATAATATTTTTACATTTTATATATTGAAGGACCTGAAACCAGTTCCAGAAATAGATTTGTATCTCTGTGTGTCTGTCTGTATGTCTGTCCAGTCAGATTTTGTCACAGCATCATGGAAAAAACTGGCTGGACAGAATTTAATGAAACTTTCTTTAGTTTCTTTCTTTGAGTACTTTGGTATGTGCCTGAAGTTAAACCTCTGCCATAAATGAAATCCAAATGTTGAGTGGAGGTGAAGTTGAGCAGTTATGTGCCAGATTAGAAACTGCAAGTTTTGACCTTGTTTTACACATGCATCAAACTGTGGCTGCGTCTTGAATCGACCGCTGGACAGAATTTAATAAAATTTTGGCATTACTTAAGTATTTTCCTGAAGTTTAACCTGCACCTGCCTGTAGTGCTAGGTAGGTTTGGGCAGCCTTTTTTCTCCTTAAGAAGTGAAATTATAATTTAAAAACTGCATTTATTATTTACCCAGACTTTCTTTGTGTAATATATATTTTTTTGATAATCTGAATCATTTAAGCGTGACAAATATGCAACAACAACAAAAAACACACAGGTAGAAATACTTTTTTACAGCACTGTATAATAACCAATTGTTATTTACGTACAATTGTTTTAACTGATCTTAAAATCTCCTGTTGTTTAGAAATGGCTCTAAGAGAAAATCCTGACTTAAATCTACATTGTAAAAAAAAGCTGCCTCAAAAAAAAAAAAGTTTAGTAACAAGTTGCACTGCTTTTTTGAGTTTTTTCCCATTTTTAGAGAAATTTGCTGGCCAAACAAAGTATTTCACATTGCTGTTTAGTTCAAATTGCTGTTTAGTATGTTCCTAGTTCAAAATCTTAAGTTGACTTGTAATTTAATATTTCTCTAGGGTTGACTTAACCCAACTTTTCATCTACTCAAAAAGAGGTAGGTTGTCTCCCATTTTAGCCCATTGAAGTTGCTGGTTCAAGTAATTGTTTTTCTATAAAAACAAATTGGCCTAACAATATTCGGCCAATAATTAAATAATTAAAACACAAATTTTAATTAAAAAGAATATTACTTATTCTTCCAAAACTAATCAAAGTTAAAACAGTGATTTGCCTGAAATGGGAGAATAAATGTTCTATTTTGTCTAAAGGTCAATAAAATACCTTGGTAACACCAGATGCTTATCACTCTCATACTGATTTCTTTATATTACAATATCATAAAGTGTTTGTTTTTTTTTAACTTTATTTTTTTTTTTTTAACAAAGAGGTAAAGTTTTTTTCCCCAAATGTGATAGACACAAAAAAAAAGAAAATTGAAAAGAAAAGAAAAAGTTTCTGTGAATCTGAGGGGAGCATGTCTCTCCAAGTCCGATAAAAATAATTTGAATGGCTTTATAGGTGTACATCCAGTCCTTTTGGAATTCAATGTTCAGAGCACAGACCTGTCCAAACATCTTTTCTAAAGCTAAAAGCTTTCCCGCAGCCACTTCAACAGCTTGTTCACGCTCCTCCAGTAGCTTTAAAGGCTCTGACCCAATCCTCTGCTGCAGCCCTCTGGTTAAAGAGAAGTCTTGTAAAGGCAAAGATAAATACATTTCACAGATTATCTATTTATGATACAAATTTAAGATATTAATTAGGCTATAGACCACGGGAGTTTGTTAAAGTTGCTGGAATTCTAATAATGTGTTAAAGATTTTGTTTCATATTTATAAGAGTTTAATATTTTTAGGAGTTTTACTTTGTCATTCTCATGAGTAACATGTTTATACTCATGAATATAATATTAACAGTCTAAAATAACCTGTAAACTAACTGAAACAGGATTTATTTAAACAAAATAATAAATATTTACCCAGAATAAAAAGTCCACAAAACGGCCATCTTCACCCCTTTAATACAGCTTCAGTCTGGCAGGGGGACGGGATGAGGGTCTTATGAATCACATGATTGCATTTCGGTAACGGTAAATTGCTGGCTCAATTTGATTTTTTTTTTAGTTTATTCAGTTTGTGTTTTCAAAGTTTAAAAGAACACAATTTTACTTGTACCACTGTAAGAAATACTACTGTAAGAAGTTGCAAATACCCAACAATTTAAACACACAAACGTTACTTAAATAAATTATTTAAATAAATAAAATCTTTTGTTCCAAATTCATGTTGTTCAATCATTTAAAAAAAATAGCTTCTTTGAAAAAAAAACTACTTTTAAACTTCAAATGAGTAAAACATCTATGTTTGATAGTTTTATATTTATAATATTGTAATAAGAGGAAACTAGTTTATATTGAAGGAATTTTCACTAAATACTACATACTTTTTGCATTATATGAGTTATATTTGCTTGATTGTTAAAATGACTTGGCAACAAGAATCTGTCCCTGATCATATCCAGTGTCTCTGGTCATCAGGTTG
This sequence comes from Clarias gariepinus, assembly GCF_024256425.1. Lineage (NCBI taxonomy): Eukaryota > Metazoa > Chordata > Actinopteri > Siluriformes > Clariidae > Clarias > Clarias gariepinus. The sequence continues at coordinate 19,965,506 of NC_071106.1, forward strand.
CTATCCATGTGGGCATAGCCTCAGGAGCCAAATGCATTATTCTGGAACAGACAGGCAAGAACAGTGGCTATAAGGACAGAGATGCGTGTGGCGTCTGCCCAGTTGATAACTGCTGTATTCGAGAAGGGGAAGAACGACTGGACTCCATCATAGACATGAGGTTAATTGCCAAGTGCTTAAAAGGACTTGGACTGGATGTGATCTACTCTAGGGATGCTGGGAGGTTTGTGCTTTATTTGTAGAGTGATTACAGATTGTTCTGTTGCAATATATTCTTGCCATTTCAAAGTTTAAAAGTTTTAAAATTTAAAATTTAAAAGAAAGTTTAAAAATTATTCAGTATGTTAGTACAATGTGCAATTTATGTGCAAATATGTGTTTTCTTGTTTTTGCAGGTATTTGTGTGATTTTGTACACTACCTCTCCCTCCATTATGGGCAGAGGAGAGCAGCACTCATTCATGTGCCTGCCTGTGGCAGTCTGGCAAGCCCAGAACAACTGGTGCCTCAGCTTCAGACCATTATTCAGGTCATGTTATGCCAGCTTGACCCACAAAGGATTTGACCTACAGTAAAGCATCAGAATGCAGATGCAGCCAGTATCTCATGAAGCAATATATATAGTGCTTAAATAGTCTGAAAGTTTTATAAAGACAATACATAAAACTCAGCACAGGCATTTTATCCCATTCACTTTTTTAATTCAAAATTTAAGAAAAAAAAGAAAATACATGAAAATTCTTCAGATACACATTAAGCCAATGTCATGTAAAAAGTATACCATCTGAACTAGAAGTGAGGAGAAAATAAAAAGCGAGGAGGCCTCAGATACATAATTTACGAGAAGACAAGTACCAGTCGAGCTGTTTCACCAAATCAGTTTCTATCAATCAGTTCAATAACAGAGATAAGAGTTCCTTGCAAAAAATAAAAAAAAACCATTATTATTAGTGAAAATATCTCAGTACAGTAGAACAAGGCCCCTTTACATTTTATTTAACTATTTTCATTTTATTTTGTATTTTTTCAATCCGGAATGCCAAGCAAAATAACAGTGCCTGGAAAATGATGTATATAAAACCTCAAGCTAATTATTGCAATTAAAATGCATCTATGCATCTTCTCTAAACCTGAGGTTTTGTATTCTGAGGAAATACAACAAAAATTAATGATACTTGAAAAAAGGAAAAAAAAAATCAAAACAAACCAAACTCTTTCAGTCAATCGATCTTCAGGTATGCAAAGAACGGTCACTGCAAGAAGCGCTATATCTACTGTAAACGTTTCTCTTAAAAAAAAAAAATCTAGTCATGTTAAATCTCTCTCATGACTACCCGTAATCTACTGGACATCACTGTCCTATTTGTGTCTGTGTTTCTGTAGTAGATTTGTAACCTACAGTTAACTAGGGACCTTGGCAGCATTCAACAAAAACTGACATTCACTTTGGAACAAGCCAACCCTTTTGTCCATTTCATTACAGAAAAACAAACAAACAAATAAATATCACTGATCTATAGTAATTATTTTTTCTTAATATAAAGACATCAAAATCTACATCACTACATCTACATGTGATACACTCCCATCCATATACATATGCAACAACACAAGTACAAGGCCTTTCAAAGAATGGTGATTTGGATTAACATCTTGTCCCATTAGGAACGCCATTGATTTTTTTTCTTTTTTTCCATCCTATTAGATTTTTTTCCAGCAATCTGATCTCCCAACCAGGTCTCCCCATCACTGGCCACATTTTTTAGCCCTGAAATTCCTCTTACAGAAGACTACTACGAATAGAGAGTAAAAGAACATTAAGTGCTACGAAGCAGAACTCAGAGTTGGTGAGATGTTATGGATGGCAAAGGTTTTTGTATGCTTTAAAGTCCTTTGCCAAGTGTGAAACCTACATCGGTGGTCTAATGCTTAGTTGACTTTAGTAAATGGATGTTTGGAAAACCATTCTGCTGAGACCGAGCACCTGTCCAAAGCTCAGAATAGCCAGTTGAAATGAAGAGGCCTTGAAACAGACAGAGGAGCAGCATATTGGGAGCAGCATTACAGAAGAGAGATACAATAACTGAGACACTTCTGTATTTCTTGATATTTAAAAAAAGGACATGGGAGAGGTTATTGTGTGAAATGTCTGGAGGAAACAGAAGGAAAAATTAAAACCAAATCAGCACAGCATGCAGTAACATCGTCTGTAGAAGGCCAAATACTTAAATACTCGATTTCCCAAAAGCACATACTTCGGTGCATATTTGATGTTTTAGAACATATTGAACCACTTAGTTGAGATTGAGTTTCTTACAAGCACAAAAATGTGTAATGTACATCTTAGAATTTCTTATAGAGGAACATCTTATAAAATAATCATTATTTGCTGAGATAATGATAATGCCAAACATATTTTAATGAAAACTGGCTCAAGACCATTTAAATATTTGGCTGTGTCTCCGGGTGTTAAGCGTTAGTAGAACGGTGAAGGAATGATGCAGTGGTACTTTTATAGCTGAAAGTGAAACAGGTCTGATCAGTGCTATCGCAGCCATTCTGAAAGAGCCAAATCAGACTAAAAAAAAAGGAAAAAAAGAAAATCACGTTAGTATGTCTGCTGCAGGATGTTAGAGTTAGAGTGGGGGCAAATGTGACTACAGAACTGCTCTCTGTCACTGCCAAAGCTTTAACACTTAAACAGAATGAGATGATATTTATAGATCAAGAGTCACGCATTGTGACTGTTTCATGCCTGCATCATGAAATATAACGTTGGCCAAACAAATAAAATCAATGCAAAATAGTGGTTTAGCTGGCTATACACACTGATTTTATATATATTTAAAAAATCGAATTGTAAATGCTTTGGAAATTCAACAGTTTGTGTTGAGGCAGGAAATCAATCACAGCAGTATTTGAATAAAACCATGAATGCCATGAATGGTCAAAGCCAGCTGCATGATTTGAGGATTCCTGGTTGCAGAAATCACGTTATTGAGTAAAGAGAGAGGGTGGCTAATTCTGTGTGCGAATTCTCTGTCCGAAATATTATATACTACGTCCTTTTTACTTCTGCTATAAACACGTGAGCCACTTCTACTTTAATTTTCATCCTTGCATTAAGGAATTGTATTTATTAATTTAATTCCAACATTAGTCCATAAAATAATGTTCTTTTCATAACAGTAAAAGAGCTTCAGGCTTTTATGATGTGGGATGCAATTTGGAATGGTTGTCATGCTGCACAGCCTTCCTCTCTCCAGTCCTCTGAGAGCATGTGGTTTGTGATGCTGATGAGGTTTTTCGTCTGGAGACTGAGGTTTGTCTCCAACAGACGTGAGAAAATAGTGAGATTTTTTGTAGATTTTCTTTTTATGCACATACATACATAATAAAAAAAAAAAAAAGAGTGAGGTAGATAAATGCGTCAAGGAAATGAAAAATAAAGTCCCCCAGTCATGACATCATGGAAAATACAAATAAAAACTTAAATACATTGGGCCATTCATACAGTGATTTAGGTAAAAATAATAATAGAATAAATAACCCTACAGAAGAGGAGAACAGCCTTCTGTGAAGGGACAAACTACACATGGGCAACACTTCCCAAAGTACAAAGAGAGATCCTTCAAAAAAAACGAGTGTTTTTAAAAACCAAAAATGAAGCGCTTTCATCGAAATAGAGTTTAACCCGACCGTGTCTGTATTTGGTTTGCAGATGTTTCATCAGAGAAGGCTGCACCCATTGAATGCGAGCCTATGCTGAGTCATGTTGGAGAATGCAGCCTAGAGCAGCATGACGAGCGGTTGGGCTTTGTAAGGCAGGACCTAAAATGACCCAAGTAGCCCTGTCAGATGCCAAGCAATTATATAGCTGGGGTGATAGTGATAGAAAAAACACAACAAACATAAGATGCTTCTTGACTTTAAAATGAGGCACCGGGGGAGGCAGACAAATTACTGTACACACTCGTATGGGAGGCAGAGCAGCAAGAGAGAGCGCATTTACACCAAAGACAAAGCGACAGATTAGAAGGAGGAGCTGGGACAGGGATGCGTGGAAAGAGCAAAATCTTAACTCTGACCTGAGTTTCTGTTGCACCTAGAGGGCAGGACTTGGTGCAGTGCTAGACAACTGGTACAAGGGTGCCAAAACTACTCACACAGACCAAGGGCATCTTAAAAAATCTACACAAACACAATAATAATAATAATAATAATACATTAAAAACAGGTGATGGATTGTATGTGGCAATCTAAACAACCTCTCAGTGGAAGGGGAAAAATCTGTTTATTAAATATAATTTTTTTCTTCTTTTTTGTTTTTCGTTCATTTTTTGCTAGAAGAGTATAAAGCATAAGAAAATGGACTGTAGTGGAGATCATAAAATATTAAACCTGAAGGATTTCTTTATATATATATTTATATATTTATATATATAAAACATCCTTGAAGAAAAAAAGGATAAAATAGCAGCTTCTTTCTGTACAGACAAAGAACATCGGAGCCGTAAAAAAGGTATCAAAAGTGACGAACCAGTGATGTGTGTAAATGATCTGGCGGTCTAACATACAACTGTAAGACCTTCATAGAATTGGCGGATTTGTATCGAGACAAATGACTAGTTGAACAAAATACCTGCTGTGTACAATGCCTCAAAGTCTTTGCAAACTGCCGATCCTTTTAGCGCAAACCGTTCGCTTTGTACATGAGGCGATTTCGACGGCCTCTTATCTGGCTCAGCACTTTGGAGCATGTACTTCGTCTTCATTTGCTGTCAGACTGTTTTGATGTCACTTGAAACAACACATTGAGGCAGTGCATCTCTCGGATGCTGGAGTGGACACGGTCACGTCATGGTAGGACAGTCGAAGCTACGCCGGAGGGAAGAGCAGACCGACTGCTTTCACCAGGAACAAAAAGCATGAGGCCAGTGTAAGAGCTAAAGTTGCTTGACTTCAATACTTTCTCGTCCAACCAAAAATTTGGGAAGTAAGCAGGGAACATAAACATTCTGATTAATAAATATGAAAAAGTAGTATTGATTTGGCAAACAAAGAGAAACAAATCAGCGGTTACTAAAAAGTTGGAGCGGATGACAGCTTGCTCGACCGGACAACAGTTCTAACGTAAGAACAAAGCTATCCTAGCAGAGATGCTGACTACTCTACCATGAAAGAGAAATGTGACAATAAAGCGAGTGAGGCAGAGATGTGCAGCATTGCAGAGAGGAATGTGTGTGTTTTCTTCTACTGCAAAACCCCACATACACCTCTAGGCTTGCGCACACACACATACACACACACACACACAGACACACACATACACACACAAGCCCTTTAAAAAGTGCTCAGAAGTTGGGCTTGTTAGCTGATACGCAAAAAATTCTTTTTAAATACAATTCTCTGGCCGAGAAAATGCTTAAACCTCTTTAAACTTCCTCTAGGAAAAAAAAAAAAAAAAAGCAACAAAATATGATACAAAAGAAATTACTGCTGCAGCTCCCCAGTGTGATGGTTATGCGAGTCCTTTTAAATATTGCCAGAGCTTTACGCAGCCTTTCTGTGTCCCACACGTAAAATCATCCACTGGGATGGATTAAAAAACATCAAATAATAATAACCATCATAAAAATAAGTAAGCAATGTACTGATTTACAGTAGGACATTGTCTATCATTGTCGAAATGGACTCCATCTTTGCTCCTTGAGTTTATCTCATCGACCAAGAGGGAAAAAATTGTACATGTGACCACAAAACATGGGTAAGGGAAGTTACAGAATACCGTGTGCACGTGGGGGCAATTCAGCAGGCCGACGACTGCGGCAGCGGAAGCGCTCGTTCGTTTTTGCGGCTGCCGTTCATGTGCGCGTACGGCTGTGTGTTATCGAAGTGCGAGTCCAAGGCTGGAGATGCTGTAGAGGAAGAGGGCGAGGTGGAGGGTGTAGGGACCGAGGTGCAGGTCATAGGGGCGGAGGGCAAAGTAGCAGTCTCGGTAAGCCCCTGAGAGGAGGGTGGAGTCAGGGTGGAAGCAGGGTCCAGCGGGATGTTCTCCATGTTCTCCACCTCCACGTCGAGCTCCTCGGTGTCCGGTGGCTTGTTCTCGTCACTGTAGAAGAAGCTGACGTCACTGAAGGATGGCTCTAACTCCTCCTTGATGCTGCTGATGATCTCCAGGAAAGAGGGACGCATCTTGGGATTGTACTGCCAACACATGCGCATCAGCTCGAATCTGTCAAACAGAAACGTGCATTAATACATGCATCTGAATAGAGGCTAAATAGATCATTTACAATCACACATGTAATGTTATAACTAAAATATATAATATATTTATATAGTCTCAATATGCAATGGATGTCTGATAGACCAACTTTTCCCCCTCATTTAGTGGGTATAAATTCGGGAAGGTGAAGCCTGGGCTCCTTCAAGACATGTAATACCAGCCACTACCTACACAACTATTAGTTGCCCTACTGGCTAAATAACTATTGTCAGATATCACTTACTCTCTCTCATCTTCTATACCGCTTTATCCTGTATTCAGGGTTGCGGGGACCTGCAGCCTATCACAGGAGACTTAGGGCACAAGGTAGGGTACACCCTGGACAGTGTGCCAATCCATCGCAGGGCACACACACTCACATACTTATTCACACACTATGGGCAATTTGAAAACACCAATTAACCTAGCCTACATGTCTTTGGACTGTGGAAGAAAACCGGAGTACCCGGAGGAAACCCACCAAGCACAGGGAGAACATGTAAACTCCATGCACACAGAGAGGGAATCGAGCCTGGCCGGGAATCGAACCAGGACCCTGGAGGTGCAAGGCGACAGTGCTAACCACTACACCACCGTGCCACCCTGTCAGAGATCAGATATGTCTAAATACATCTCTGTAATATACTGTACATATTAAAAACCTAAAAGTAAAATAAAGAATCTAGGACAAAAATGCAAGGTTTCGCGTTCAGAATCGTAATTCAGGACAATTACTATCAGGTATTGTAAAGTAAAATGGACCATTTCACTCGCATCAAATGATGCTTGCTCAACAGGTGGCAGTATTCACCAGATCTCTGTGAAACTAAGCACAGTGCCTCCAGAACATTTTGAGGACACGGGCCATAAAGCCTACATGTGCTGTTATGACACACATGCCCTCCCAACTGCTGAGTCCATACAGCCAATCATGATAAGCTGACAGCCTCATAAAAAAACAGGGTCATTACAGCTCAATGTGGTGCGGCAGCACTCACATCTTACACAAACAAGCTAAGAATATCTGTCCAGCCCACCGAAATAAACGGCTGTGGCTCAGCTGTGGAGTAACAGGCCCTCTACAGCCTCACTGAGACATATCAGGGCACGCGCCTCAAGTCAAGCAGCGCACCATAATGGGGGAGGCTGCTTTTTTAAGATCGCCATTGAGGGCTCCTGAAAAAGTTAATTATACTGTTGGGTTTAAACGGGGCATAGCCAATTGATGACAGTAGTCGCTGGAGCCAGGCTTGCACTCGTGAGTTTCTCGTCCTGTCTGCCCTTTGCTTGGATCACACAATTCTCTACAGGAGTCAGTGCGTTGATGTCAAATCAAAAAATAGCGGGCAATGAATGGATGTCACTTCAGAGTGACGAGACGGTACATTCTCACTTGACAGAATTAATACGCCAATGCAGATCATGCAGAGTTCAAATAGAATTGTGATTGCAATATTCGTCTTCTATTATCGTATTTATTTTGAATAAATATACTTCTGAAAAGGAGAATACTGAATACTGTTCAGAAATCTGCAGTGACAATAACAATGTTATATAGTGTAAATTCACATCTCATGCACATCACTATTGCTTCTTTGGTAAGTACTGTAAATGACAGGATATGATTTAATAGGCTTTGACAGATATGTCAACTTTGCTAATAAACAGTAGGCTTACCCAAGATTCTAAATGAACATGAAAATCGAATAATTTACATAGCAGTTAAAATATGAATACTTACTTACTTATTAATCCATATCAGTTGTACGGCAATTTATAAATCATAATTACTCACTTTGTAACTCATTCTTTACACCGCTTATCCTTTATAAGGTTGTGGATGGCCTGAAGCCTATCTCAGAGGATTTGGGACATTGGGCCTACACAGTGTGCCAATCTATTGCAGGGTACAAGCCTACTCACAAACTGCAGGCAATTTGGAAATGGCAATTAGCCTACTCCCCATCGCTTTGGACTGTGGGAGGAAACCAAAGTACACGGAGGAAACCCACCAAGCACAGGGAGAACATGCAATTCTATGCACACCTATCCGAAGACTCAAACCTTGACCCCAGGGGTGTCTAATGCTAACACTACATCAGTGTGTCGCCTTAAAATAAATAAGTAGTTTTTTTTTTATTGATTTGAATTAGACTGGATTGATCATAGACTACTAATAAAAACATCCCCATAGGAGAAAGTTTTTAAAAGCTGGAGAAAACCCACGAGTACATCAACGACCTGCCACATAGGCAGTACACCAACTTCAGCACTGAACCAGAAACCTGGAGCTGTGAGGAGACGTCGCTACCCCCAACACAACCCTACAAAGTATCACCTGTGCTAGAACTAAGTTGCATTCGTTTTTAATGAAGTCAGTAATAAAACCAGGTGAGAAGAAATTATCTGCTGCTTCGCCATGCTTAGCCACAGACCTGGGCGCATTAAATTTTTTTTTAAAAAAATCAGAAGCTGTTTTAGTAAAAGCACACTGAAGGGCCTTAAGAAGGTTTGCGTGTGTAAGGAAATATAGCGCTTTATTGTGGTGGTAATGCAAGTTCGGTTCTTTCCTTCTTTCTGCCCAAATTATTCTTTTGCTAAGAGAAACGGGTCTCCATGGATGGGCTGCCATGGAAACCAAAGGTTTGAATGTGAACAAGCGCAGCCTTGCTCTGGATAGTGAGGCCAGCATTAGAGAGTCCGAAGAGAAGAGAGAGTGAGAGGAGTATGTGAGTGAAGAGAAGGACCACATACCGGGTTGCTGACATCAGCCTACAAAAGGAGAAATGCATACTGACACACAAACACACACACAGTGGTAGGTGTACCCAGTAAGTGGTGCTAATTGTCTGGATATGTGAAGCCCATCTGGAGTGGGCAGGTCATCCTAATCTGGCTGGTGAAATGGTTGGCATTCTCACACACAAGGCATGGAATCCCTTCTATGGGCTTCATCTTACTCGGTCCAGGGAGCTTTCCAAGCCTGTGGACTCCTTTTTAAGCTGTGACGTCAATGCTCAGACCTTCCCGTACAAACACTGACGTAACAGCTGCATTCTCGTGACTGCATCCATAATCAGACCATGAGCACAGCCTGGAGTATGTGCCAGAGCTGACTGTATGGAGATTCTTCCAATCTACCATAAGAATGAGTGACACTTGTGTACTGTTAGACCTGGCTATAACCACATGTATAGCTGAGGACGAATACTAATTGCTAAACCCCAAATACCAAGCACTAAATATATTTTACATATTCTTTTTTTCTGTATCACTGCAGAAATCTGATTTATCTGTTGTTTTTCAGTGAACTGAATGATATTACAAGGAAGGAAAAACTTTTTTAAACTACAGTACTTTTTAGTACTTCTTATGCAACATGGATGTGATGGTTGTCTTCTTGTCCTGCGAAAAATACATTTTTGTCAGTCACCTTAACTTTTAAAAATGTAATTTTTTTTGTGGTGGTGTAGTGGTTAGCACTGTCGCCTTGCACCTCCAGGGTCCGGGTTCGATTCCCGGTCAGACTCGATTCCTGTCTCTGTGTGAGTTTGCATGTTCTCCCCGTGCTTGGTGGGTTTCCTCCAGGTTCTCCGGTTTCCTCCCACAGTCCAAAGATATGCAGGTTAGGCTAATTGCCATTCCCAAATTGCCCATAGTGTGTGTGTGTGTGTGTGTGTGTGTGTGTGTGCCCTGCAATGGATTGGCACCCTGTCCAGGGTGTACCCTGCCTCGTGCCCTAAGCCTCCTGGGATAGGCTCCAGGTCCCCGCGACCCTGAATACAGGATAAAGGGGTATAGAAGATGAGTGAGAGTGAGTAAGTGTAGCCAACTCAGACCCACCACTGTTAGGGCACTCTGCCCTCGAGAAGACAACTAGGAACATAAAAGGATGAAGACTATCATGTGCTTCTCATACAGTTTGTGTATGAGTATCCCTTGAGAGAGCATTACCAATCAGCTCTCTGAACTCCTGGCTGTGGAATGCTGAACCATCACTCGGGAATCAAACTTGCAATCTTTGGATGACAGTGATATAGCAACACCTACAGTACTTTCCCACTTGCTGGCTTAGCATTTAATCATTAGTTTATGCGTATAATTATGACAGTTTAGAGTAGTTATGCTATGATTGTTGCGATATGGTGAGTGCTCGATGAAGTAAAAGAAAGACTTACAACATATCTGGACAGTTATCCGGTTTGTCCAGCAGGCCTCCCTCCATGACGAAGCGCAATACCTGCTCATTGGACATACCCTGGTAGGGCTGCTCAGCAAGGGTGGCTATCTCCCACAACACCACACCGAATGACCTAAAGATAACAGAGAGACAGACAGAGAGAGAGACAAAGAGAGCAAAGCACAATTAACTGCAGCACTCAGACATGCATGCACACAGTCCCTCTAGCTCCTAAGTGCAGCGCTGGTAAATCTTAAGCAATTTCCCTCTGGGATTAATAAAGTTATTTGAATCTTGAATCTTGAATCTGTTCTTCACTTACATAACCTGATCCACTTCGAAGGCATGAAAACAAGGCCATTTAAATGTGAGGCAGAACATAAACCACAAATGCAAAAAAAAGCCACTAAATTCTATGCTAGCCTTTAAGGTAAAAGTTCAGCAGGTCACTGGGGTGGGTTTTAGATACGTCACCTAAAAAAAAAAAAGGTTTCTCATGTGCGAGCGCTACAGTACTGTATATAAACACAACTCCGTCCATACCACCCATTTACTATAATGACTACTATTTTTATTTCTGTGCTGCATTTTTCTTGGCTACGTGCTCTTCCTGAATAAGCCTATATGTTTTTAAGCAGCAGGAAAGACAGAACAGCAGTGAGGCAGGACAAGCACACGTACACAAATAGCTCTCTCACACAGTTCTCTGTATTGCTAGTCATTATTCATTAACTCTCCGTGGACACGTTTTCCGCACTGGCCCAAGATCTGAGGCGCAGCTCCCGCGCTCTTAAAATGGGCCTGTTATAACAGTGACTTGTATCTAATTGGCTGCAACGGAACTGTGCTGAAAAGCGAAACCACAGCAAAGCCGGGATGGTTTTAGGAAGGAAGGAAAAAGGCAAGGAACAAATGAAGACACCTAAGGGTGAAGTTTATATGAGCATGTCTCCAGAAGACTTCAAAGGCATCGCATCCGGTACAAAGACGGGGCAGTGGGTTTGGTGCTTTCACCCGTGAGCCCATCATTACTGCACATCTGGAGGATGTTAAAGATACAGTACTGCACCAAGTTGGTGTAACACACACACAATTGGGAAACTGCACAATAACAATGGTCAATGTTTTCCATTGGCTATGTTGAGTTAAGGTAATAAAATAAAGTGACACAAACTGTGGGCAATCTGGGGAAGTTTTTACTGGCTGGATTTGAATTAATGGTTGGTGATGTAGTGTTTGGTATGAATAAGTCATTAGTAGCAGAAAAAAGCAATACATAAAAATATTAGCACCTCATAGATCCAGGCTGTTAGGAAATGGGAGCTGTGGAAGAGTTTGTGTGCTTTCATTTCTTAAAAAAAAAAAATAGATGTGTAAAGAGGGATGTGTCATTTAGATCCGATTCAGGGTTTGGTCCCGTCACTCAAACAAGCACATACAAACACATTCACACGTGCACGCTCACACACAACCGGTGAGGACTGTGTGTAGACATAACAGTGGACAAATGGCCCGTACCAGACATCAGAGTTTGTGGTGAAGACGCCATCTTTCAGAGACTCGGGGGACATCCAGCGGACCGGCAGAAGTCCCTTGCCTCCTTTCCGGTAGTAATCTGTCTCATAAATGTCCCGTGTCATGCCAAAATCTGAATAGAAGGGAAAAAGGGATGTGATTGATGAGAGAGCATGATATAGTGGTTCGGATGCTGTCAGGGCTATTGCATCAAAGTCCCAGTAAGATTTATTAGACTCTTCCTGAGAGCCCTTAATTTTGAATAAAATACATCATTTGGGCTGCTGAAGAGTTGTAGAGTGTGTGTAAACATTAATCACCTCCAATTTTGACAGTGAAGTCTTCGGCCACCATGCAGTTCCTGGCAGCCAGGTCCCGATGGACAAACTTGTTTGCATTGAGGTATGCCATGCCGTCGGAAATCTCACCAGCCATCTGAATCATCTTCTTCAGTGGTGGAAGGGCCTGGCTGCACGAACCTTGCTGCAGAGCCAGAGGAAAGAATACGTCATGGACATATAGTGCGAAATGATTACAACTTCCTTTTCATTTTCATTTAGTCTCGTTGTTTCTCCCAGAATGCCTTTGTTTGGGCACCACAGAGAAAGATACTATAATGCATTAAGGATAAGGACAAAATAAAGAACTTTGAATAAAGCTTTGAGTTCTGGCCAAACATATCTGGTTATGAGTCCACTGTCCTCTTAATACTGTTAACACTTACTGTTTAGAACAACAGGCACAAGAATGGCTTTACAGAAAATGATATACTCCATGTGAGCACAATATTTACGGTTAAATAAAGCAGTATATAACACTTTCCAACACTAGCAACACATCTTGTGCAATCTCCAGTGAGACCATTTTATTCTACTGTGCACTCATGAAGTTTGTGTACTTCTGTCTTCATGGCAACGTTGGTGTCCACGTACTTTTGGCCATACAGTGCATCAAGGTGCACAACTAATTAATGCTTGAAATTGGAAAAATTTAGAATCACAATCACGTTTGTGACGTTCTAGCAGTTCTATGCAGGCAAAACATGTCAACAATAGAAGTTGGCTCCAATACCTTTTCTGAGCGCAGAGAGCGCAGGTAGCTCTTCAGGTCACCTCGTGTCATCAGCTCCATGATCACAAGAGTGGGCTGGCCTTGTGAAACGACTCCCAGCAGTCGTACCTTGCACAATCACAAAATAGGATCGTTACACTCACCAGTGGTCACTCTCTTTCCTGTAGCTCATGTCCTACAATGAATCTGCTCTTCTGTCAACTACAACCAAGACGAGTCTTGGGACAACTTCTTACCACATGATGACAGTTGAATTCCTTCATAACAGAAGCTTCGTTGAGGAATTCGATGCGTTCACGCATGCTTGCTGATTCATTAACTGTCTTGATGGCCACCCTGGTCTCAGGTTCATCCTTTACCACACCCTTGGCAATGCCCTCATAAACCATGCCAAAAGAACCCTGGCCCAGCTCTCGACACAGAGTGATCTTTTCACGAGCCACCTCCCACTCATCTGGCACATACACTGGGCACAAAACAAGGTGGTTTGTTAAAAACATAATTCCCACCATAGTGTTAAACATAAAGCATTTACTTGTCTGTTTACTTTGCCTTGGGTGAAACAGATGCTTTTTACACTTCATATTTTTTTATTTAAAAAAGTGAGTGGAATGTGGGTATGGTAAGGAAAATATGGTTTTAAAAAAATTAACATCCATGCAGTAATGCCATCTATTGTGTCGATTGATGAGTTATGTGAAGAGTATCTGAGTTTAAGTGGCATCTGCACAGTATATACCAGAATAATGCTTTTTGCTATCTTATGAATGTATGCTTAATGCATTAGTATCAATGAACTAATATAATTTTAATGGAGGCAAAGCAATACTTACTCTCAGCTGCGCTGAAATACTCTGGGTTTACAGAGGCATAGAGAACTCCATTTCCCAATCTATCACTGTTCCTGTGAAAGGGTGCAATAGTACAGTATATCCGGGTTACATCAAAATGACATTAATATCATTGCAGTGCTCCAGGTTCCACAAATAAACTCCTCACCTCTTTTTTTTGACGAAGACGACGGTGATGATGAGAATCACAAATAAGATCAGCACTATGACAGGTAATGTAATGGCTAAGTAGACCATACCATCATGGACTTCTGTAAAAATAAATAACAATCCCAAAATGAGACTAAATATACTTGAGTGGATTATCAATACTAATATAAATACTCTGCGATTGGTCAAAAAAGCTATATCGACCCTTATGTTTAGCATGAATTATATAATGAGAGTAAGGGAGTAAGGGAGTGTGATCGAGTGGCCTACGTTGGGATTGAGGGACGTAGAAAGACACTGGATCAGTCCAGGATCCATTTCCCGCTAGCGAGGTTGCCCTCACACGAACCGAGTAGTTGCCGAAACCCAGGTTGGTTAGCCGTGTTCCTTTAAGCTCCCGGTACTGTTGCCGCGACACACACTCATGTTTCTCAGGCTAAAAGTAACACAGACACGAACATACAGCCACTTTCAGTCTATGCTCGTATTGTGAGCGGTATCAGCGGGTTAGACATTGCTACTCACCTCTGAGCCCTGGCGATACTTGAGTTCATACATAAGGATGAGGCCACTAGGTTGTGTAGGCTCTGACCATCTCAATAAGACTGTCCCCTCTGTCCTTTCAACCATCTCAGTGGTTACCGGATCAGGAATGTTGTCAGCTTTTCCTGGATGAACAAATACTGCTGATCAATAGAAGGCTGATTATATAGGCAACAGGTAATGAGCATTGCTCGTAATCCCCAAATACTATTCCTTAAGTACACAACCTAGCCCAGGACTCCTAGTGAATCCTGAATATACCATCATTGTTGCTTTATTAATGATGGGCACAGGAATGGCTACTTAGCACCATTGACTAACTGGCATAAGAGTATGATTAGTTGTAAAAAAAAAAAAAAAAAAAAAAACAAACAAAAAAAAACAAGATCAGTGGCTTTAAAATCTAAGGCTTGAAGCTTTCTGCCAGTACCCACAGTCAGAGTATTTTCCTCAAAGACCACAATGTGACCTGGAGTGATGCCAACAGGCTGAATGGCCCCACCTGCAGGTTTGGTCCTGGAGAAGACGAAGGCAGCTGCACTGCATCGCTGGACCTCATAGTTGCACGCGTGGATGTCTATACGGTAGACAGTGAATGGTTGCAGGTTGAAGATCTCCATGAACTCAGTCTGAGATGTGGCTTCTGAGAATGGATACACTTGCTCTACGGGTTCAGGTTTGGACACGTTGCTTTCAGACGTTGTCTTGTTCTGGCCCAAGTCTCGTGCTAATGTTTCATTAGCGACCCCAAAAACATCCCGACGACGTCTACTGTTGTGAGGTCTGAGTGACAGAAGGGACAGAGCGGAAAGGGAGCGGAGAGAAGAGGAGAGAAGAGAAGGGGTGAGAAGTGCACTCTTCATATGGTTTTCCAAACACACAAACAGTTCAAAAAGCACCACTTGCACTACTTGTGATCACAGTGATAGGAGATACACACGTTGTGGGATTTAATCTAGTGTACTGTGTAAAAGTCTCGAGCCATCCCTCATTTCTTTATATTAAATTCAATTAAAAGTTGACCAAATTAAAGAAACAAGAACAAACATTTTGCTTTGGCAGGTTGCAAAGTGCATAAAGTGAAAAATGCAATGAAAAAAAAAAAAGTTGTTTATGTAACAATTTCAGCAGCAACCTCATTTCCCCTCTCGTCTGTTCGATCCACTCAGCATTCAGTATTGTCAGTATACTAATCACTAGCCTAATCTTCGACCATTATCTGCACCTGTTTCTTACTGGTTCATGCCTTAAGTTAGATATATTTCATGCTTGGATGATACATAGATAACTGTGTGGTATAACAAACAAAAAAACTGAAACTGGTCAGGTAGCAGGACTGGACTTAAAACAATTCCATATTCCAAAAATGAAATAAAAAAATCCTTTAAGATCTCCATTAAAAAGATAAGAAAGTATGGATTGGAGGCAAAATATGAAGAAATGAGGGAGCATTAGACTTTTGCGCAGTAATCTATCAGGTCTATAACATGCTAGAATGCATTATTCACTGAAGCTGAACTATGCAATGCTCTAATGCTGAAACAATTCTCCACCCAACCCCAAATACCCTTTAAAAAAATACTTTATTTATTCAACCGTACACCTATAGACAAAAAGTAAAAAGTCTAAGATTTATCATTAAAGGTTTCTTTTACTAGGAATTACATGAGTAAATAATATAGTTTATAGTTATGTACTTCTGACGAGCACAAAAGTAATAAACACCTACTGACCCATCAACCAAAATCCAACCGTATGAGCTTTAAAACATTTTGCAGCGGAAATAAAACACAAAGCCACAGCTTGAAATGAAATGATGCATTTACTCCATGTATCTCTCCTCAAAGCGCGGAGTGCCTGCATGTGTGGTGGTGGTGAAGCCGATACCACCTGGCACTGTATATTACACTCATGCAACACCAAAGACTACGGTTTACCAGCTGTTAACTGAGCCACTGCCACTTCACAGATGAAGCTAAAGTGCAGCAGCCGTGGCCTTACCTAGCTCCATCTTTAGGTGACATGTACCGATTCGCTCGCTCAGGATCTCTGCAAAGAATTTATAATCAGACCCTATCATGGTACTGATCTCAGATACGGGAAGACACGATGGATGCGATTGAAAGTCTAAGACTGACAGTAGCGTACAGACAGAGATTGTGATTATAGAGAACACACAAATATGGAATGTGAGACGATGCACGGGTAATCAATGAAGTCCCCTTTTCAAAGGTAAAAAGAAAAAGCACAGGATCATGCTTTTTATTTGTTCATAAATAAGTATTAAAGCTCCAGGGAAGATTTATGAAGATACAGTATCTTCAGCCTGTGAACAGATGAAGTGATGAAAAGTTCAAAAGAAACTAAATTAGAAGAACACTGTTGTCTAGTATGTCCTTGCAGCATTAAGGTTTATTTCACTGTGTCATGGCAGCGTCAGCGGAGTGCTGAAAAATACTTCCCATCACCCCTTGCAAGTCGTGCACTTTATCATCTGTCATGTCACAGTTTCGTGCTATCTTTTGTCATGTATTGTATCTACTGTAAGTTCAGGGTTTAGAGGTTAGTTGCTTTGTGTCTGTTGATTTTACAGTGTTACCTCTCACGCATATTCATAGCTTAGGTTCTGTTCCTGCAAGAGTTTAGTTTTCGGTTTATAATAATGTATAATAAAGTCGAGCCTAAAACATTAAGCAAGCGTAGTGTATACTGTAGGTGGGATGATCAGGTATACACATACGTTTGGCCATATACTGTATATGTGTGGGAGTGTTTGAAACAGCATTTTATAGTTTTCCAGTAGTCACTGGTGTATCTTCTCAAGTATTCCTCAATAAGATAATCCTCTTTTTCCATCTTAACCAGAGCTCAGAGTCTCTTCAGAATACCATGCCATGCCTGCTGCTATATATATTAACCACACACACACACACACACACACTAATCCAAAAACTTTTGGTTCGAAATCCTGACAGGTGAAAACACCTGACAAAGTCTGCTGAGGAAGTGAGAATGACTCATCCAGATACACACATCCATGCTAGGCCCTGAGGGCAGACTTCACACCTGCAAACCTCAGGAATGCTTCAACAGCTTCAACACAAAGCATCCTTTGATAACTCAGCTTCCTGCTCTGAGGTGCTAGAGATGAGAATGAAGCGTACGCAGATATGGTGCTATGGGGTGGCTGTATCTCTGCTCTGTTTCTTTTCCCCTTTCTGTCCTCTGAGTGTAAAAGAGAATGCAGTCACTTCACATGTGTGATTTGAGCGATTATGGAGGCTTCCAACTGGCTTAGAGCCCAGACAGCTGATCTATGGCCATGCGGGAGAGAGGGACTGAAAGGGCACACTTTCTTCTGCTGTGTCCTCTTTCTCCCTCTCTACACTCTATCCACTGGCTCACTCAGTGGGGATCTTCCCGCAAAATTCATTAACATTCCACTTGAATGAGCTGTACATTTCCTGGCAGGCGGTCATCCCAAACTAAACAACCGCACAATAAAAGACTGTGCGAGGCAATAAGGTGGGAGGGGCACAGAGACAGACACCAAGAAAGGAAGTAAGAAAGATATCTTCTTCATTGACTTGTTGACTCACTGTCTTTCAAAAGTGCCATTCATTCCTACCTTGGATCTTCAATCTATGCTTGGTTTTGCTGCATGAATTCTAAATGCGCGATGTCTAAAGCATACACACACAGTGCTCATCACCAATATAAGAAACCTACTGAGGTGCTGCTTTGAAATGGATGCATCTACACCACTGACGTTTCAGGAGGAGGAAACCTTGCATGATTGTGTTGATTTTTTAAAGCACATAAGGCAGTAAGCTGCTGGGATATGTGCAGCTTACATTATGTCACTTAATCAATTTACTCACTCATTACTCATCACTCACTCATTACTCATTACTCAACACAACTTGTTAAACGAGCAAGGTCTTGAAATACAAGTTCTCTAGTACACATGAGCTTTGTCTGCAGAGTGTCACGCGATGGTTCTTCTCTCTCGTGTGCTGTGGGATTGTGGGTAATTGTCTCCCATGCTCAGACTCAGTGCACAAGCGTCACTCATTATAGTCAACATATATGAGTCTGTATATGGATTCAACTTGTGCAGGTAAATTGAGTACTGAACACTGGTATTGTGGGTTGACTCTTTCACAACAGCTTTCGGTAACAGGAAAATAAAAATCGTGAAAATTCGTAAACTCGTTCCGCTTGGCATCCGCTTGAAATTAAACAAGTTTTAAATGGCTCCCGGACGCACACACAAGCCAGTGTTCAGTCCGGTTCGTACGAAGCCTAAAATGCTTCATATGCCAATGCACATTTCTTGCAACATTTCAATATTGTAAAAAATTGTAAGGAAGATCAATAGTATGCCACTGTATTATGTTTACCCACCACTGCTTTAACTAATGTTTAACAGAGGGAATGTCATAACTAGCATTTTTAACCGAGTGACAATAACATGCTTTAAAACGCTGAACGAGTTGTCCTAATGTCTCACAGGGTCTGACACTGCTGCTTTCATATTCTACATCTGGACAGAAAAGCGTACAAATATCAGACATTCAGTGGACCATTGATAAAGCACAAGATGCTTTTGCAATTATCAAAGCAAAACTGAATTAAGATACATTTTACATGACAAACAGATAACAGTGTAACTGTAGGACATCATTACATATGCTTCAAAAACTAATACCCTATCCAGATGCATGCATGTGTATGTGGCTCCTCTTCTGGCACAAAAAAGAAATGTATTTGTCACTAGCAAATAAACAGATACTACAGTGCAGATGTCCTCTTGAATTCTGGCCATGGAAAGGGCATCATGGCACCTCAGACTACACAAAGCCTTATTGACTGAGCCTCGTTCCAAATTAGTCTGCTAAACCCTTGACACACGCAGCAGCCACGGCTGCCCAGACAATAACAAACCACACCTCAGAGCAGCATGGAAACTCCTGAGCTAGCTCTGATATGGGATCAGGATGCAGGCACTGTTTGTAAATGCTCGCTCTAAAGAGAAAACTGCCACAATAATGTCAGCAACAGGTCAAATGTGTATCTGTCTAAAAATGCATTTATTAATGTATGTATAATTGCATGCATTCTTTTAATTAATTTTAGTGCGATTAAGTCATACAGCCCTAAATGGTAACCTTAATTAGTGAGTGACTCCCAGATTTGCTCCAGTTTTCAGGGACAGTTTCAAAGTGAGCAGGTGAGTAGAGATCATTGTACCTGGGTGTGAATACAGAATTATGGAGGAAGTTCTCAAACGCTTTGCTGATAACACGCTCCTCTGCCACCTCCTTCATGGCTTGGTTGGTCTTGGGACACGAGCAGCACTGGCCTTTCTCATCACCAAACACGTCGGATTTTGTGGGCTTAGTGTCCTCCTCTATTTCTGACAGGGCTGAGGCAGAGATGCGAATCGGGATCTTAAGTTCTGTGGACAAAAAAAAAAAAAATCACTTTGTTAACAGAGTAGAATGAGATTGACACATGATGAGCAACAGATTTGTAATGATATACTTATAAAACTGCATGCAGAAGAAAGTGCAGGTAAAACAGGAGTACAAAACAAAATGTCACATCCACTGGCAGTAGCTCTGCATGAGGAAAAGCCCTAGGGATGATAGCTGTCTAAAGAAAATGGACAGATAGGCTTGCTGACTGGAAGTGTTAGGCAACTCAAGCATGGTAACTTTTTAGAAATGAGCTGAACAGAAAAGCATCTCAGAATGCACAAGACATTCGACATTTGATCCACTCATGTCAGCCATGAACACGAATCAGAGGATAGCCTCAGACTTAGCCAAACTGGACAGTTAGAAACTAGACTTAGAGACAGTGTGGGTGAATCTGTGCCATGATAGCCTCGGATTCAGTTCATGGCTGCTAAGAGTGGATCCCAATGTTGTCTTTTGCTGTTGCAGCCTATCCACCTCAAGGTTGATGTTTTCTGCATGATGTTATGTGTGTGCGTCTGCTCATCACATGTGTAAACAGTGATTCTTTGAGTTACTACAGTATATCCTTCCTGGCAACTTTAAACAATCAGACCACTTTCCTCTGACCTCTCTCATCACTCGACGAATGACTCAATGTTCTTGATCCATTTTCTTTTAACTCGTGCGAAATTCCACAATTACTCTATACTCAATTAGTCGATTTTCCTCATATGTTAGGTATCAACATTAACAGAAGTTCCTTCATGATTCTATGTACTGTGCTGTTGCCACGTGGGTGTCTGAGTGGATAACTGCATAAATTTGGAGTAAATCAGGTGTTCTTTCATGTTCTTCTCAAGTTTGCAAGAACACTGCGTGCAAGATGCTGAGATCATAAGTGATATTTGGAATTGATAAGAAAGAAATAAGAAAAACTAAAGGGGACAAGAAAAGGCTATTATAAATGAATAAAATAGTAAGGAAGGTCAAAAGATTTTATCGCATCTGAATGGTGTTCTTTTACCTTTCGAACAGTAGTTGTGCTGGTAGAGCTCACGGTCCTCGGGCTGCTGTTGCCAGCGGAGAAGGTAGAAGGTTGAATTCCCATTTGGGGAAATGGGAGGAGACCACTTTACCACTAGTGATGAGGACGAATTTGTATACGCGCGAGCATCCCTGGGCATTGAGGGCTCTGTAAAGTGACCAGATTTTAATGAATGTTTCCCTTTTTAACCGTGGCCATAATGCCTGGCTAGTGACATTTGCAGGATACTTGCATCACAAAATATAATATTCAGGGTTTTTGATAAGGGTCTGTTTTATTACATAAGCAGTTTTATCTGCAAGCATTTACATTAATAGTATAAAAATAAGAAGAACTGTTTCAAGTAAAGGAAATTCCACAAGACAATAAATCACATACATTTATTGGAAATAGTTACCCATGCACCCACGATACCAACACATATGGCACAGAGTTTGGGCAGCAGCTACAGTAGTTACCTACCTGAAGCTTTGGTACGGATGTAGACCACCTCGCTCTTAGCCCCCAGAGTGTGTTTATCTTCTACCACCAGGGTGATGGCTTTCACAAAAATAGCATATTGCGTCCAGGGCTTTAACGGTTGAAGTAGAATTCCCGGATTCATAAATTTGTCTGAAGGAAGGTCCACATCTACCATAGTCCAACTAGACCCACAGCCATCCTGTCCATCAAACTCTGTAATGTTCTGAAATGGCCTGTGGCACAGAAACAAATCACCAGAAGTATTTTAATTCTGCTATTCAATTTGCAAACGTTAAGATTTCTAATGGATAGGATTTGTACTGTATGATTCAATCTTTCAAAACCTAAGCTGCTTCCTGGTCTACAAAACAACATTAAAAAAAAATACAACTCCTTTGAGAGCTGTTTAGATTTCATTGTCCTAACAGCAGATTGGATCATTACAGAGCAGGAATCACATCTTTGACTTGCTAAACAGAAACAGGTTTTAAAATGTTCGGTATTTTATTCGGAAATTGAGCTTCGTCCCAGACTTTTCCGAGTAATTCAGATATGAATGTAGGCCAAAGGAAACACTCACGCTTCCTTGTAATAGACTATAAAACTGATGAGATCTCTGTAGTCAGGCGGCCGGTAGCGTTCCCAGGTCAGTTTTATTCGAGTGCTCTGGGTATTGTTGTACTTGAATTTTAGAATATGACTTTCACCTAAGGGGAAAAGGACACGAGAGAGATTTATTGTAGAGAATTTCTTTTTTTTCCACTGACAGATGGTTCAAGAAATGGAATCGAACTTCAATCTTGCTTTAGAAATGGTGACATAAATCTTGTATACTAAAAAAAAAAACTACTCACAACTAGCTCGTTCCCCGTTGTTGCGAACATCATCTTCCTCCATCTTCCTCAAGACACCTGTCTTCTCCCACATCTTGCGAATCTCGGACATACAGAGTTTAGGGTTGGAGCGGAAGAAAAGTTTACCCGCTCGGATGGTCAGGTTGTGCTGGTTCCAGTCCCACAGATGCTGCAGGTGCTGATTATCCAGTGCCGAGAATGCATACATACTATTTAAGACAAAAACATTGAGAGCAATTATTAGAGCAATGCCAAAAGGTTACTCCCTAAAAACAAGTGAGAACTTTTTATGTACCTTCAATTATTTAAAAAATGACATCATATCCATGTTTCTATATACTGTACAATCACACATTCTGATTACGTGAATCATATATGTAAGGTTCAACCCCAGTGATAATGTATGGTTAAGTACTTAAATAGGTTTATTTTAAGCTCATACCATATACAATAGGTCACATTGCAGGTATACATTTGCGGCTTGTTACTCACATGTTGGGGCAAATAGTAACATGTGAGTAACAGGCAGCAAATGTATACCTGCAATGTGACCTAGTGTCTACCCATTCATCAATGCACAGAGGTTACCGCTGACAGCACGGTTCCTACCAACTTAATTAGACAGTTATACTGGTGCAACAGCCACTAACAACCCACCATCTCTGCTGAGAACATTTTCATCAGGAAAATATCAGGCACAAATGTACAAGTTTTAATGTGCGAGTCCACTAAAGCCACAGCAAGTACATGCGGATATTGTGTTTCATTCTCACACTGAGCTGATGTGGAAGTAATCAGCACTTTGGGTATGTTTAGTTCAACAGAACATCTAAGGAATGTGGGGAATGCTAGACACACACACATACAGGCCCCCTACAAGATGAAACATGAGAATAAAGGAAGGCTTTCTCACGACCTCTTTCACCTTAGTCCTCTAAACTTCCTAAACATTTTACCTGAAGCTAAATTACTCCTCTGACATCATGCTAAGCCCAAAATTGACTCCTACATACATGTTTATGTACATATAAGTACACCGACTTAGAGGTTCTCAGCAGATTCTCTGTTTACAACTAACAAACCAGCAAATAAACTTTAATACTCTATTGCAGTTTTACAGTATATTATGCCAACATTTGGGACATTTTCTGCACTTTGCTTTCATTGGTAGGATGGTAAGTCAGAATGAGGCAAAAAAAAGAAAAAAAATCCCCAAGTGTTGTCTTCCATTTTATTACCAATCTATGAAGGTCTCTGATATTGCAGTAAAGGAAAATAAAAGTACACAAGCATATCCTGTAGGCATTATAGTTCTATTCTAGTCACCTAATAAATTGTATGTAACCAGTAAAGGTAGTCCCCAACTTACGAACATACGTAAGTTACGAATTTCTGCAGATACGAACGGACCGTGGTTCTACTTCCTGTTTAATCATGGTGGTAGCTAACGTGTATTGTACAAATAATAGACACAGTAGTGCAGCACATACAAATATTTACAATCATACATTGTACACGATGTCATATCCAAAGTATATTGTATGTGTGTGCGTGTGGAGGTGCGAGAGAAATCAGTCGGCCTGGAAGCATGATGATAGAAAATAGCTGTCCTGTAAAGTGGTCCTAAAGGAGAATAATCTTAATTTCGGAAATCTTCAACAAAACAGAATTCACAGTCCAATACAGCGGAAAACAGCTCTAAGAAAATGGTGTTCGGGATTCCCCTCGCAGAGACGACACTGTTAAATTTTGGTTAGATTAATTTCCTTTTTTTCTAAATTAGATAAATTTAGATTAATTAATTATGTTTTTTGAACACATAACCATACTTACAAATGTGCTCCCAGAACGAAATTTGTTCATAAGTCGGGGAGTACCTGTATAATAAAAGTGCATAACCTACAGAAGTCACGGAAGGTACAAAAACTGTTTGGTGTGATGTGCAACACAAAATGAAGACTTGATTCTTACTCATCTAAAAGGTCCTCTCCATTAATGTAGCGCAGACTCTTCAGGAACGTCAGGGAGCCCAGAGTGTGAGAGTGTTTGATCCGCACATAGCCCGTCACAGTTTGGATCAAACCCATGAAATTCTCTAGTTCTGAAGCAATGTTATCTAAAGAGAAGTGGAAAAAGAGATAGGTGAAAAGAATCGTTCCTGTAGTGGTCGGTACTAATCCAGTAATAAAACCTTACAGTAAGCTGCAGAGTAAGCTTATTGTACATGTGTTTTATTAGCAAATAAGTATATATGTTTTACTTGCTTTCAAAAGCACGACTGTTTGTGAAACACAACACAATAAGATAATAAGATAACTTGCTGACTCAAAATGTTTGACACAAAGTAGCTAGTGTGCCAAAGAGGATTATTATTTTTTTTACTTTGCCCTAAATACTTACTGCCTCGACGAATATTAATGTGCAGGTTGCCTTTGATGACGGTGCAGCCCTGGAGGGACTGGGCGGCGTCCACGGAGTCGATAGTTTTAGTCTCACAGACCTTATCACAGAGGCCATCACACGCGCTACAGAACATACTGTATGAGAAAAGAGAAAGTGTATAAAGGAAAATGCCAAGGACATTTTGTCTGCTACTTGCAAGACAACACTCAAATGCCATTAAACCGCAACAGGAATACTATGTGTCAGTCTTTATCTGAGGGTTGAGCACAAAACATAACTGAAAGCAAAACAAAAATGCAACTTTAGAGTACAAAGACAAAGCAAATCACGTTCTTCACCCAGGTTATAAGAGATAAAAGTGGAGGAGGAAGAGTCAGGGCTTGTCCTTTCACAAAACCGAACCACACTGCCGGCAAATCCCTTTTTACTTGGAAGTCTACTTCCTCTGTTGAATGATGTCAAAACAACACATTTTGCCTTGAGTGCTTCTATATCAGGGGATGGGTAAAGAGCTTGAACAGTCAGACATAAGTGCAGAGAACATCTGGGAAAGACGTACAAATGTCTAATTTAATACTTGTAAAGACCATGTAAAAAAAAAAGGATTTGAAAAATACAGAATTCGAAAGTAATTATTATGTAATATTATTATTTACGTATCATACTTAATATATCTGGGTATTTAATTACACCAACTGTGCACAACAGGTGCAGCATGGGTGAAAGCAGGTCCGTATGGTCCGCAGTACTGAGGAGAGAACAACGGCCTGCCAAAACCAGTCACAAAAGCACTTTCAGCAAGGAAACACATCTAATAATGTAATGTCGTCGTCTTAAACAACCTTTTATCTTCTTAACAACTGCTTCTAAATCATTCCGAATTGTATCTGAGCCGAGCTAAGTAGCTTCTAAAACAAGGCTGTGTCCCTCTCTAATGCTCTTTGGGATGTAACCCCTAAACCTGAAAAAGTGAACACATATCATTAAAGAAATTGGTTTCAAAAATCAAACCAACTACAAATACATGCTAAGAGACTCAAAACACACCTTTGGCTCTCATTACGGGTGAAACCAGGTGGGCAATCAGGCATACACTCGCCATCATGGATGACAAAGTCCACTTCGCTGGGCAGGTGGACCTGGGCGCACACCTCCTTGGTGATGCAACGCCAGCCCTCGAAGCGGTATGTGCCAGGAGGACAGTCTGGCACGCAGCGGCCCTCGTGGGAATAATGCTGGCAGGCGGCACACGCCATGTCATTCCCAGCTTCCGTACATCTCCCCAGGCACTGTGGGTGGCAACACTCGCCTGAATCTGTGCAGGCCAGACCCTCGCATTTTGGTGGGCAAGCTGAAAAACACACACAACAAGGAAAGATTAGCAGGTCAAGATAAGATGCTGGTTACTTATTCCAGGCTATAAATTTAATGCTACAATACAATTACAGCTCTGAATTTCCTCAAAAAGCAAAAACATTAGTTCAATATGTACTGTACTAATTATTATCTCCCTGCTCTACTATCAGAGTAAAGTGCAGATATTGCGCCAAGACACCAATTAATCTCAAAGTTTCTGACATTCACACATGTTTGTATTTTGCTCACTGGAGTTTGGAAGACAGCTGACTGATTAGCGATCTGTAAAACAGTCCTGGAGAGAAGGAAAGAATGAAATGGAGGGAGAGCCACTCGGAGTTGTCCTGTATGGCATGTTTGCACAGACCCCTGCTGTCCTGCGACAGCCTTCTGAAAGCGTAAACTGCTAATCAGGCCTGACTAAATAAATACTATTCCA
This sequence comes from Clarias gariepinus, assembly GCF_024256425.1. Taxonomy (NCBI): domain Eukaryota; kingdom Metazoa; phylum Chordata; class Actinopteri; order Siluriformes; family Clariidae; genus Clarias; species Clarias gariepinus. Next base: position 19,992,107 of record NC_071106.1, read on the forward strand.
GTAGGGATTGCTAAAGGCACTGGAAAGAAGGGGAAAAACTGGGAAGAGAGATGAATAGATGAAAGACAATGTACTGTCACTTCATCCACTTGAATAAAGTTTCTTCTAACAGACTTGGGAAAAGTGGCCTAGAGGCCCACAGGCAAAGCCTGGCAGCTCAGTGCGGCCCGAGAGCTTCAACATAACAGACCCGACTTTAACCTAAGTGTTTTACAGACATGACACTACACAATAAACACTTACGATATCCCCAGACAGCCTAGAAGGCGGCTGTTCAACACATGCCCGTAGGGCAAAAGTGTTATCCAAATCTCTGCAGCGGAGAAGTTAATGCATATAGCACACATAACTACTGGAATGTGATCAGATCGGCCAAACTTATCCCTGCAGGTATACTGGATTTACACTGAACAGATTTAACCATCATTTGCAATTCGTGTTCACATCAGACTCGTTTTAGGCAGAAAGAATTCACCCACCGGATAAAGAATCATCAGGTTATGCAGAGAAATACTGTATCTTTAAACAATCAATTAAACCTACCCCGGTAATCGTTTTCTCACCTTTTTGACGTCTATCCCAGACGTTCCCACTTACTTAATAAGCACCTTTATCCTACCTAGCTAGGATATTTGCATATTTTTTATGAGAAATTAGATCACAGTCATATTCGCCTTAAACGCATCGTTGGCTCTACGATGCTTTGTTTATGCAAACTTAATTTTTGTGTCTGGCCTTTAGCATTTTCATAGTTTTTAGGAGCAGCTATAAATGTGGAAACGGGCTTTTGTATAACAGCGGTGTGTTAAAGGAGTGGTAGGTGACACCAGGATATTTCCCAAAGCATAAATAATCTGGCTTCCAACTATTCGCCTTTGGCTCTCTTGCATCCAAGTAGGATCGGTTTGCTTTGGAGCGTGAGAAACTGGAAAGTAAAACAAACGTGTGGGGAGAAAAAGGAGAACAAGGATAGGGTGTGTCTCGAATTAGGTGCTCATCAAAAATCTCATCGCCGTTCATTGTTTCGATGTAGTCAGTAAAAATGGCTGGAGAGCCAAGCGAAGTGACCCTCTTGTCTACAAATCTTTGATCGATGCGAGAATCATTCTGCCAGACTACGTTATTGAACAGCAGAATGAGAAAAGGCCCGAGTGTTAGGAGGAAAGCCATGCGTAAGGAGCTGCTGATACTCAGCTTGAAATGCACCCATGACACTTCTATTTGGAAACACGCAGTATGCTGAAGAAGGCACGATGCATGTTAAGCATCGCTGCATCGCTGGAAGCCTTGTGCTAGACAAGCAGCTCCGCAAGACAACGGCAGCAAAAAGATAGGCGATCAGGGTTGCCAGGCAACGCGCTGTTGGCACTGTGTGTGTGGCATGCTCCAGAGGCATTACCGACAACACGTCTGAATGAAACATTTCCCTTCCTTAATTATAAACATGTAGCACTTTGACTGCCTGGGAAAATGTGACAGATGTGTTCTTGCTGTAATTAATACTGCTTGTGCGCAGATGTGCGTGGATGTCAGAATGTAAATTCAATCGATCCCCATAAACGCTTTAGCAGGCAAAGCAGGTTAATCTGGACATAAATATTTCACATAACACTCATACCGTTTCCTACATTTTCCCCACATGCTTTGCCAGATCACTAAGCAAAGAGGTGTTACTGGATAATTTTGACACAGGTGAGACTGAGCATGCCAAAAAATTATAATCCAACATCATACTGGCTACAACTCCTGTTTTTTTTTTGTTTTTAATTCGCGTCCTCAACTTATAAGACATATCATACAATTTTTTCCAAGTCAAACATTTATGGCAGTAACGCTAAAGAGAGCGTGGTGCAGATCCAATATTAGATCTTCCTTAAATAGCCATGTTGCCTTTTTTATGGGCTATTAATAGCTGCAGTTTTTCTGGCTCTAAATCCAGATGCAATCAAGTGCTCGCTGCGCTTCCCACAAATATCTCCCTTTCACCTTGAATGGCATTACTTTTGAACTCAAGGCGTATGAGCGTTTTGCCCTTCCACATAACCCATAGAATATCAGCTCTACTGCAGAGGAGAGAAGTGGAGGGAGGAGAGAGGACATGGGAGGAGGATGATCTTCTGCTCTGAATACGACCAAAAGGGGGCAGCCAAGGCAAACGCAAGCCGCTGTTGTTCTGCGGTGAAAAAGCTTCACACTGCTTCTACAGATTCCCTGATTGGGGAAAACATCTCAAACATGCATACCTTCTGCTGAGGTTCTGGTGGAAAAGGGAGGCAGTGATGGAGAGAGCGAGAGAGCGAGAGAGAGAGAGAGACAAAGAGAATGTACCATTTAATAGCCTATGTGTACTTTTAGCTGACCTCGTTTCCCATAGTGAGGCAACACAAACGTACAGAGACGGAGTCTGCTCCTTTATTTTTAGGCAGCTCCATAATACAGGACTGTTGTCAAGCACACACGTCTATGCCAGGGATAGTGGGCTTCTACCTACTCGCATAAACGGCTCACAGTCTGTCAAGGAAAAATCTGAGGTTCTTCAGATGCCTTTTGGAAAACGTCTCGTTTACTGTCTGCACATGGAGCGTCTGGACTTCCATCAGACTGACCTTTGAGTTTTTGGTGACTTGCCCAAAAAAATTGATTTTATTTTTTACAAATTATTATGATTTTTTGACATAAATCATCAAATTTACAGTTTATACACCAGCGTTTGAGCAACTCCGAGATCTAAAGATAAATGTCTTTGATCTTTAGACTTGTTTCTGTCACAGGTGAATTTATTCATCTGAAAAATGGACAATTAAAACAAAAAACATGCGTCCCTGGGTAATAGAAGGAATTTTACAATTTTTATGGTTGATAAATTGAATAAATAAAAATACTTTTAATACACGTTAAGAGATTTGTTGGTAAATTTGATAGAAGGTGGAAAAGGTCTTTACATTAAACCGGTGCTACATTACATTAAACCACTTCAGATCTGGTCTTTATATTGTTTAGGTATTTTCAGCGACCTGAGCGACGGAGCGAACCACAACCTTGTGTGCCCTGCCTCTTGATCTATGCAGGAACGAGAGAGAGAGAGAGAGAGAGAGAGAGAGAGAGAGAGAGAAAACCCCTCCTCACTACCGTTTCGGACTGGCACTGCAGAGAAAACAAAAACACGGGCACACGCTGAGCGGCGAGGAGCCCAGCCCTCCCCCTCTCTGTGAAAACACCCAGGTCAGACAGCACACAGCCACTGCTGCACTCCAAATCACTGCAATATGCCGAGTGGCACGTATGCACGTTCGCCTCAGGGATGAAACAAATTGTGGCCACAAGGGCTTCTTCCTGCCGCCACACTGTAACATTCCTCAGAGAGAGAGCACAGGAAATAAAGAGCATGTAAAAAAACACAGCATTAGCGGCCTGGTAAGAACCCACTGACACTCTTGGATTTTGATTCGTGGGCTTGTGCTCTTTTAGCGGCGTGCCGTAAACACTGGCCGGTGTACCAGAGCATAATCAGAAGGCAGAATGTTAATCCACTTGTTCTTACCACCGGACACAGACTTTATTTTCTATTTTTATAATTCAGCGTTGAAATAATGCGCTTGGCGAGGATCCGCGTTATGGAAAAACTATTTCAGGCACTGTTCGTAAAATGCGTTCCGAAAAAGCACCTAAAAACGAACAGAATAAAAGCGTTTTTATTCAAGCTGCTTGGAACACTGCCGTCTCCTATCATTAACTGTGCTCTTCATGGTGGTTTGCAGAGCATGGAGCGTATCACTCACTGAGGACCATTACGCTATTCAAGCACAGACGAGGAAGAATGGCGCAAAGAAAATTCGAGTCCGCCGACGTGCGTCATCTCTGTGTTCCTGGGTAAAACCTCGCTCTCTCTCGTCACACATAATTCTGCACACGCACGTACCTAAAGCACTCCATCTCTCCTTTTCCCTATCTCCCTATCTCACCCTCTGCATTGTCCCATATTCTTTTCCAGGGCACACTGTACTGGTTATTCAGCTTGCTGGTAAACAGGTTACTTTTTTTTTTTTTGGCTAGATTTACGAACACACATTACCAGTGTTTTATTTTATCACTTGATCTGCATGCATTCATAAAATTAACAAATTGACATGTGCTTATTATTTTACCCACATCAGCCTTGCACATCTCAATACATATCTCACATCTCAACATGTACTGTATAGGGAGAAGATATACAAAGAAGTCATTCTGATGCATGCGTTGAAGAAATTCAATCTTCCCTCATGTGAAGTCTGTCTCACAAGGATGTCTCACACAATGTGCTTAGATTTGTCTAAATAAATGATGTAAATTTATTTAAAGTAAACTGCCCAGATTAATGAAATGATTTAAACAAGCAGGTTAATGTATAGGAATTTATTCACGCTATCGTATGTAATGCTAGCGTGAATTCCTCAGGGCGCACAGGTTTGCAAAATGATAGGCACTAGGTTCATTTGCTTATTTTTTACGATTTCTGAAAATTAATTTTCATTGGCATCAACTTTCAAGTGGCAGTTTTTTTGCACTTATATCTGACAACGACATTCTCATACAAGAAGATTTTCAGTCATGGATAAACCGTGGCCGTGAGTGCATGTGTCAAATGGCCAGCAATGATATTCAAATAGACTACTGCATGAAAGCCATGATTGATTGGTGGTAACAACCCCAAAGTATTCCAAGAAAACACTCCCCACACCAGGTGTTAACACCATGCAGGTCGGGGGCATAAATTCATGCTATTGATGGTGAGTTTCGACTCTACCATCTGTCTGTGTGCCTACGAATAAATCAAGTTTCTTCATCCCATGCTACATTTCCATTCTTCAGCTTTTTGTTCTTGGATGAGAGAAGCGGAACCTGACTTGGTCTCCTGTTGTTGTAGAACCTCATCCACATCAAGGATGTTGTGCATTCTGCTTTTCTGCAGCTTTCGTCAGCTCCATCCAGTCTGGCCATGCTCCATCATCAACACGGTGTTTTCTGCCACTCGCTGCGTTTTTTTTCTTTATTGAACTATTCTGAGTAAACCGTAGAGAGATGCTGCATTTGAATATCCCTTGAGATCAGCAGTTATAGAAATACTCAATATCCAAGTGGTAGTGAATATATTCAGCAACAAAAAGCAGTTATTTTCGACAATGCATGTACTGTATCTGCCGTGAAATGTAACTGCTGCAGATCACAAACAGTGCATGTTATAGCTTGTTCCTGCTTTCTGCCCGACAATGAACGTCAATAAGGGCGCACAAGCCCTGTGCTTACAGAGAAGAGACTCTTGTCCATTTCCTTTAAGCTGAAACCCGCGTTCTACTAAGTACCACAAGTGAATAATGAATCCGCCCATGCTGCCACCCATTACTGGCAAGATTATTTACCAGTTCCATTTCACTTAGTCCGATTTTCTAAAGTAGGCTCACTTACAAACATTACCTAATACGCTGTAGCATTGCTTTTAAACAGTCTTATTATATTCAGTATTCTGAAATGAAGTTTTTAATATGTTTCACACTTGACCGACATTAATAGACCGTCTCGCTGGTTACTGTGGATATTTCACGTTCTTTTTGCTAAATAAAAATGGCACATAAAATCTTATGAGCAAAGTGTTTATTACTTGGTGCCTTGTTTGAAATAGGATTTTTAAAAGTGTTTAAAATAACACTATAAACCGTTGGTGTGGAAATCCCCTGTGAAGAGGCTTCATCGCTACAGGATGGAAAGGACCCACAGTATCTCATATCACGTTCAGGGACCATGTGATGGTAAGGAATTAGTTTGGAGTGATTTACTGTAAGGAGGACCTTTTAAAAGGGTATTTTGCTGTTCTTGAATTTCCAGGTTGCCTTTTACATTTTTTTTTTTTTAGATTTGTTGCTTTCGTTGTTTCATTGTTATTTACATGACGACAACATGTGATTTAAAAAACTTATTTTTTTGCAGCTGACTAATCCATCTGTCTAAATACTGTAGCATTCACATTAAGGTTGTGAAAGTTATATAAACTATGCACGGATGCCAACATAATTAGACGACTGCATTTTTAGGTAACGCACCCGGCATGGTCAAGTCTGCTTGCTGATGATGTAAATGTGGTCAGACTGCTCGAGATCTGATCACCCATTGTGAGGGCAGCAGGGCTAAGAGGTAAACTAAGAGGAATGTTGGCTTGACCAATCATAGAGCAGCAGCAGCGGGCCTGGTGGGAAGGAGGGGGCTGCCAATGATTGACATGTTATTGAGTCTAGAGGAGAAATGTGGTAAACAAGTTCTCCCTGGCGCGGCCGAACGGCCAGATAAGCCGTGTTCGAGGCATCAGATGAAATGCTATTGGTGAAATTCTGGCTGAAGAGCTCAAAGCACATCAGCGTGTTTACTAAAAGCTATGTGGCACAAACAATGCAACACTCTGTTTTTTTTTTTTTTTTTTAAGAAACCAGACAGTGTGTTGGCAAGGATACTGCTGTACCTTCTTTCGCTTATGACTGAAACACTCAAAAGAAAACAAACGGCCGATACAAACTACTGTTGATTTATCATCAGAACATGCAGTGCTTAAAATGTCCTGGGTATTATAAAGGTGCCATGAGAAATTATTGCTCAGAGAAATGCAGAAATCAGCCTTAAAAAAGTGTCGGTATCAATTTTTCTCTATAAAGTCTAATTCCACTAATTATCCAGATTTCTCCTATTAACTATCTGCGCGGCAGGGCGACGGCTAACACTCTGAACTAGGCGAAACCAGCAAATCTTTACTCATGCTTTACCACAGAGCAGCACAACACATTTAAAGAAAAGTGAAACAGTAAATCGTACTCGATGGTCCTTGGTGATGGCCATGGTTAACTAGTTCCTGTGACTGACAAGGGAGAGAGAGAGAGAGACTAATCTCATCCCTTCTACATGGCTTTAGTTAGGCAACGGATGGCTGTGGCATGGTCTCGATTTGAATACACAACCTCCTGCCTAATGCTTTTCTGTCGTGCCAACAGATTTTAAACAAACACACAAAATAAGAGTATGCATGGTGCCCTGCCACGGACTGGCATCCTTATTCGAAATGCATTCCTGTCTCGCACACAGGATTCCCTGGATAAAGCGCTCACTGAACATAACTGAACGAATAAATCTCCTCCAATCCAAATCTATTAAGTTATAATAGTTGTTGGTTGGAATAGTTAAATATAGACATAAGTGGATAGTTAATTTATTTATTTTTCTTCATTCTCCATTGTTCCAAGGTTGACATTTGCATGGAATTGCCCATTCATTAGAAAAAGCACAAGCCTTATTTAAAAAGTTCGGCATACGTAGCTTTTCTATTTGTATGGTAACAGAGATGTTTTATGCACTCTCTCTTTTCCTTCCAGCTCACATAAAGGCCATGCTAAATGTTCTTATTGTTGACCTCAGAAACAGTTCATATGTAAACATGAAACTTAATAATGCTAATTCATGGTTCTGGATGTTTTAACCTAAACCTTTTAACATGCACTTCAGCTTGTGTGTTAAAATCTAGAAGTTTTAAATTAAATACAGAATATTTATTTCTTGATGAAACAAGAATTATTTTTTTTTGCACATTTACGCTGTCTATGTTAACCAGGTGTAACACATGTTATTTAATATGATATTAATTTGATTGGAAATGCAATCAAATTGGTGTGTGCAATCAATTGATTGGTGTGAGGATGGTGGTGTTGGTCTCTGTATTGGCTGTCCAGCGGGCATATAGAAAAAGTCCCAGAACACTAGGATCAGTGAGGGTCAGTCACTCTTCTCACCTGTATCTTATGGACAGAAGGTTGAACAGATGGTCTTACGGAGAATTCACAAATACACTAAATGTAGCTGAAATTGCTCAAAACAGTGAGCTTCAAAAAAAGTCCATCACTTCTACCTCTTTTTGCACTGTGGCTTGACAATTAGAGATGGAAAAAAGATTGATTTAGTTACGTATCGTGATTCTTTCGTCTGGTGTTTCATGTATTAGCACACCGATTTAAAAAACGCTTTAAAAAAAAAGAAGTTATTTTTACTTTATATATGTTTGCATTTGGTAGCACTGTGGCTTCACGTCTCTAGGGTTTGATTTCCACCTCGGGTCTGTGTGTGTGTGTGTGTGTGTGTGTGTGTGAGTGTGTGTGTGTGTGTGTGTGTGTGTGTGTGTGGAGTTTGCATGTTCTTCCCATGCTTGGTTGGTTTCCTCCAGGTACTCCAGCATCCGCCCACAATTCAAAGACATGCAGATTAAGCTAACTGGCATTTACAACTTGCTCAGAGTGTGTGAATGAGTGTGTGGGTGGGAGTGAGTGTCTGCATGCCTCGTCACCCAATCAGGGTGTACCCTGCTTTATGCCCAAGGTCTTCTTGGATAGACTCCAGGCCTCTCGTGTCCCTTTTCAGGATAAGCAATGTAGAAAATTAATGCAAGAATAAATGTTTGCATTTAAGGATGTTGCAATTCCGCTATTCTCCTGCAAGTGGCTCGAAACAGTTCATGCAACATAGCATCCAAGTAATTTGCTTAGAATTTTTAAAATTAAAAGAAAATCTGAAAAAGTTGTAATAATAAATTGGGAAATTTATTGAGTCATGATAGTTATGAAATCACAATAGAAACAGGTATCGTGATAACATGGTATTAAGTGATTCCTGGTGATTCCCATCCCTACTGAAAATACCCTATAAGAAGTTCCTGTGAATTAGTTTCTAAAAACTTCAATTAGGATGTTACCATCAACTCCATCACGAGTTGAAAAAAGTTCAGAAGGTTGAAAACTAGTCTCACAATCTGCTTGTTCAGTTTTAGTTATAGAGTACGTCATCCTTATTTACCCGTCTCAAGTCTGGTACAGATCTGCCACCAAACATGACAAAGATATTACAGCAAATTGCTGGATAAGCAGGAAAGACTGGGAGGTCCGGGCATTACTCTGCCCTATTAATCTGCAGAAAAGGAAGTGAACAAAAATCATTCATGAGCCAGCCACCATTTGTTTCTAACTCTTTCTTAAAGCAGACACTTCAGTCAAACAATGATCAAAACAAAAGCATGTGCCAAATTCCCACTACATAAAATAGACAGTAAGCCCTGATGTTTGTGTAAATTCTGATCTTCATCTCAAGTTATCTAAACCATTTTCAAAGTGGACCATCAGCGGAATCAACACCGTTATATATACATCTGACCACATCCTCAAATTTAAGCTCAAATCCATCCAGAGAGAAATGTTTCCTCCACTCATACAATACAGGTTACGGCTACATATCTGATTAATACTGGAGGGGAAAATAGCCGTAGTTTTTGTTTGGTTGTTTAACAAATCTTGTAGCACAGAATAACCTTTGCACTCTATCCTCACCAAGATATTAAAAAGCCTTGACATATACACAGGCACGCAGGCACACAGATACAGATGTATGCATTACTCTAAAACAAAATATGCAGTGGTCTCTACATTTAGGTATGCATGGCATTTCCCATGATCCCATTTAACTCCCACACATGTATATCACTGCTTTCATCCTTTCATGGTTAATATGGTGTGCAATGTAGATCATGGGGTGGCAAAATCTGTGGTGCCAAATTCCTGCCTCATGCAAAATGTTCCCTCTGGATTGTCAGTGTTCCTTCCCTCAGGCTCTGGATTTACCGCACCCGACCCAGACGAAGTTGTTACTGAAGATGGGTGAATAGCTAAGCAATGTAATTAAAGGTCCTGTATGTATACTGCGTACACATTTTGCACCCTTAGGGAAGAAAGGAAGGTTTGTGACCAAATATATGGGACCACTTCAGCTGGAATTTCTGCTCGTCAAAATGTTTTTGGTGAGGTTAATTTGGCAGCGTTACAGATGTTGGAACAATGTTTTTGAAAGTTATTGAAATAATTACTTTGATGAAACGATGTAGAAACAACGCTGATTACATGACAATGGGATAACGTTGAATGAATGCCCCATGCGCAATATTGCAAAACTTCTTCAAAACAATATTAATATCAAACTGATGGCTTGAACGGATTGATACTAATACATGTGCATACAGAACAATGAGCACCACAAAAGGCAAACACTATATTACAATATAAGGGTTCTAACTTTTAGAAGCAAATGTTTTTTTGTAAGCTTGAATTGTACAGAATTATTAGAGTAAGGGTTTAGGTAGAGTTGTGCGTAATCATTCCTAGACAGCCTTCATTAATGTAGGAAGTTCTCTCTATTCCGCTCTCTCTTTGGTTTATCCAAGTCCTGTTTGTGAAAAACATGTTAGTTGTGATGGAACTGAACCTTCATCCAAGCTCACAATCATGACTTAAGACATGTCCTTCCACACACCCATGCTGCCCGCAGTGCTTATCCACTTAATAGCCGAACACGTCTCCCTGCACACATCTCCAACACTAACCGAAACAGACCATCAAAATCAAGTTCCAAGACCAAATCGACGGCAATTAGCAACCCTGCCGAGAGGTGGAGAAGGCCAGAGCTGCAATCCTGAAAGCATGCCACTGGCAAGCTAATGCAAATAGAGTGATGCTTTTTAAAAAATTTGATTTCTTTTTTTTTTTTTTAGCTTTTGCAAAACCAGCAGCGTTTTCTCTCGGTATACGGTGGTTGCTAAAAATATTCCACTTCTCAGATTTGCTTTATTAGATTCAGGGAGTTTCCTGGCAGCTTGGAGTTTATCCTGCTCCTGTGGGGAAAGCCACAGTTCGCTGCAGGTACATCAGAACAGAAACAGAAACAATCGTTCTCCTAAGGGACGTGTCGAGCGTGATTATCAGCTGTAGTTAATAGTCATTGGTACTGTACTGTATATTTCAATAGATGGAACAGAAGTGGTACTGATTAGACACCAGTATTGATGCAGTGAGGATGTCAGAACACAGCTGTATGTGACAGAAGCAACTTTAACATTAATCTCCATTCCGATTTCATTTTCTCGACATCACTTAATCAATTACGCATAACAAACGTATGTGCATTTACAATTAAGTTTACTTGACTTAAATAAAAAAAATGTTTGAACACAGTATTATGTTCGGCTGTGCTACAGCTCAGGTGTTTTCTCCATTTTAGGTGAGACTTCAACAGGTTGTCAATGGCACTCTGTCAGACAAGATGCCTCGTCCTAATTTGAACTCCATCTGCAGTCTCCCTCCCTTTCTCCCGCTCTTCTGTAGCTCTCCTGTTGTTTTGGCTTGTCTCCCTTTTGTTCTTCTTTGAGTGGCCGGTGCACGTCTGCCACATTTTTCTCTGGCATCCCCTGCTACTTAACATTCGGCATCTGGCTCCCCACACACACACTCATGGCACACTTGTATTCTTTTATACTATTTAATTTGGGAGAAGGGAGGAGAAAAATAAGGCTTATGTGTGTGGCCTTTCTTTTTTGTTCTGAGAGCGGGACAAGCCTCGTGCTGTGGTCTTCTTTAGAAACAGCAGCTGGTTGGAGTGAGCTGAGCAAACCCGGCCACCCCTGCTTCTTTCTCTGCTTTTGTTTCTCCCTGCTTTCATGTGTGTTCGGCTGACAAGGCTCCGGCTGGACCGGTAACTGTGGCGGCATGCCACGGCTAAATAGCCCAAACACCTCTTTTTGGCCTCTGTTTGTCATGACAGGCTTGGTGCATTATGTATTTCATTACTGTACTTTTCAGGAGGGATTTCATGAAGTAAGAAAGCTCATTTCTTTTTTTTATGGCTGACAGGGGATGAACAGATCTATCTTTCCCAATGACTGGAAGGAAGTGAGTAGTGTTTGATGACTTCCCTTCAACTGCACCCATTTCCTCAGGCTGGTGGCTCCGCTGGCTGTGTTAACACCCTCCTCACAACCATGCATTGTTTTGGTAGAAGAGGATCAAGTTAATATAATACATCAAGCAAAGATCTGAGCGCTTATTTATCCTTGGCAAAATAAGACGGTAGCTAAAGTGTACAAACCGTACACCTTTCTTTTTACCCTCTCTAAACCGCCTGCTAAAGTTCCCAGCATATTCAGATGTGACGCAGATATGAATCAGTTCTGTTTTGTAATCTTTAATCACTTCTGTCTTTAGCAATAGTAGTTATCTTCAAGCTTTGTTCTTGAATGAGAAAATGGGACAGGAGTGACGAATATTTGACTTAGATGAACAGACAGAGCATGTTTGACAGTTTTGACCTTGTGGAGATACTGAGCTTTTTCCGTGAACAGCAAAATTTATTCAAAAGCCCAAAGGCATCTTTAAGTTATGGAGGGTTGGAGTAGATGCGAGTGTGGGCATAATGCTAATAATTATGTCATTGGAAGTTCTGTACAAGGATAGCAAGACTAACGTGTATATATATGTGTGTGTGTGTGTGTGTGTGTGTGTGTGTGTGTGTGTGTGTGTGTGTGTATGTGTGTGTGTGTGTGTGTGTGTGTATGGGTGTGTGTGTGTGTGCGCATGCATGTATATGGGTGTGATATGGATGGAACTGGACAGCTGACAGCCCTCCCCAGCTTCCACTCATGATTGGCTGCTGATGACATCATTATTCTATTCTCCCCATTTCCCCTCCTCTGTCTACAGTCCAAACTTTCTGTCTGTCCCCCTCTCTGATTGCAACCTTTAACTCTTTCTAACACAAACCTATTCATTTGGTTATACACACAAGTTTGCACGATTTAAAACAATCTTTTTTATTATATAAAATTATACATATTTTATAATTTTTTTAAAGTTAGTCTTATCTTAGAAAAAGTTTAAAAAAGTATGTTCAGTCATGCTCCTTTTTTGTTAATGCTATCTCCCTCACCGCACACACCCACACAAGAACTGAGCCATTTAATCAGGATGCATGAAATCAATCGTTATGGTCATTTTCAAAGCACTGCTTGACAGGAGAGCCTTTGATATCTCCCAAGAGTCATATAGCAGATGGCCTTTCATGGACCCGGGAGGCGGGGGGTCTAGTACGGTTTCCTGCGCTGTCTAAGCTGATATACCACCCAGAGGACATATAGGAAATGTGAAGGTATGAGGAATATGGAATTTGCTTTGCAGTAAAGGCTTACAGTATTATAAGCTTAAGCAGAAAAAAAGATTCATATTATATGAATGTAACTATGTTATTAGATATACAGTAGGCTTATAATGTATGCTAAGTACTTAAAATTTTTTAGACTATTAATACGGTACAGCGGAACCTTGGCCTACGAATTTTATCCGTTCTGGAGGAGAGTTCTTAAGGAGAGAATGCATATTGTGATACGAATTTGTCCCTTAAGAAAAAATGTATGATAAAATGTAGATACTCCGTTCCATCCACCCAAAAATACCTGTAAAAAAAAAAAAAACATACGGAAAATGACATAGCAGTTGAAAGAAACTGACCCTTGACTCTATCGAAACAGCTTTCGTTAAATGAAAAAAGTTCATAATAATAATTGTAAAACTTTCCAATAATGCAACAAGTTTTTACAAGCTTCCTGGCGTACGCGCAACTTTTCAAAAATTTGTATTCTTAAGGCGAAAATTCGTTAAGTTATTCGTATGCCGTGGTTCGACTGTACAGTAAATAAAAAGTCTTTTTATACATGTTAGAAATGTTTCCATCTTTAATGTAATATAATAATGAAAAATCAGATTAAAAACAAACAGAGTTGTTGAGTGTGCACACGGCCTAACCAATAGTTTAATAAAGAACCTTTTGTTTCTAACACATCACTCAGGCTTTTCACGTAAGACTCCACCAACAGCTTGATTTGGCAATTTTGTTCCACTTTTCCTTACAAAAACACTCCAGATCTACCTGACTGTGAGAAGATTCCAAGCGCACAACCCTCTTCAAGTCATTCATGCCTCTTCAAGTTCTACCTTGATCTCTTAACCGTAACACATTTCGCGACATGGCTCGGGCATTTCCGTCTAGACATTCTACCCCATAGTCGAGACCTGAGAAGGATACAAAAAACGTTGCTGTCACATACAATGACTGAGCAGTGTGTAGCAGATACTCCTTGCTGTAGGTCTCTTAGCAGCTTTAGTAATAAACTTTCGTCTTGTTGCTTCACCAAATTTGGACTGACATCCTGTTCTTGGTAATGTCACGGTGGAGCCGCATTTTCCACAATGTTTTCTCCTAATCAATTTTTTTTTTACCATAATCTGACATTATTTTCCACAATTTTTTATTTTATTTTTTTTAGGGACAGCGGTTTATCCAGTGTACATTATATTACTATTCAGTCTTTTACCTTCATTTAAGAAAAAAGAAGAAAAAAAAAAACCCTGTAGTATGTTACCCATGCACATACAGCCACTATTAAAATAAAGTAGAATGTTATCAGAGCTGGATTTAGCTTGCTGAGATTAACGGTGCAGTTAAAGTGTTACAGTGAACAGCTTTTATTGTCATCACGTTCGCCAAAAATATAAATATGCCTGTATCGTAATAAAGACCTATGAACATTCTGCCTTATGTTTTGTTTAAATTCTCATTATTTTTACCTTACAATATCATCTGTGGCCTGCATTTTTCAACAGGGAAAGCAAAAGCAGCATCCTGCTGTACTGAGTATTCTTGCCATGGATGAGCCTGGGACCGTGGCTAAACAAGCATATGGGGTAGGATTAATCTGTCTGGGTCTGTGTGTTTATATTTAAACTACGGTCAACACCAGCAGAGGTGACAAAGGCCCCGATTTTTAACTGGAGAAGCACTCGTTACTTTCTCCTGTTAGTCCTCCAGAGCCTCCGAGTGCCGAGAGGCACTGTTAGGTTTTGGGGATTAAACATCTGTGCATTGCTGAGTAATCTGGCAGGAAAAACGAAAATACACTCAATGAGTAATTGAAACAATATGACAAAAATCAAAACAACAAATGAAAAATAAATAAAACACTGTATGCTTGGAATAAAAACTGGTGAGAATAGCCTCTTTCTTAGGGTAGCTGGCTCTCTGGTTACTGTAGCTAAGCGACACAACTCACAAAATGCTCAAGCAAACAATGATGAATGACCGCAGTCAGGCTTAGAACATTGTATCGCTCTGTCAGCCAATCAGAATGTAGAAACAGTAGAATGTAGAAATCATTTGCGTAATGTATTTTATAATATATCAAAGGCATCATCATAGGGATGAAATGGGGGCGTGGAGTGGGTGATCTGGTTGGGTGTTGGAAAAGCCCAACCCTGCACCCTGGAAAAGGAAAATCTGACCCTGAATCATAGCTATTTAGTGTTATGCCAATAATCCATCAAATAAGCTGCCGTTACACTGACAGGCTATCACTCTAGGAGCAAAATCGTAAGATCAATAACACAACTTGCTGTTGGCCCTCGAGGGTCTGTTTATAAAGAAGGCATTATGTGTGATCCACCAAACTGAGAGGCCATGTTGTCGGAGTTAAACAAGTTAAGCAAGGTGCAATTTGTCTGCTTCCATCCATCAATACGGCAGTAGTGGCTCACTGGTTAATGCTTTGGGCACTGTTGGACACTGGAGCAAGGTCCATAAAGTGATGGTTATTTTTTAAGCCTGTCTAAATCAAAATCAATGTGCATATAAGTTCATTACAATAGGTCTTAGTTGTTTTAAGTTTTACTGCTCTGCACAACAACTGTGACGTTCATTACCTGGAATGCAAGTACAAAATAAGTAATCGAAGCCAAATTGCACAACCCTCGCTCCGTGAAAAAACGCATTCCAAAGTTCATTTGAAATTCACATGAAGCTTCGGCAGTTCCACTGAGCTAAACCGTCATGGCGTACTTACAGTAGGACGACTTTAACTCAAGCCATGTGCTTTGATGGTTGGATGAAGGTTTGATGTGTTGCATGATCTGAGCTGTTTTTTTCTGCTCACCGTATTTGCAAACAGTGCTTATTTCAGGTAGTATAGCTTCCTGTCAGCTCAGACCAGTCTAGTGAATTTCCTCTGATCTCTCTTACGAACAAGTTTCAGCCTGCGATCCCTCCACATTCATGAACTCTAGCAACTGTTGTGTGTGGAAAACGGCAGGAAATCATCAGTTTCTGAAATCCTCAAACCTTCTCACCTTGTACCAGCGACCACACAATGGGTAAAGTCTCAGAGTTCTCACTTTTTCTCTATATTATCGTTTGACGTAAACATTACCTGAAGATACATCTACAGGCGTTTGTTCCATGCGTGATGGCGCTGCCACGTGATTACACAAGGGTCCAGGTGGACGGTGAGTTTAATATGTTGTA